>NC_137794.1:808512-1193512 GCF_963383645.1 Muscardinus avellanarius
GACAGGAGGGCACAGAAGATGGCTTAGCACCCAGCACAGTGTTGGTGCCTTTTCCCTTTCTCTGGGTCTACGCCCATGAAAGTACGTGGATTTGGGCATTTATTCGGGAGGCTTAACCAGAGTGTCCGAAGGTTAGATGTCTTAGCCCAGAGATGGAGACTTTCCTTATAAGAGCGGGTCCAAACCAGCCCTCCCCAGGCCGAGCAAAAGGTTGTCCCATGTCAGCTTCTGTGGGAATAAAACGGTCAGCAGCTCACGCTCTAGGCCCAGGATATTAGACAGCTTCCATAGATCTTGTTTAAGAAGACATCCAAGTCAAAGTTTAGTTCAAAGAAATCGTTGAGGCGGCACCTAACACAACCAGGAATAATGATATTGTTTAATACAATGGTACCTTTCATTTATGTAGCAGTCTACAGTTTGAAAGGCACAAGCTTTTATTTAAAATCATAACATCATTATGAGGTTGGTATAAACCACATTTTAAGCCAGGCATGGTGGCCCACGTCTGTAATCCTAGTATGTGTGAGGCTGATACAGGAGGATCATAGGTTCAAGGCCAGCCTCGGCAACTTAATGAGCCCCAGAAGCAACTTAGCAAGACCCTGTTTCAAACACACACACACACACACACACACACACACACACACACACACACACACTTACACTTGGGGTTCTAGAATCAGAAAAACCTGTATATGGTTCTGGGATTCACCACTTACTGTAAGACTTTGAAAATTATTTTGTCTCTCTGATAATGTTTTTACATCTGAAAAATGGTACAACCCCCCTAACAGGATGGTTTAAGGGTCCTCAGCTCCGGGCTAAGAGACATGGTTGTTGTCCTTACTGGCAACTGGCCAAGCAGAGGAAGAACCAAGTAGACCAAAGCCAAAATCAAGGCCAGCGTCCTGAGAGGAACAAAGGATGTGGTGGGAAGTCTCTGCTAGGAAGCTGTGTGGTGAGGACAGAAGAAGTGAGCCTCCGGAGCGCAGGGGCATCATGAGTGGCATACACCGATTGCCATGTAAGCCAGCAAGCCCCATCACTGCTCGGGCTTCACTTCATGTGTGTGGCAGAGTCTAGTACAAGATTCTAGCCACACTTCAGCCTCTTCCTCGGTGGTCCTCCCTACCTGGGAGGCCCTTCCCCGTTCCTGTCTTCTGGGTCTACTCACTCTCCAAGACTCTCTTAGTTTTCCCCTTTCTCTCAAACTCCCCGCAAGGATGTGTGCCCCTACTCCTTCCTCCTCAACCCCACGAGTTGGCGCACAGCTCTGCCATGACATCGGACACACTGCATTGCAGTCAAGGAAGGACCAAGTCTCCTTCATCCCTTCTACATGTTAGAGCTCTTAAAAGTCAAATGGCATTGCAGAATCCCCACCTGATAGCCAAAAGGTGCCAGTGAGAGCCTGGCTCTAATGCGGTAGTATCAAGTGAACCGTTGATATATAAGATTTGCCCAGGTGCTGACGGACTCTCAGATACCACCACCACCCGGACGGACGAGAGCTACTGGTTTATTAACTACATGGTAACCCTGCATTCTTCGGTGGCCCCTGCCATCTGGAACGTTTCTCCTAGTGGGCAGCCAGGGATGGGGGATGATGGAAGAAACTTAGAGCCAACTCTGACTCCTTGTGAGCAGACGTGGTGACAGCCGGGCGTGGCTTCCCTGGGCCTTCCCTGTGTGTATGCCAGGGAGTGGGCATTGGCTTGGTGGCTTGGCATGACCGGCTCTCATTAGCACAGTGACAGAAGCCTGGTCACAGGTAACAGCAGACAGCGGCGATCATGACTTTGCTCTTCAAGTACAGAATGGTGGCCACGATTTTAGGGTAGATTAATTTTGGTGGCAGATATGGATTGTGTATGGAACCATAATAAAGTGAGGTTCTCGTCTATGGCTGTAGAGGGAGAGTCCTTAAAACTCTTCAAATTGAATTAAATATTTCTTTTGATCAGACCCAATGGGCAATTAGAAGCTACCTCCCTTAGCTCTCTCTGTTTGTACAAATACCTACAGGTCAGATCTGGAGGGGTCTTGCTGACTGGTTTTCACCAAGCTTGTCTTGCTGTGCGTGTTTCTCTGTAACATATCTCTGTGACGCTAGCTCTGTGACGGGTGTTTCTCTGGTTTCTTTATGCCTACACACACACAGCGTTACGTGTTTGAGGTCGCGTCGTGCTTGTTGGACGCTCCTGTTTCCCTCAGTCAGTGACTTGGTGAGCCTTCATCCTGGATGGCCACTCTGAGCCTGCCAGACCAGGTGTCGCACATCACCCAGGAAAGCTCTGCTCTGGCGCTCAGACTGCGCGACTGGTGCACACAGCTTGGTAGACCACCCCGGGGTCTGAGCACCAGGGCTGGAGAACTGTGGACCATCAGGCCTTCCACCACCGTGTCAGCCAGCTCTCCCTCACTGTCACCGGTCACTAAGAGGAAAGGCCCATTGCGGCTCACAGTCTTGGGGCCTTTGGTTCATGGCAGGCTGACCCTGCTGCTTTGGGGACTCTGGCAAGGAGGCAAATCATGGGGGTGAGGAGTACATCTGCTGGCCTCAGGCCTGGGATGGGAAGCAGATGTGAAGAGGAAGTGGTGACCGAGGATGTCCCACTAGACCCCACCCCTTAAAGGTCCCACCATCTCCACATAGCACCAGGCTGGAGACCAAACCTGGAGTCTTGCTTCTGACTCCAATGGAACCCTCCCTCCTGCCAGAGTTACCCTTGTCTTCTTAATCCCTGACTATGCAGGAGATAGATAAAGCAGGAGCGATCAGAGGGGGTACAGTAGGTGGAGAATGGCCCTGAGGGGGCAAGCAGGCAGCACTGAGTGTGGTCACATGTTTGGACTCTGTATCCAGGCTGTGGGGCACATTCTGGGCAGTACCACCCACCCCTGAGGGCCGAGTTCCCAGCTGCAGGCAGGGTCAGCCATGGCCGGCCCTCCTCCAAACTGCCTAAGCTGAAGAGATGTGACCTGTACTCCTGATGGTACTACCTTCCTGGGCTACCCACATGCAATGACTGGGGGGCTGTGCAGGCCTGGCCCCTCTGCCCTAGGATAGGGGTATCCTGAACTGCATCTCAGCTTTAGCCTGAGACGAGGCTTTGAGGCCACCTCTGGCTCCTCTTGTCCCTCTTCCTTGGGCTGCTTTGCCCTCCCACTCCAGGCCAGGCCAGGATTCCAAGACCTTCCATTACCTCCTCCTCCTCAGTTTTTTTTTTTTTTTTTTCAGTACTAGGGATGGAACCTGGGGCATTCTACCTCTGAGCTGCATGCCCAGCCCTGTTTTTTATTCTGTATTTTGAGGCAGGGTCTGACTGAGTTGCAAAGGGCCTCACTAAGTAGCTGAGGCCTGCTGTGAACCATGATCCTCCTGTCTCAGCCTCCTGCCCATTTTTTGTGGTACTGAGTGTTGAACCCAGGGGCAGTCTACCTCTGAAATGATATACCCCCAGCTATTTTTATATTTATTTATTTACTTTTTGGTTTTTGAAACAGGATCTTGCGAGTTTTGCTGGGAGCCTTCCTAAATTGCTGAGGCTGATCTTGAACCTGCAATCCTCTTGTCTCAGCCTCCTAAGTACTGGAATGACAGACTCACATGACCTTACCCAGATTCAAGAACCCTTTCCGATAAATCTCCTGTCCCTACACTCTGTCTTGTGGTGGACTTCCTGAGGACCTGCTTGGCTAATCACTTGACCACAGGCCACCAACCTTGACTGTCCTCATTCTCACCTGTAAAAGGCAGCCGAGGGCCCTCACAGGGTGGTTGGGACAGTTAAACAGGACGATGCAGGTTGAGTCTTTGGCATGCACCTGGTAAGACTCCATGTATGAATTTGTTTAGGAGGAACTCATTATTGTCTATATCTCTTTGGGTGGCTTGTATGGTTATGAAAACAGGCAATTTCTTTTTCCTATGCTCTATTTCATGAGCTTTTTAGGGGACAGCCAGGTGGTTTCTCTACAAATAGAGTTGTATCATAACTGGGCAGAGTGAGCTAATGTCTTGACTTTTGTTGCCAAATTTGAATTTGTCTCCCACCCCAGGCTGATCCTGTGAGTGTGGGTGCATCTAGGGATGGGTGCTTGACCAGATGGTTTTGTTGCTGTGCTGCTTGGGGACAGGGGATTGGACCCGCTGACCTGTGGGCATTACTCTCCATCACCAAAGGGGGGCGGTCTTGGGGACCCCGCTGGCCTACGGGAAGCTGCCTCCCTGCTTGCGTGGGAATTCGCGTCACACCTGCCTAGGTCACTGCCAGGCCCGTTCCTTCTTGTGGGTGTTTGTTTCTTACTCTTTTGTCCCAAGCCCAGGTCGCCTTTGGCAGTCTGCTGTGGACATTCAGCCTCTGGCTGTGCACACTGATTCCCCAGCCCAACGCCAAAGCAAAGCCTTTCTGTGCAGTGAGTGCCAGCTGTGCCAGGCGCAGCGACCCAGCACAGCTCAGCAACGGGCCACAGTCCCAGGGCAGTGCGGACACTCATTGCTTTGTTTCCACTCAGAAACCACAGCCCCGGCGGCCTCAAATCCCCTTGACCAGGGCAGGGAGGGAAGAGTAACTCCAGGTCGTGGAGGGAGGTGGGCACCTGCCCAGTGCCAGAGGCAGCTTTGGAGTTAGTTTGACACAAATCCAGAGTGTCTGTGGACTCCGGGCAGAGGAAGGACCAGACGTCTTAACTCTTCATTTCTTTTTTAGTCTTCATCAATGTATTTGCCAGCCTGCCCCCCACCATGAGCTAGTGCTGGCAGTTTCCCAGAGATAGAGTTGGAAACCATCTGCCGTTCTAAAATGCTCAGTAGATAACGGATCGGCAGCACTGCCCTGGATAGAGGGGATGCCGCTGATGCCCATGGCCGCCTAAGGGGAAGCTGCGACTCAGACACTACACTTCTTGACTTTGGGAGCAATGTAAGGCTGGCTCTCAGAGCACAGGAACTGGGCTCCGACGGCCTGGGCTCAGATGCTAACTCACTTCTTGCTCTGTTTGACCGTGCACAAGATACTTCATCTCCCTGTACCTTACTTTCTTCATCTGCAAAGCCAGTTTTTATGAAGACAAAATTAATACACTGTGTAGTTTTCAAAAGAGAGAAGAAATGAAGGTATTTAAAACAGTACTGGGCACCTAGTACATGCTAAGATATATTAGTGTTGATGAAGATGATGGTGGAGGCGTTGATGGAGGTGTTGATGAGATGATGATGGAGGTGTTGATGGAGGTATTGATGAGGCAATGATGCTGGAAATGATGGAGACAGGGATGGAGGCGATGATAAAGATGATGATTGAAGGTGATGTTGTAATGATAGAAGTGATGATGGAGGTGATGAAGATGATGGAGGTGGCGATGAAGGTGGTGATGGAGGTAATGATAATGGTGATAATGATGATGAAAGTGGTGGTGGTGTGATGAGGTGACAATGATAGAGATGATGGAGGTGGTAATGGAGGTGATGATGGAAGTGATGATGATAGAGATGATGATGATGATGACGATGAAGGTGTTGATGGAGATGAAGATGCTGCTGCTGATGATGACGGTGATGGTGGAGGTCATGATGTAGTGGTTGGTGAGGTAAGGATGATGGAGATGACGGAGGTGGTGATGGAGGACAGTCACCAAGTCTTATGAACTCTGTAACATCCTGCATCATGCCTGACACAGAGCTGGAGTTCAGCAGACATTTATTAAATAAGGTATCCCAAGCAGGGCATGATGGTATATGCTTGTAATCCCAGTACTTGGGAGGCTGAAACACGAGGCTCACAGGTTCAAGGACAGCCTTAGCAACTTAGTGAGGCCTTCAAGCAACTTAGCAATACCCTGTTTCAAAATAAAAATAAAAAGGGTTGGGGGTTTAGCTTGAAGGTAGAATGCCCCTTGACTCTATTCCCAGCACTTAGAAAACAAAAAAAAAGATATTCTACCACTTTTTTTTTCAGTACTAGGAATGGAACCCAGGGGCATTCTACCTCTGAACTATGCCCCCAGCCCTATTTTTGATTCTTTATTTTGATACAGGGTCTCACTGAGTTGCAAAGGGCCTAAGTAGCTGAGGTTGTCTGAGAACCCAGATCCTCTTGTTTCAACCTCCCAAATGCTGGGATTACAAGCATGCTCCACCAAAGCCCAGCTCAAGCCCTATATTTTATTCTTTATTTTGAAACAGGGTCTCACTGAGTTGCAAAGAATCTCACTATGTAGCTGAGGCTGGCCACGAACCACGATCCTCCAGTCTCAGCCTCCTGAATGCTGGGATTACAAGAGTGCACCACCACACCCGGCTTCCCACCACTTCCTAAGATAAATGTCTGCATACTTTACTTAACTCTCTACCAAAGAAATAGTTTTCTTTTTTAAGTTTTTATTTCACATTAACTTCTTATTGGGGCTTAACATAATTCTGAAATAATTCTGAAAATGCACAGTTTATGGATTTTCACACACTGGACATGCCTGTGTAGCCAGCATTCTACTCAGGAACAGAACATTCCAAGCCCTCCCCCAGTGGCACCCTTCCACAGTCCTGACTTCTGACACCACAGATAGTGTCTCCTGCTCTTGGACTCGTGTGAATGGAGTCATGTGGTAGGTGCTCACAGCCCGCTCCCTTTAGTACCAGGATGCTGTGTACATCACACAGCCTGACGTTGTAGAATAGTCAGTTATGGGGACAGAATTCCCTGGATGCTTCCATTCTTCTATTGATGGCCACTTGCTGGTTTCCAAGTTGGGGCCATTGTGAGTAGCCTGCTCCGTGGTGTCCTGTTGGGGAGCACACGGTGCTCTTCTGTTGGCAGTCTTGGGAACGCAAACGTTAGGCTTTAGGAGGTGCAGGTGCACAGTTCTATGTAGGGGTTGCACCATGTTTTCAGTTTTCTTTAAAGTCGAGGAGGTGGAGAATCCTTGGCAATGCAGAGACTGGAGGCCTGGGGATGTATTAGATAGTTTGCAAGTCTATTCCGAGAGCTTGAAAGCTCTAGAAAGCCTTCTGGGCTGCGGGCCTTCGTCCCAGGCGGGATGCTAAGTGTTTTTACTTAACTCTACCTCACCAGCTCCCCACAGCAGGAGAATGAATATTGTAGCCCCTCCCACAGATGAGGAAACTGAGCCCTGGTCAGGGACATTGGGGTCAGTGACTTCTCCAAGGCCACCTAGGGAGAGACAGTCAGAGTCCGGCTAGGAAAGAGGGGCGCTCGAGCGTTTGGTGATGCCGTGACTTGTGACTCCGTGCCCATGCGTAGGGCTGTCCCCTTGGCCTGAGCAGGCTGTGGGGTGGAGCAGAAGCAGGGCAACTCAATGACCTTGGGCAGCCGCATGGCTGTCCAGCCTGGGGCTGTGAGAGAAAGTCACGAGTTTCCTGGAAGGCAAGGGCCACCGTATAATTTACTCTTGAAACCGGGGCTCTTTCGAGCATGCCAGGGGCACTAACTGGATAGGACTGTAGGGGAAAATGCAGCAATTGAGGCTGTCCTGGGTAAACTGGGATGTGCCCTCAGCCCCTGGAGGGCTAGTGCTATCCTGGTTACTGTGCAGGTTATTTTAACGCCTTCCGGGCACCGCCTGCAGTTCACGCTGATGCAGCGTGCTTGCAGCCTCCACTGCTCGTGCTAAGATGCGACAGGGGCTGAGTTTCTTCTCCCCCTGTCCACGCCATTCACTGCTCAAATAGGGCCCTGGCAAGGTGCTCCGCTTCTGCCTACAAAGCTCCTTGGAGGCTAGGCTGTGCCTTGACCACCGCGGCCTTTCCAGTCGGGCAGGCGCAGAGCAGCTCTCAGGGACGCCGGCTCTGCTGCTGGCTCTGTCTTCGCGCATCCAGGCTCCCTTCATCCTCTTACTCTCTCCATTATATATTCATAGACCAAGGGCTCAGTTCAGATTCTTTCTTATTTTTCTGAGCTGATATTTCACTAATCCAGAAAGAGAAGTCTGTTTTGCGTGTGTGTGTGTGTGTGTGTGTGCGCGCGCGCGCACCCACGCACGCAAAAAGGACAAAGAAGAGCCGGGTGTGGTGGTGCACGCTTGTAATCCCCACGCTTGGGAGGCTGAAACAGGAGGATGGCACAGGTTCAAAGCCAGCCTCAGCTGGTCCTGTTTCCAAATAAAATATAAAATAGGTCTGGGAGTGTAGCCTGGAGGTAGAAGGCTGCTGGCTTCCACCCCAGGACCACCAAAAAAAAAAAAAAAAAAAAGACAAAGAGTGCAGTGAGCGGCTCCATTCCCGCCTCCGTAATGAGCTGAGCCGCCTTGGACAAGCCAGCCTGCATCTCTGAGCCTCAACTCGAGTCACGTGGGAAATGGGAACGGCAGGGGTCCCTGTGGCGCAGGCCTGGGCTGAGTCTGGATGATGCATGCCGTATGAAAGTGCTGGGCACAGTGCCGTGATGTAGAACTCTTAACTGGTAGTAGTTATGATTGTTCAGCAGGCGCTGGAGAAGGTGCTGGGGCAGCGAGCACTGTGTGCCGAGTCAGGTCCCAAGTGCATCCCAGGGAGAAAAAGCCAGTCCTTCCTCCAGGGCTCTGGTCTCTTACAGCAAGATCACAGTGTCTACGTGGCAACCCCACCAGACTGGAAGCTTTTATTAGTAAATAAAGAAGGAGTCAGCAAATTCTTCAGGGCCTCGGGGATTTGATGTGGGTGTCAGAGATAAGGAGGCAAAGGATAATTAATTTCTTATTAAATCTGCAGCTGCATTCCGTTCACAACCGCGGGAGGCCTGCGTGTGTCCAGCGGTCGCTCTGGCTCAGGGTAGTGGCTGCCGGACTCTGGGTCGGATATCTAGTTCAGCCTCTGCAGGTGACTGGGAGGGCAACCTTGGAAATGGAGCCGCAGCTTCCTCTTCTGCAAAACAGTAACAGAGTAGTCCCCACCCCCAACGGAGGATTCAAGAAGTGCGCGTGGAACGTGCCAAGGACAGCGCCTGGGACATGGCAGCTCCCGGCAGTCATTATCGTTTGTCAGGTTGCTTTGCTTCACTTGCAGTACTAAGCTGTGCCTGGCGCTAATGCCCTGGGAAGGAAAGATTATTTGGGGATGGGGAAGTCAGGGAAGGCTTCCCGGAAAGGAGACGTCCCTCCCAAGGGCTTCTTTAGAGATCTCGTCTGGCCCGAGCTCTCTGCTGGAGGAGATTGAGGGAGGAGGAAAGATGGATGGAGGCCTTGGGAGCTGTGGAGTTGGACAGCATGCCCCTGGCTCTCATGCCCGTAGGTTTGCCCGGTCCTTGTATCAGGGTCTCAAGTACTGATGAGGCCCCAGAGGCACTCAGCCATCATGGAAGAATGACCTAGAAGCAGAACACATGATTCCTGTGAGCGAGAGATCTCCCCATTCAGTTAAGAGCGTTTGGGGTGTGAGCCGTGACAGTTTACTGCGGGTGGTGAGCACGGTGCTTCTGCTACCGGGGAGATGGACAGACAGCTCCCCAGCCCACACATGAAGCCCACAGAGCCGCGAGTCTTGCAGGCGAGGGGCACAGTGAGGCCATCCTGAACGCGCTTTAGACAGTGTCACCTTGCCTGGCGCTGTGGGAGTGGCTGCCCACGGCTCACAGCCGGCCGCAGAGGGCCTCCCCGCCTCCACCCACAACTCCTCCAAGTTTCCTAACGGGGCAGCGAGGAGGCTCCCAAGGGCCCAGCTTCTATAAATGAAAACTTCCTCCAAGCAGATGAAGGCCTTCTAACATTCAGCCGACCCCCTGGGATAATAAGCATGCAAAAATATTCTCTGCTTTACCTGGAGTCAGGAAACTACGTCAATTAAAGGGCCCGTGTCACGCTCATATTACTGCATTGGCAAAAATATATATCATATTCATTAGATTAGATTAGACGTAGAGCGAAAGATAACTCCTTTTCACTGAGGGTGGAATTAATTTTTTTTTTTTTTTTGTGGTACTGGGGGTGGAACCCAGAGGTTTTCTACCTCCGAGCTATACTCCCAGCCCTATTTTATATTTTATTTGGAAACAGGGTCTCACTGAGTTGCTGAGAGCCTCACTAAGTAGCTGAGGCTGGCTTCAAACCTGTGCGATCCTCCTGTCTCAGCCTCCCAAGCGCACGGATTACAAGCGTTCGCCACCATGCCCAGCTGGAATTAAATTAATATGAATACTTCAGAGGGCAATTTGGTACTCGCTGGAAAAATTGAAGATGCACTTACCCTATGGCCGGGCAGTTTCACTTCTGTGGAAGTCTAAAGAAACTCTAATACATGTGAAAAGGAGGTGTGATCAGGAGTGTTCACTATAGTATGGCTTTTAGGAGCAAAAAGCACTGGGTGTGGTGGTGCAGGTCTGCAATCCCAGAACTTGAGGTAGGAGGATCGCTGGTTCAAGGCCAGCCTCAGCAACTTAGATTCTGTTTCAAAATAAAAAAAAATAGAAAGGGCTGGAGATGTGGCCCAGAGGTAGAACACCCCTGAGTTCAATCCGGGGGGGGGGGGCAACACAAATGACCAATTAACGTGGGGGGGGGATGAGGGCACCAGAAAGACCAGTGCACCCGTGGGGTTGGAATCTCAGAAACAGTATTGGGTGCACAGGGAAGGTGCAAAAGGAAGCCATTGCTATCGAGTTGAAAATCATGCAAAATAACTCTTTTATTTATGAATGATTACATGTTTAATTCAAGTGTGAAATCATGTGTGGGAATAACTACAAAAATTAGAGAGTCGACCCCTTCGAGGGTAAGAATAAGGAAAGCCAGGGAGGAGTACTTATATTCTTAATATTTAATTAATTAATTAATTAATCTATTTGCAATACTAGGGATTTAGCCCAGGGGCATTCTATCTCTGAGCTACATGTCCAGCTCTAGTTTTTATTCTTTATTTTTAAAACAGAGTCTCCTTGAGTTGCAAAGAGCCTCACTAAGTAGCTGAGGCTGTCCACGAACTGCAATCCTCCAGTCTCAGCCTCCTGGATGCTGGGGTTACAAGCGTGCATTACCACGCCCAGCTTTATTTCTTTTTTTTTTAATTGGCGATCGAACCCAGGGGTATTCCACTTTTTGAAACACCTCTGCCCTTTTTACTTTTTTATTTTGAAACAGGGTCACTAAATTGCTGAGGGTTTCTCTAAAGTAGCCAAGGCTGGCCTCAAACCTGCGATCCTCCTGTTTCGGCCTACCAAGTATTGGGATTACAGGTCTGCGCCACCTCGCCTGGCTTATTTGATTTCTTATACTGAATGGTAGATACACAGATGTTTGTTTCACTATCTACCTATTATAGCTATACCTCTATATATCAGATATCCAAAATAGTTGTTCAGATTTATTTATTTACTTATAAGTTTGGTTGTACCAGAAATTGAACCCAGGGGCATTCTACCTCCGAGGTACACCCCCAGCCCTATTTTTTATTTTTGAAACAGGGTCTAAGTTGTGAAGAGCCTCACTAAGTAGCTGAGACTGTTTGTGCACCTGCGATCCTCCTGTCTCAGCCTCCCAAGTGCTGGGATTACAGGTGTGTGCCACCACGCCTGGCAGTTTAGTTTTTTTTTTTTTTAAGGTAATTTACTAAACAAAAGGACACTAACTCCTAACCTGTGGGCTCTCTTGGCAAATAGAAGTGATTCTGAAGCTGCTTCTCACTCGCTCTGGGCTCTCTGAGAAACGTTAGGTTGATGTGATGTCTCCAATCAGGCTGTTTCAGACATCTACAGTGGGCACCATGTGCGCATGGTCATGGCTGCTCATGAACGAAACATCTTGGCTTAGTATGTTTTTAAACATTTTTCTGACTTGTGGATGCTTTGGGATCATATTTTGAAATGCTGGTGGAGAGGCAAAATGGGGTGATAGTAACAGAAACCCCGGCGCCGCTCTCCTCGCTCCCGCGTGGCAGGTCGCTGAGCCTCGTCTCCCACCCTTCCTTGGGAGCCACTGGGATTACTTGCCAGTGCTGGAAAGCAACGTTGCCCTCGTCCCCACACGCTCCTGAGAAGGACAAGAGACTTCTCACTGCCACCACGTGGAAGGCGCCTCTGCACCCCCTGCGGACAGGAACGGGTGCTTTTCCGTTTAACAGGAAGGCGTTTTGGATGAGACCACGGGACCTGGTGTCCCTCGTGTTCTAAATACTTTGCACTCCAAGAGCGGATGTGTCCTCCCTCAGGGTCAGGCTGTGAACTGGAGCCTTGGTCTGGCTCAGTCCCAGGGCACGTGTGTCTCTTAGGTGCTCTGACAGGTAACTGTGAGGCCCAGGGACCCTCTGCCTGGCGCTACCCGGCCAGACGCTTCCTCCTGGCCCCACCTCGACCCGCTTCCTTCTTTCCTCCACCCCCCAGCCTGCCTGAGCTAATCTCGCCTCGGTGAGCTGGGATCCACGCTCGAGAGCTGGCCTGCGCAGAGAGGTCCTGAACTGTGGAGACAACAGGTCTCTAAGCACCGCGGCCAAGTGCAGAGGAGGCAGCTAGGTGCCTGAGCCCCTGGGGGACAGGGCCGGCCTCGGGGATTCTCCACCCGCTACATGACTCACGTTGCACAGCCAATGAGAAGAGAGACCCGAGAAGCAGGTAGGGAGGGAAGGTTCCTACTGTGAGAACAAACGTGCGCCCGGTCACAGAAGGTGGATGGCGGAGCTGAGCACCTCATGGCTCCGTGATCTTGGACAGGCTGGCCTCTCTCCACAGGTGTCTGCTCTTCACCTGTGAAACGGCCAAAGGAAGGTGCTGGCCTTCCTCCCTGGGCGATGGGAGGACTCACTGCAGGGATCAGCCACGTAGCCATAGATACCTGAAGAATTTTGCCTTTAGCCAGGCATAGTGGCGTACTCCCAGAATCCTGGTTCTTGAGAGGCTAAGGCAAGAGGATTGAAGCTCTGAGGACAGCGCAAAGTAACATAGTGAGACCCTGTTTCAAAAATAAAAATAAGCTGGGCGTGGCGGTGCCTGCTTGTAATCCCAGGACATGGGAGGCTGAGACAGGAGGATAGGAAGTTCAAGGACAGCTTCTGAAAGCAGTGAGACTCTCACTAGCCTAGAGAGACCCTGTTTCAAAATAAAAGTAAATAGGGCTGGGGATGTAGCTCGGAGGCAGAATGCCCCTGGGTTCCATCTCCAGGCTATAAAAAATAAATACATAAATAAAACAAAATAGAGGGCCAGGGACACATACACACACTCTGGCGGTTGCCAACGTTAGTCTCTTTTTCTGTAGGCAAGTGCCAATCAGTGCTTAGGAAGAAGAGTAGGTACACAAGAATTCTGGGACACTAGGCCTGTCCTTTGAGTCTCTTGATTTTTCCAGTTCACTGCTGTCTTCTGGCCAGCCTGATAGTCCTCAGATTCTCATTCAGAACCCATCAAGGGTCACAAAAAAGCTATCCTATGGACCCTTGGGCCTTGAAGAAGTCACCTATTCTAGAGCTTCTCAGGCTCCGGAATAGAATGTTCTAGAAAGTTCCAGAATAGCACCTGACTGCCTGTCAGGTTCTCATAATGGTTCTAGAGAAGAAAGAAGTTTCTGTGGTTAAAGGATTTAGGCAACACCCTTCCACCTCCCGTACTCCCACCCTAAAGAGCTGCGATGACTCAAGAAGCTCCGCAGTCATAAACAGGGCTCTTAAATGGTCTAAACTAGTGTCCTCCATTTATTTATACACAGGGAAGATGTTCCACGGGGCACACCACAGAACGAGTTTGCGAGGTTTGTGTCCGCTATGGTTTGTGTTTGCCTACATGGAACCGAAACTTGAGGACAGCTGCTCTGTCCGAGAGGGCTTTGTATACACATCAAGTCTTGCAGACGTAGTTCACGGTGTCACGGGGCCCAGGCTCCCTCCAGCCCTGGGTTTCAGTCTTTGTACATTTTCAGGGTTTGCCTTTGAGCTTCCTTCTAAAGATGGAACCTGTCTTCTTCGTGTTTCGTGTTTCATGGTTACAGAACGGCTACTTCACGTCTGCATTCCAGAGAGGAAGAAATCATATAATAAAGCACAGAAAGTGCATGCTAGGACTTCTCTTTTCAACAAGCTTCCGTGAAAGGCCCCGTCTAGAAACTGGCATTGACCATCACGGTCTCAAACTGCCACAGCGTCGGAAGGGGAGCCGAGTCTTGCTATGCCGGGCCCGTCTCTGCAGGGATCTTATCATGGAAGGAGGAAGAGGTGGCGGTGATCCCTGTGCACCATCTGGTCAACCTCTGCCTCTTCTCTCCTCCACAGGCCAATTCTAAAAGTAGCTTAGGCAAAACAAAATTCAAAAAAGTGACCCAATAACCTTCATGGTCAATAGAAAATGCAAATTCTAAGCCCCAAGCCACCTGGGCTCATAAACCCCATGGAGAGGATGCTGTGGGTAGCCCGGCCACGGCATGACCCCCACCTGGGTGGACCCAGTGCCCCTGGCTGACAGCGTGCCTCCCTCAGAGGGGCCTGGGAGTCATCACCCCTCCCCACCCGACCCTGCCTGCATCCTGCACCAGTAACTGACTAGGCAAGCCCTACCCCCGAGGACCAGCGTGCAGCCCACCCCAAACTCCCCTAAGTCAGCCCTCTGCTAGGACCAGAGTCTTGCCTGGATCCTTCCCGCCTCTCACCCATTTCCCTGGTCTGGTTGGATTCTGGTTCTCTAAGACAATGCAGCTACATCAACACCTGCATAGAGCTCCTCCTCGGGCCAGTCGGGACCCAGCTTCAGGTGTCCCCTCCGGACTGTTCATGGCCACTGGTGGGCGTCAGCGTGGCCAGGGGTGTCGGCAGCTCCCCTTCCATCCTGGGCGAGGCCTAGAGAGCTGCTGGTTTATTCACTGCAGGCCCCAGCCCCGCAGCACAACAGGGGAGCTCAGCTCAGTCTTTTCAAGACAGATATTCTTAGAAAAGTCAGTTTGCATTCTTAAGCCCACCAACTGTTTGCAAGGCCCTTTCTTGTGTGTGTGTGTGTGTGTGTGTGCGCGCGCGTGTGCGTGCGCACACGCATGACTTTCCATCTTGTGGCAGTGGCTGCTGGGTATTTATAGCCGGATCCACAGGCCCGTTCTCACGTGGCTGAAGAAAATGAGAACCTCATGTGGCGTCTGTTTTGTTTTCCCTCTGCCTTGGCCATCCCAAACTCTCCAGTCTTTAAACTGTCGCTGTAACCAGAGCCACCCGGAGCACTGCTACCATGGAGAGGTTATGTAAATTCGCTATTTCAGGAAAAAGTACCCGTCCTCCTTCGGTCAGGCCGCAGGGGAGATGCAGGGACACAGGGAGGAAGGGCGACTCCACCTTTCCGCAGTACCGTCCTCTCTGGAGTCTCCCCAAAGGAACCCCAGGGAATGTGGCTGCTTGAATTACCCTAGCCTTCTGCATAGCTGAGCTCCATGGAGGGGAAGCTGTCTGTTCTCTTTGCCTTTTCTGTCTTAGGCTCTTCTTGGTTGAACTGAAAACGCCCCAGGTCCTTGGTCTGTTTGTCCGGGTCACTGGAGCTGGCGGTAGGGATGGGGACCAGGCCTGGCTGAAGAATCCCAGCCTTCTCTGGACAGCAGGCTTGAGGGGTTGGTCTGCTGCTTCCTGAACCAGCATACTTCCTGAAAGCTGCGGACATGGAGTGACCCAGGAGACCCTCTCTGATTTTATTCTGGTGGTCTGAAGCCCACGCATCTATAGTGGCAGAGGATGGACATGTGGCTGGTCCGGTGGGGCAGGGCAGACTGAGGCCCCAGAGAGTGCAGGGGAAGGGGGCTTGAGCTTGGCTGCCCGGGCCCTGGCATCCAGGACGGTGTCTGCAGATCCCTTCCACAGCTGACCCACCGCAGCAGCCCGCTCCGAGTGGGGCGCTGTCTCGAGGCACACTCTTCAAATCCCCCCACCAGCGCCTGGCTCGCTGAGGGCCCGCGAGGTGCTGGTCTCTGGGCCACGCACCCGAACGTTTCCCATGATCTCCTCTTGCCTGTCTCTGCAAAGTGGCTGTTGACCGTGTTTACAGAAGAGGAAACGGAGGATCTGATCATGTAGGTGACTTGTTGGGAGTCCCAGGGCTGGTTACTGAGGCAGAAGGAACTCCACGGATGCTGGGGTCCTGGCTGTCTCCTGTGATGTGACCACACTCCTGCCGTGTCCTAAATCTCTGGCCTCAGCAGGCGTTGTTCAGTGGCTGCCACCTCTGTCACGGAGATGACTTCCTCGGGTCGCACGATCAGGGCAGCTCGTGGGCCCCTGGGAACGTGTGTCACCTAATCCTGTATCTCAACCCTGTCGCCCTCCACTGGGCCACAAACACACCCTGGCCTTCTTCCCTGCTGCTTCCTCCCCCACCCTGGGAGCTCCAGAGGGCTTCCAGACCTAGGGCAGAGCCAGCCATTCATCAGTCTTTGTCCTGCTTCCAAGAATCCCAAGCATACAAGAATCCCTCATTGAAAAGCCAAGCATTCTTGGGGAAAGTGTGTGTCACCAAGACAGCAGGGCTCCTCACGCTGGGAAGCAGGCTCAGTGCAGCCCGAAGAGAAGTCTGCCCTTCAGAGCCAGAGGGGACTGGAGGGGCCCGACGCCCTCCCAACCACTCACCCCTCTAAACCACAAGTAGGGAGCTCGTCTCCAGTTCATCTGAGGGCACTAACTGGGTGACATTTTCCTCTGGGTAGAGGAGGAGCAAAGAGGCAGGTTGGGGAATGTGTGTGTGTGTGCGCGCGCACGTGTGCACACACACAGATTTCTTTGCCTCAAGGCTATGACCTGCGAGCTCCTTTTTCTGAGCCACTAACTGTGTGCAGAGCTCTAGTGCGTTTTGGGGCGGGTAGACATGGCTTCCCTAAGAGTGAGCTGGGTCCTGAGCCCAGAGGCTCCCCCGTGGGGAGGGAGCACCGCCCCTCACCTGGGGCAGCTCAGCTTCCTCCAGGGTCTAAGGTCCACGCAGAGGAAGGTTGCTCCAGAGCATGTAGGAAGCACTGCCATGGGCTAGAAACTCTTAGGACCAGCGTGAGGGAAAGGTGTGACCAGAGAGGGCGTGGAGGACTTCATAACCGAGAAAAGCTTCAGTGTTTTATTTAAGTAACTATGCCTTTTGAGTATAACAGTAATTCAGGTTTATTATAGTAAATACCTGGCAGCAGAAGACAAAAATAAAGTTAGCTAGTGAGCCAATTGCTGGGTGACGGAAGGGATTGGCTCTCTCAGCCCCCCATCCCTTGGACCCAGCTTCTCACCTGGCCACACACGATTCCAGCAGAATGTGTCTTCTCCGCTCAGTTAGCACCTAGCAAGTAGCACCCCCAGTCTTCTCTCTCTGTAGACATCTTTAAAGAGGAGGGAGTGTCTGTTGTATGTGCAGACAGGAGGCAGCTTCATCCTCTGGTCTTGTCCCTGGCTTAGCAGCATCAACTTTGTAAAAGAGGAGAGACGTTTTGCTGGGTGTGGGAAGGGACCCTGCGTTGTGCTTTGTTAGAGAGAAAGCTCAGAACTGGAAGAAAAAGGCCCCAAGACACCGAGATGCAATTAGACCCCAGTAAAAAGAGTAGGGCACCCCAAGGGTGGGAGGTCTTTTCAACGTAGAGGACCTAAAGCTCCAGGCTAAGGCACCTGCCCCATCCAAGAACAGAGCACTAATGCTGGGGCCGGGCTCGGCACAGAGTGGCCACTGTAACGCGCACTTCACCTACCGCTGACTCCTGCATTCAGGCGTCAAGAGATCCATTTTTCAGATTTGGAGACTGAGGTTTAGAACAAGTAAGAACCTTAAGAGAGGTCCCACTAGACTGCAGGGGAGCTGCTGTTCACACATGTCATTTCCTGCTAGCCAATGTCCTGCTCAGCATTCATCTTCCCAGCATGCAAGAGGGCGGCTCCCAGCCCCACAATTCAGGTGGACTCACCAAAGAAGGGCGCCCTCTCCTAGGAGTCCCAAGGAGGCTCTGTTGTGCGGATGAGCTGCGTTTCCATGAGGGAGAGGGCTCCAGTGCCCAGAGCCCTGCTACCTGGAGTGTGAAGCCAATGCGAAGAAATCCAGGAACCCCAGTACCACCTCTCACCATGGGATCTTCCTCCAGAAAGGATTCCAGGTTGGATTCCACATGAATCTTTTTCAGTATTCACCTGCCCCAGTTGGAAGCCACTCAAGCGTTGTTGATATGGGGACCTGATACCACCCAAGGAGCCTTGTCTGAAAGATTAGAGTAAAGGAGCTGAATCCTGTCCCCCAGGCCACCCCCAGCAGAAAGCAGCAGCTCCCACAGAGCTGGAGTTTAGGGAACAGCAGCAGAGGAAGCATCACTTGGGAACTCTCCAGAAGCGCCAGTCCTTGGGTCTGCACAGACTCCTCCCAGGGGTGCAGCCCCACAGCTCCAATTTTATCAGACCCACAGAGATCCCAGAGCACACTGAAGTTCAAGAGTCCCTGGTCTCATGATCCCAAAGTCAGAGACAGTCGTTGACATTCTCCACCGCACCTCCAGCTATGGCTTCCCGTTCCCATCCAATCAGTTAAGTATTAATTAGCCTTGGTCCCCAGCCGGAAGCTAAGCTGAGGGCCAAGCTCCCGTCCCCTTGGCCCGGAAGCTAAGAACGCGGACTCTGACCTCAGACAGATGAGGAGAGACCAGGAGAATAGTGGAGGGGTTTGGGGGAGGGAGACGGAAAGGGAAAGAGGGGGAAATGGTTCAAATAATGTTACGTCCAAATACGCAGGTCTCACTACCGATCCCGCTCACGTGTCTGGAGAGGGCGCGGGCGGGGACCAGGGTGGGACCTGGGGGAAAACGTGCGGCGTCATCGTTTTGAACCCGGCTGTGATTACAACGGAACAAATAAAAAATGTGAAAATAAACAGGAATGGACTCTGGAGCCAGACCACTTGGGTTTCAGCTCTGCCTCTATGGGGTGCGTCCACCCTCCTGCAGGGCCACGTGCGCATTCAGCAAGACTGTGCAGTTAAGCAATAGAATAGCACCAGGCACACAGTAGGCCCGCAGGAAGTGTTCTACACGATGACCGGTCTCACACAACACGGCTCTCTTTTGTACCATTTTCCCCATACGGGTTCCTTAGCCCAAAGTCCCGACACACACCACACACCATTTGCCCAAGGACTCTGTAAACATGGTAAACGTTAAAGCTTATTTGGGGAGACTGACGGTGTTTACATTATAAAAATGCAAACAATTTGAAAGCAAATACTAGACATCCTTGTTCTAAAAGAGACTCAAGTCTTTTGACCTTCTTCCTCTCTCCCTCGGTGCTGGCCAGCAACTCAAACAAACAAGTCCCCTCTTTATCTCGCAAGTGGTTCAGCGCTCTGGATTTCCCAGCCTGGGCCCTTGGCTATGCACCTTGCTTCACTCTGCAAATGCAGAGGCCGCGTCTGGGTGGTGGACCATCCTGCCCTCACGCTCGCGCCCTCTGTGACGTCGCGTTCTTCCTACCCAGGGAGCACGGGGAGCAATGATTCAGTTCTCTCTCGATACAAACGGTGCCATCCCTCAGAGTGCTTTAGTGCTACAGCCAGTTTGGGTTTCCCTGTGTCTGTCCGCGTATCTTTTTCTATCCGAGCATGGAGAATTGTAAATGTTCCTCCTGGCCTTTGTTCTAAACTTTCACACTCTTTAGCAGTTGAGTTCCAGCCAGTGTCTCACCTTGGTCCTAGTCCAGATAAGTCTGTGTCGTGTGAGGCTGGCTGTCCTGTGCACTGCGGGATGTTCAGAAGCATTCCTCTCCTGTACCCAGTGGATGCCACTAGCACTTTCTACAACCCAAAACATCCCTAGAAATTGCCAGCTGCATCCTGGCAATGGGTGTTGGTGGTGGGGACTCCCCCCAGGTGAAAGCCACTGGCCTAAGCCAAATTCTTTCAGTAACAGTTTAAGCTCGTTACCTCTTATTGGGCCCCAGAGTTCCTCTCTGTAGCGTATTGGGTCAGGGCACTGGCTGTCTCAGCACTGCCTCTGGCTGCCCTGGTTTCTGGGGAGAAACCAGCATCCATGCGGTGTGATCGCAGTTTCCCAAGGCTCCGCCCTTGGCCCATCTGCATTTGCAGGAAGTACACTTTGCTCTGGTCCTCTTGACCCTCCCCATGGAACAGGAAGCCTGGCGGGCACCCGGGAATGGCCATTGGTTTGGGGATTGTAAATACTTTTCATCTTATTTCCAGTCCTGAGTGTATTTTTTTTTTTTTAATCTTGTTGAACATTCTTGCTGCCATAGTGGAAACTTTTGTTCTTTGGAGAACTTCCCACTCCAGGCCCAGGTCAGATTCCTCGGCAGAGCTCCGCACATTTCCTAGGGGAGTTTCAGCTGTGAGATCATACCTCTGATTCATTTATGCAACTGTGGTTGGATTCTGCACTGAGGCTCCCGGGAGACAGATAGCTGGGGGCCGCTCAGCAGGAGGCGCAGCCGTGGATCGGCCAGCACCCGGATCCTTTGACGGTCCCTTCCTTTACTTCTCCAGTGTCCCTTTGCACCATGGCAAATCTAAGCTGAACACAGTGCTCCAGTCACTATATGCTGAATTATGCCTTGGTAACACACAGCCCCCACGTCCCAGTGACTCAGAACAACACAGGTTTGCCCTGCTTGCTGTCTTGGTCAGCAGAGGGACTCTGCTCATCGTAGCCCAAGAACTGAGCTATGCTACACGTCGAAGATGACTGTGACAAAGGAAGATAGGGCCTGTCCTACCCCTCAGAAGGCGGGGTGCACAGCTGTGACCCTGGTGCATGGCAGGCTCAAACAAAGAGCATCGCAGGTTCAGATCAACCTCGCCAACTTAGCAAAACTCTGTGCCAAAATAATAAATAACAAAGCCGGGCGTGGTGGTGCACGCTTGTCATCCCAGCATTTGGGATGCTGAGACAGAAGGATCTGGGTTCACGGCCAGCCTCAGCTACTTAGTGAGCCCCTTTGCAACTCAGTGAGACCCTGTTTCAAAATAAAGAATAAAAAATAGGGCTGAGGTGTTGCTTGGAGGTAGAATGCCCTGGGTTCCATTCCCAGTGTTGTAATAATAATAATAATAATAATAATAACAAGAAGAAGAAGAAGAAGAAGAAGAAGAAGAAGAAGAAGAAGAAGAAGAAGAAGAAGAAGAAGAAGGAGAAGGAGGAACAAAGGGGTAAGGGCTCAGAGATTGAATTGCCTGGATTCAATCCCTAGTAAAATACACACACACACACACACACACACACACACACACACATGCACACACACAAAGAGTTGTAGGCTGCTAAGGACACTTGGACACTTGTATTAGTCAGGGTTCTCCAGAGAAACAGAACCACAGAATTGATGATCTCTCCATCTATTTAGGTTTATCTTAAGGAATCGGTTCACAGGATTGCCAGGGCAACACGCACCTATGTGCAGGACAGGCTGGTAGGCCGGAGACCCAGGGAAAGCCTCGAACCTGAGCCTGAGGTCGTGCAAGGGAGGAATTTCTTTCTCTTTGAGGGACTTTAGTCTTTTGCTCTTAAAGCTTTCAGCTGACTGGATACGGCCTCCACGCGTTTTGGAAGGTAATCTGCTCTATGCAAAATCTATTGACTTAAACGTTGATTTCATCTAAAAAAATACATTCACAGCAACATCTAGACTGATGCTTGGTCAACTATCTGTCCACATGGCCTCGCCACGTTGACACACAAAGTTAGCCACCATAACTCTCCATTTCTACTCCCAGCTCATGGGCCAGAATCAGTCATGCAGCCCCATGAAACGCAAATGGCCAAGCAGTACCATCTGCTATATGTCTAGAGCCGGGGTTGGAGACCAACAATATTTGACCAAGCCCCAATAATTAGCACAACTGTACATCATTTGATGTACCGTTAAAAGAAAGCACCCGTCTGTGGTATTCCTGTTGTAATGCATGGGGGAAGTCAACGCAGAAACAGTCTTTGACCTAGATCCACTCCCACCCCTGCGCTTTAGGAGCGGTCCAGGGAGGAGATGGCTTAGTACTTAGGCCTTTTGCCTACTGTTTTTTTTTCTCTGTGTTTCCTCTGTGCAGTGTTGATCCGAGAACCGTGCGTATCATCGCTATCGCTGCAGAAAGCTTTGCAGATTAGTCTGGCCTCCGCGGTTTCACTTGGTGCCATCCCTGGAACTTGCCTTTCCTTGCTTGGATCAGACTCATCAGAGAGGGCTCAGAAGCCAGCTGCCATTTGGCCATCATCTTGCTCCATTTCTGACGAGTCGCTCCCCTATCCCTGCTCTGTTTTCTAACTGTCTGGGGAGGAGTTGGAGCAGCGCGCTCTCTGAGTTTCCTCTGGCTCTGGCATTTCATGGGCCTGGAGCCCCTGGCCTCTTGCAGCAGCCCCCATGGCAGGGGTGTGCCTGCCTGCCTGGTCCAGCCCAGCTGGGGCGGGGTAACTGAGCTGTCCTTCAAGAAGCTGCAAGAATCTCCCTGGATTTTAATTTGATGCCGCAGCCTCCTTAGCATCCGACCACGCTGCTTTGGCTAGTGAAGAGAACGTGGTGTGCACGTCCCAGCCAGGAAGCATCGCCCCTGTGCCCACGGGCCCCTGCCTGGCTGGAGAGGAAACTGAAGGCCAGGCGTGCTGGGTCAGTGCGCTGGGAAGCTTGCAGAGGGCAGGGGCCAGGGAGGAAGCAATCTGGCCCAGCTGAAACCGAGGACAGGAAGCCTGGCTGGCCCTTCAAGGCCATCTGGGTGAATCTAGCCTTCGAAGGGCAATGTTACAGGGACCCCAGACACTAGGTGGCTCTGATACTCACATCCATGCCTCTGGCACCACCAGGCCAGCTGCTATCAAATTAAAAAGAGTCGAGGCATGGCAGAGTGCTGCAAAACCATACAAACTCTCAAACCTACGAATTATCATTATCATGTGCTGATTTATACCTCAAATATGCTTGATGCTGGTTGAGGGAATAGAGGAGCAAACAAATATACCAAATTAACTAGAAAACATTGTGATACCAGCTCTAATAGCATGCTCTGGACGGTGTCTTAGTTGCTTCAGGCTGCTGTAACAAAACACCAGCGACTGCGGTGTTCAAGGATATATACGGCTCACACTTCTGGAAGACCGGGAGTCCAAGATTAAGGGCACAGGAGATTTGACGTCTGTTAACGGTCTGCTTTCTTGTTCATAGATAGCTCTCTTTCCACTGTGCCCTTACTTATGAATGGATGAAGCAGCTCTCTGTGTTTTTTATTTATTTATTTATTTATTTATTTATTTATTGCAGTACTGGGGACAGAACCCAGGGACATTCTACCTCTGAGCTACACTTCCAGCCCTATTTTTTATTCTTTATTTTGAAACAGGGTCTCACTGAGTTGCAGAGGGCCTCACTAAGTAGCTAAGGCTGGCCGTAAACCGTGATCCTTTGGTCGCAGCCTCCCAGATGCTGGTATTACAGTGTGTGCCACCACGCCCGGCTTCTCTGTATTTTTTAAATAAGGGCACAAATTAACTCGTGAGGGCTCCACCTTCAGGACTGGATCCCCTCTCAGTGCCCCCCCCCCATTCCACCGCACGGAGGGTCGGTGTCTGCCTGTGAATTCTGGGGAGATGCAAACATTCAGACCACAGCAGAGCTCAAAGCGCTGGGGGCTCAGAGGCCGGAGCAGAGGGCGCCACTCGGAGTTCTGCTTTCGCTCCACAGCAGGGGAAACACTTGGGCCTGCCCGCTCATGAGGTGTCCACGTGTTGAGAGGAGGGAAGAGAGGGCATCCCTGGCAGTGGGCACTGCCTGCGCCGACGGGAATGCTGGAGGGGCCCCAGGAAACCTCTGGAAGCCTGGTCTGGTTGCTGGGTGGAGAAGTGGGGCGACGCTGCAGAGGAGGGTGACGATGGGGCTGTGACGATGGGGCTGTGAAGGGTCTTAAGCGGCGGACGAGGAATTTGGACTTAACTGAAATGTTTTTGAAATGACTTGGGTTTTTAAAAGCTTTTTTAGTTTTGGCTGAAAGAAAAAATATTGTTTTAATTTTATTTTTTAAAAAGCCTGAACTGGAGTCGATTTCACCACAGTCCTGCTCTACTCTGCTGTTAATTTGGGTGCCTTCCTGCTCAGTGGACTTTCCTGTAGAACTTGCCCAGTTTTTTTGTTCTAGTCTGGGTTGTTTGAAATATTTAAGTTGGAGATAGGAGGTGGAATCATCTTCTTCTTCTTCTTCTTCTTCTTCTTCTTCTTCTTCTTCTTCTCTCTCTCTCTCTCTCTCTCTCTCTCTGGTACTGGGGATTGAACCTAGGGGATTCAAACTCTGAGCTCTACCCAGCCCTTTTTATTATTTATTTATTTATTTTTTTATTTTTGTGGTACTGGGGTTCCTGGAAGCCCTTCTACCCCCGGGGTACACTCCCAGACCTATTTTATATTTTTTTTATTTGGAAACAGGGTCTCTTAAGCCAGCGAGGCCGGCTCCGAACCAGCACGATCCTCCTGTCTCCACCTCCCAAGCGCGGGGATTACAAGTGTGCACCACCACGCCCAGCTTTATTTTCTATTTTGAAACAGAGTCTGAATTGCTGGGGCTGGCCTCAAACCTAAGATCCTCCTGTCTTAGCCTGCCAAGTACTGGGATTCTATAGGTGTGTGCCCAGCTTTTATCCTCTTTCTAAAGAATAACCATTTATTTTAGAATGTGAAAACTATAGAAAACTGGAGATAGATTCAACACACACACACACACACACACACACACACACACACACACCTTCCCCGCTAACAAAGTGAGCATTGGCACTTCGGGGAGAGGGTCCCCTCCAGCAACATTCTGGGGATGGCTCCCTGTCCCGAAGGTGGTGCCCTCGGGTATGAATCCGGCCTGACCTGCAGCGTCCCAGCTTCAGGGTCACATGGACCTAGTGTGGCTCCTGGGCTGCCGGGTAGCTCAGTGGCTAACATCTACTGCGATCGCCCTTGCTTCCCCTTCCCCTTCCTTTCCTGTGGTTCTGCTAATTCTGTGCCCTGAGCCCCAGTCCCTCATCTGTAAGACAGAGACGCCACAGTCCCTGTCTCCGGAAGTACCTGTGGGGCATGAGTAAGTTTCTTCCTGCAGGGCACTGAGGAATGGCTGGTGCACACCGGGAGCTGTTCCTGTTCGTCACCGGGTGTTGCTCTGGGCGAGTCGGGCCCTGCTAGGAGCTGCGGGTCGGGCCTGCCTTGGGGAAGGGTTTTCTCCCTGTGTCTAGGTGTCCCTGGGTGTCAGAAGGTGGACGAGCTTGTTAGTCCACAGGACCAGGTTTGTGCGGAGCTTGCCCTGGAGAATGTTGGCTGGTCCTCTCTCATTCCTGCCTCGTGTTTCCGCCGCCCTCGAGCCTCTTGGACAGACTGTCCCTTTAAGAAAGACAGCTGCGCGCGATGCTACTTTGACAGCCAGGCCTGCCTTTGCTGCTGGGTGCTGCGCTGAGCTGCAGCTGGGACCCTTCTGGGCTTGATTTGCGTCCTAGCGCTCCGGGGAGGGGTCACTTGGAGCCAAGTGCACGCCACCAGGAATCCATGCCCTCGGGAGGACTCCCCGTTCACGGCCCCGCTGTGGCCCTTGGCTCCCACCGCCCGGCTCTGGCTCTGGGACCTACGAGGATCATTCTTGAGGACTGAGCTCAGGATCCCTAAAAAGAAAGTTGGAAAACAGCGCGATGAACATGGTGAGTGGGAGTAGCGCGCATGGCCTCCTCCGCCCGGGGCCGCAGGTTGCGGGTCTGGGTGGAGCAGGACGCGGTGGAGACCGAGGTGGGGGCTGAGGGCCCCGGTAGGCAGCAGCCTTGGACTTGGGGATAGCCCCGGCCCCTCCCCGCCACAGCCGTCACCCTTCAGGCCCGGAGCTGAGGGCTGACATCTGGACCAGCTGGAACCTGGCCCAAGGAGAGAAGATCGGGGAGGGGAGATGTCAGACTCTTCTCTCATATGGGGAAAACAAAGCGTGCTTAGTTAGGGACTATTTGTGAAGATGTCCGAAGCCGAGTGATATTTGCAGCCTGAGGGTGAAATTGGTGTCCTTCAAGTCTATCCGAGCAAGCATTTTGGGCCAATTCCCCTTCCTCCTGGGATGCGGGGACAGACTGAGGCCCCACAGAGGTCTGTGTTGCCCCTGGGACTGGGGGCAGCCTCCCACAAACAGCTGCCAGCAGTGTGTCGCGGGAGGGGCGGTTCTGCGGAGGGCAGGGAAGAATGGACGGCCTGTTATTTCTGAAGCCTGGGAACACTGCCTCAGGGGAGGCCCACGCCATCCAGAGCCGGCCTGAGAGAGGATGGGGTGAGGTCTGTGCAGTGGGGGAACGAGCTGAGCCAGCACCTTGCCCTTGGCAGAGAAAACAGCCCCCTGGGCCCGTTTCCCGTGGTACAGACACAGGTGAGCCGCCGGCTCCAGGTGCCCAGGGGCAGGTTAGAGGGCTGGGCCCTGTGCCAAAAGGGCAGGCTCCCACAGAGGAGGCTGGACAGAAGGGGCCCTCAGCCCTGGCACTCGCCCGAGGCCAGGGTTTCTGGATGGAGCTCTCTGCAGGATTCTGCTTGGACCGATGTTTCTGTGCTCCTACTGGACCAGGCTGTGTGTTGGGGACTTAGCAAAACAAAATTCCATGCAGGAATCAAGAGGGTGTGAAGATCTGGCAAGCTATCTTGTAGGTGGCAGCAACCCATCTTTGCAAAGTAACCACGGTAGTTGCCACTTGGTCTGAACTTGCACAGCGACTGCCGTGACAAGGGCCAGCCCGCTCCTGAAATGATTAAATGATGGCGGGGATTCTGTAAGTCCTGAAGAAATTAAGGCTCAGAGGTGAAAGGTTTTGCCTAAGAAGCCAGAGCTGGCCACTTGTGCAGTCTGGACTGGGCTCTCCAGGCATTTGTTCAACAAAGTTGAGCTGATGGCCTACCTACCATCTATCTAGCAGCCATGTGGTGGTCACTAAACACACAGCTGGCCTCAGAGGCTGGGAAACTCCGGCTGAGCCCTCACTCCTACCCAGAGTCTTTCACACGGGCCCGGATACCCTCAGCACAGGGGTAGGCTGGGGAGTGTGTGAATATCTTCAAGGTCTGAGAACTCTGCAGGGAGATGCTTCCCTCCCCCATGAGAAACGTTACATTTTGTTTTCATTTAATAATAATCTAAAAATTCTGAACCAACCGAATGACCACCATAGAACCTACTATTGGCCTGAGATTTTAGTCACCAAGGTTGTGTTTCTGTGCAAGTTGGCACCAAGTGGTTTCCTCAAATGACAGTGTTTAACTTTTTATGCTTAAACTGGGTTCTGCATCGTCTGCTCAGAAGGCTCAGAGTAAGAGGATTCAGAAAGCCCACGCTGACTCTCCTCCAGGAAGGAATGGTATGGTGAGGGTGTCCTAAGAGAACCTGGTGGGACTTCTCTCCTCGGGGCAGACAGGACTCAGCCGGGAGAAGCGGGTCCTCTGCCCTCCAGTATCCTGGCCCAGAATGATACCAGGCCGGGGCTCAGAGAAGAGCAGGCAAGTCCGGAGAGAGGACGGCCTAGATGGAGGCAGTGGGTGCCCTGCTTCCAGCCCAGCATTTCTGACCATGACACATCCCTGCTCCTCTCTGGGCTGAGGTGGGAAGGGGCGTGTGAGCCTCCCTGGGTCACATTCCTCCCAGAGAGCGATGTTCCTTGGTCATCACAACGTCTGGCCTCTGTAGGCAGCTGCGGATGTGGCTCAGGTCCTGCCACTCTGCCTGTCCAGGACACATTCTGCTGGCTCGGGTCCTTGACCTCAGATGGGCTGGGCAGCCATTACCTCTTCTGGATCAACCATCTGCCCAGCACAGGAGGCTGGAGACCAGAAGCCAAGGACCCACTGTCCCTCCTCTTCCTCTCTACCTCCTTCAGTGGGGCTGGGTCTCGCTGCGAGGCAGCTTGGGTCCTGCCTACATTTCCATCTGTCTCCCTCTGGCCACCGTGTTTCAGAAGGATCCTGGGTGATCATCCTGGGCTTCCTTGTCCATCTGCACACAGGAGTTAGTCGTAAGGTCCTGAGAGCAGACACCTTGACTTTGGAAGCCACGGGGACTGTCTGAGCACTCAGCTCTGCTGTTGAGCGTCTAGCCGTAGGCCATCTGTAGAGGAACAGCGTGGCCTCCTTCCGCTGAAACCGTATTGGTAAAAATTGGCGGGAGCCAGGTTTGGCTCGTGGGCTGTAGTCTGCTGGCCCCTGACCCAGGTGGAGACAGATTCTGCTGAATGGCACAGAGTCCCCAGGGCCTCTTGACCTCTGCGTGCCAGGGGCACTACCTCTTCTCCCCTTGCAGGGGTGTCTTCACCCTTAAACCTACTCTGTAAACACCCTGCCTGCCTGCCTGCCTGCCTTGAACACCCTCTTTTTCTGGTCTCCTCTGCCTGGAGTGTCCTTCCTCCTGGTTCCTCTCGCAGTGTAAGAGTTCAGGTCCTCCTTCAGGTCAGTGGGCACCTCTTTGTGCCCGGCCGTGACCTAATCTCCTAATCATCACCAAAACAGTGGCTTCCTCTCCTTCTCTGTGACCCTGATACTTTGATACAAAGGCTACTAGTCCTGTTACACTTCCATCATTTGTTACTAACTTTATCTCCTCCAGGGCAGGAGTCAGCAGGACCTGACTATCTCTGCTGCCTCCTCCACCTCTAACTCCGGGCTCTCAGGAAGTATTGTTGGCATAAACCCCGTGACCTCCCCTTCCCCCGGGGCCCAGGCTGCAGCAGGGGGCTTATTTTGGTCCATTTGTGCCATTTGGGGAAACTAGGATTTCATCACCTGTTGGGTACTGAAGCATCCTGTAGCTAAATTCATCACCGGCCTGTAACCTGAGCCTGCCCGGCTGGCCCTGCGCCCCACGATCAAGGGTTCCTGTTTATTTTGACAGCCTGCGTAGGGCACGAGAGACCCAGATTTCAAAGCGAGAATTTTTTCTAGCAGCCACCAAAAGGCCAGGCCCCTGCCGGCTCCCGATCTCTGTGTTAGCAGCTTCAGTTAATTAAGAAAACAAACCCCAATCCTGGACAAGTGGTTCTGCGGCCTGGGGACCAAGGAGCTTGTGTCGGCAGGCAGAAGAGGCCTGCGCGGAGGAGGAGCTGAAGCAGGGGAGGCCGTGAGCCAGGGAGGATCCACTGGTGTCTGCTGCTGGGGGATCAGCTCCCGGCCAGGTCCAGAGCAGCTTCTGCTCTTCCTCTCTCCCCCGGGCCTTGTGGAATGGGCAAAGGCCAGCTGTGATGGAGGCCCTGGCTGCACATCAGCACACACACCCATCTCAAACTTGCTCATCTGCCACTCTAACCCAGGCGTCGGGCATGGAATGGGCTCTGGGCTGCAGGAGCCCAGGCAGAGTGGCCCCGCTGCCCGGGCTCTGTGCCAGGCGTCTGGCCTGTGCGTCCGCCTCCAGGTGCATCAGACCTGCAGCGGACAGGCACGCGTCCCCTCAGATGTGGATTCTCTCACGGTTTATAGTGTGCACTCCACTTGCAGTGATGCTTGAGTGTGTTGGGCAGCATGGGTAGGAGAGAGACATAGTCCTGCTCTGTCAATGCGAAATGGCCCAGGACAAATATCTGGGCTTGGTGAACCTCAGCCTCTAATGGGAAATGGATGATGACCACCCTTGGGGGTCTTGGGTTTTTGTTTCTTTCTTTTTGTGTGTGTGGTACTGGGGATTGAACCCAGGGGTGTGCACCTTTGAGCTACACCTCCAGGCTTTGACTTTCTTTCCTTCCTTCCTCTCTCCTTTCTCTCCTCATTCTTTCTTTCTCTTTCTCTCTTTTCTTTCTTTCTTATGCTCTTTCTTTCATTCGTACTGATGTCTCACTAAGTTGCCAAAGGCCTCGCTAAGTTGCTGAGGCTGACCTTGAACCTGTGATCTCACCACCTTAGTGAAGGTGCCCCAGGCTTTCGTCTCAGCCTCCCAAGTACTGGGATTGCAGGCATGTGCTATCATGTTCTGCCGATGACCATCTGTTATGTGTCAGGTAGGCTTGAGTATGCTGTTAAATATTAGAGGTGTAAATCATGCCTGGTTCGATGAACCGGCTTCCTTCTTCATCCGGTGTCTGTTTTGATCCAGCTTCTGCCTGCTGGTCCGGGATCTGTCTTCCCTAAAGGATGGTGGGGAGAGAGAACAAACAGGGTTGGCGTCTGTGCCCGGGGGGAGGAGCCCAGGGAGGACGTGGTTGCGTGATCAACTCTTGCGTACCCAACTAACTGACTGTTGGCAGCAGTTTTTCCGACTTTTGAGGGCTCTCTCTTTGCTTCTGAGAATCTCAGCATGCCTTCCCTCACGGGACATGCTACGGTAAAGAGTGACTGGACTGTCAGGGGAAAACAAGGCCCTCAACACGAGCGCATCCCCGTGGTCCAAAGCTGGAGAGAAGACTCTTCTTAGGAAGTCTCAACTATCCTGCTAACTCCTTTTGCATTTCAGCTGTATCCTAAAGACCTGGAGTGTGGCTGGGATCTAAGCCCACCCCACCAGCGCTCCTGCAGCCCCCGATTCCTGCACACGGCGTGGTCTGTTTGCTTGCTGCTTTTGCTGACGATTGTTCTCACTTTGCTTTAGGGCTGTTTCCATATGAAAATTTTGGAGAACAGACATAAAATTAAGATGTGTGATACTCTTGGTAGGCAAGTAAAGAGCAGGATGGTCAGCCACAGGTTCCTCTAACTTTGACTTGGTAGATGTGAGCCTTTGGGAATGACTGTTAGGAACACACACACACACACACACACACACACACACACACGCCTACGTGTACTCCAGGCTTCAAAATGGAAGATGTTGTGAATTAGTTTCTGGAATATTAAGGAACCTATTCTAAGGAGAGAGACGGGACAGCTTGGACCATCACAGGACTCACAATATTTAGTAGGAATATTCACTAGTGAATCTTGGTTAGGATTTGAGAAATTTTTATCTCATAAATATGTGTTTTTTTTTTATTTCCACTACAGACATGGTGCTAAGTAGAAACTACACAGCCTCACGGGGGCCTAAAGGAGGAGCCTCTTCTAGTCAGGCAGCAGGCACTGGGCTGTGGCCTGGCACTTCACCTGTGTGGGGGTTGGTGGAGGTGCCCCAGACTTCAGAACAGGGGCCAGAAGATGCTCCTTGGTGCCTCTTCTCTGGGTCCCCTGCCTGTAACTTTGAAATTGAGTTGGGGTTGCAAAGGAGGCAAACGCCAGCCAAGTTATTAAAGGCCTCTTTAATCAATCTGGCACCTTCAGGCGAGGTCTGCCAACCATGGGGGAAGGGACTGATGACCGAGCAGCAGAGTCACGTGATCAGCAGAGGCGTCACATGGTCAGAGAAGAAGCACGAATATTTATAATGGGGGGTCTTGGGGTGGAGCTAGCAGCAAGGGGAATGCTGATTCTCTCATGACATTCGGAGTCTTGTGGCACCTGGACTCTGTCTTGCCATGTCTGGAGTCTCGCGATGTCTCCACTTCTGGCTTCCGGGTTTCCACCTTTTGTCCCTGCTGTGGGGTCCTGTGGGGGAAGGAAGGGACCCGGCCTATCACTGCCCAGGCTGCTTTCTGGGACCTACTTTCTACTCCACGTGTGTTTCCCCTGGACCATCTTGGTCTGAGCATGTAATCTCTTAGTGGGGCAAAGGGAAATTGGGAGAATTTCAGACCCAGTCTCTGATCCCATGACCGCGGCCTGGGCACCTTATTAGGTACCTGTAGGAGTCGCCCGAGCTCTGTGAGTCCTTTTTCCCATTTCTTACCTCTTGCCCTTCCCCATGACCTGAAGGTTTGCACGTGGGGCATACCCAGCCGTCCTTCAAGCTCGGCGCTCACATCACCGCTTCAATACGTTTCTCCAGCCCTCCCTCCCCAGACTCAGGTAGGCGAGGTTCCTGCATCTCTGTTTCCACAGGCCTGCCCCTGATATGGCTCTTAGCACAGCACTTGGGAACGCTTGCTCCAGCCACAGGCTCACGAGCCTATAAGCTCAAGGATGCGATGGGTTCCATGTTGCATCCCTTGTATGACTTAGTCCACTCATGTTGCCAGAAAAAAATATCCACAGGTGGCTTGTAAGCAGCAGCAGTGTATCCTCTTGGCCGTGGAGGGTGTGATGTCCGAAGCTGAGGTGCCCACAGCACGGCGTCTGGTGAAGGCTGCTCTCTCAATACCACCAGTCTCAACACACGACGTTTGGAAGGGACACAGACGTGCAAACCACACATAGTCCTGGTGAGAGGATTTAGCACATGACAGATCCTCACTGAATACTGGCTGAATGGATGTGTGCATGGAGAAATACCAGGAATGCTAGGGGACCTGGTGACTTTGCAGTTTTGTTACCGGGAAGGAAGCAAGAGTGGCTGGAGATGGTGTCATTTACCCAGGGACCAGCTTTACGAGACGCTGCCTGAATAGACCATTCTACGCAGCCTTCCCCCCTTGTATGCTATGGTCCACGGCAGGAGCCTGGGGAGGGCACCATGCATTGCACCAGATGAACCCAGATGTGTGCCTGTGACTGGTGTGAGTGGCTAGCCCAGTACAAAGCGAGCCACAACCCCTGACACCCACTCCCTGCTGTTTCTGGCCATGTGCACAGCGGTGCGTGATTCTGGTGCTGTGCCAGGGCATACTGAGGGAGCGTGCCTTGGTTAGGGAACTAGAAAACGGACAGAAACCCCTGTTTGTTCCCAAGAAAGACACCCATGATGGAGGCTGAGAGATACCTTATTTGGCACTGGTTGGAAAGTTACAGGCTGTGAAGTTTTTCATGCCTACCAAGAGGAAATTGAGCAATACAAATTCTTGCGACCGTCAGTGGGATAAGGAATCAGCACTGGAGTCAGCAGTGACCGTCCTCCAGGGTGTTTGCTTATTCACCAGTGCTTCCGTATATCCCTGGGGGCCTGCACGTGTGTCTGTGTCCTCTCCAGACACGGAGGATGCTGAGGGGAACATGCCTCTACCCTCAGAGGACGTGCCTGCAGCTTCAGAGAGTGGTGTCCACCCTGGGGCCATTCTGAGCCAGCTCCTTGAGAAACACACATGATGAATAAATAGGAGTCCAGCAGCTCCTATGATCTTCCCCCAACCTGGCCTGCCAGAGGCCCCTCGGTGCCTCCTTTCCCCACTCTTCGCCCTCCTTCCTTGAATACCATTCATCTGTGTTCCCTTAGACCCTGGGCTGCCACCCCCAGCTTCTCCCCAGGTGTACCTGTCTCCCATGACCCCTCAGGGTGCGTCCCACTCTCTGCCATATGCTATGTGCTGTGCCTAGCACAGAGTGCGGGCCCCTAGTTGACTGTGGAGTAAAGGGTCCCCAGGCCAACGCCGGCCTTCTTGGGTTCCTGCCTCACTGTCAGTACCGAAGTTTCCATCCATTTCCGGAGCAGTCATGAAGAGGGCTGGACCTTTGGGGAAGTTGCTGATGAGCTGGAGTCACGGAGAGTTAGAGAAATGTGAGGAGCCCTGGTCAGAGTCATGTCCTCTGAGCATCCTGCTGGGATTTGGTCCCATCCACAAGGCTCATTTGCCTTAGAGCACACGGCCTCCTCCAAGCCTGTGGGGGGGGGGGTTGGGGCTGATGGAATGGAGCTGGGCTCTGAGTCCAGACCCTCTCGTGTCTTCTTTTTCTTGAGTGGGGACAGAGTGATGCTGGGGACAGCCTGCCCTGCAGCCCTCGGGTCAGGCAGCATAGCTGAGCTGGCAGGAGAGCAGGCCGCCTGGGAATAGCCGGGAAGCGAGTCCGGGCCTTGGGCCCACCCCCTCCCAGGCCAGGATGTAGCGTGGGACCCGGGCAGGCAGAGGTTCCCACCGCTCAGCTCCCGCATCCCGAGTTCCTCGGCCAGGCAGCATCTCCAGGAGGAGGAGGGGTGCGAGAGGAGACCGCCTGGGGCCAGGGCAGCGCCACAGGCACACACCCCTGCCTTCATCCTACACCTGGACGGCTGCCAGCGCCCTGCAGCCCAGCCCTGTGGGGATGTGGGACAAGAGGCAGGGGTCAACCACTCGGGCCTGCCTGAGTTGGCCTGACAGCGCCTCTCTAAGTCAGCTAGCAGCTGCCAATTGTGTGCCAAAGACCGGAGTGGGCGTATTCACGGACATTACCGCCCGCTGTCCTCTCACCAGCGTGGGGGGCACCAACCACGCTTTCCAGATGAGTAAGCTGGGACGTAGGGGGTGACAGAAATTGCTGAAGTTGGTCCAGGGACTAAGCAAGTGCCTGAGAGTCATTTTCTATTACAACAAGGGCCTCTCATGGACCAGGGGCTGTCAAGGGACACGGGAACGAGTGATAGGTATGACACCCCATGGTGCTGGCATCCTCGTGGGAGAGAGAAGAAATCCATGTGTCCAATGCATTGCCTCTCACAAAGGGATGGACCATGTGGAAAGTGCAGAGAAGGGAGACGAGTGAACAGAGCCAGGAGAAGGCTGCCATCTCGGGTCCTCATGGGAGAACTCTGGAGAGGGTGTGCCATTGATTACCCTTGATGTGTACTGGGTGCCAGGCATGTCCCTAATCACTGTCCTCATAGAATACCATCATCCTCATCCTCAGATGGGGAAACTGAGCCATAGGGAGCTGCCGGAGCCAGCCAGCAAGAGTACGGGTTCTGAAGTGAGGCGTGAGGATGAAGGGTTTTTAACCCTAACGTGGGGGAGCCGCCAGCCCACTATCTCTACTGGTCAACCTTGTTTGTGGGTCAATATTTCCTACGGGCCGACGACTATGCCTGGGTCAGTATTCTCTATCGCGCGGATGCTCCTGGCCAACACAGCTTCTGGGCCAATCTCATCTTTATTGCGCCGACGCCGACTTGTTTTTCCAGAGGTATTTATACACAGCTACAGGTCAATCAACATTCTCGTGCTACCACCACCGGAATACAATAAAGACCAATACAACACACACACATTACAGATAGGCCTATCAATACCCTCGTGTCATCACCACCTGATCCTCTCTCAGACCTCTTTGAACTTTCCATAACCCCAAACCTTGTTGACTCTGGGCGAAGGACAGTCAGTTGAGTCAGAGACACCGATCCAGGGGAAGGCCTTAATGGCTCCCAACAATTCCCCCTTTTTTTACTATATTCTAAGAAGACTGTGTCTGTCTTAGGTTGTTTCCTTTTTGTATCAAGGATTACCCGTCTTTGGATAATACAGAGCTAAGCTGTATAATCCTGTCTTAGGTTTCCTTGTCCCAAGGAAATCTTACCCATCATTGACTACCAGCCTCTTAATGGGGGTACCCTTCAAAGGTAAATTGTGCACTTCTGCTGAAAAAATGTTCTCACTTTGTCCCGAGACCACACTCTGTCCTGAGTCTCTAACAAACAAGGTATTGGGAGTATCATGTAACATAGGTATTTCAGCAAGACATTTTCTCCAATTAACACAATGCTTTTTACATGTTGAATCAATTTTACAGAGTAAACAACTTATTAGTGGGCTAACATTTTTATCTCCTTTCCCTGGGTAACCAGGGCCCCGCAAGACCAAACCTTCAATAGCACAATTACTTATCAGTCTTTGTCCAAAATAATCAAAAGTACCAATTCCAAAATAATACTATCAGACTTTGTACTATCAATGCTCTGTCCAAAATATCAGTCTCTGTACTTGTCTGCAATATCACAGGTGTCAACTGTAGACATCCCATCTTCCCGACATTTTCAACAGTTCTTTGTTCAGCATAACCAAAAGTTTCCGCAATGGGTGCAAAATTCAAAGCAAGAAGTCCCAGCAATCGCGAGTTGTTACTGAAGACAGCGATCTCCCGCTGCTCCTAAACAGCTGGATGAAGTATGGGATGATCTGGAACGTACACTAATTCCCTTCATGGTGACATCCTAACAACAATCCTACTGTCCCTTTAGGTAACAGACCATAAATGCCAGTAGGAAGGGCTTGCATTCCCATTTCAGGACTTAATACTGTGTAAGTGGAGGCACAGAGGTCCAATCCTGCGCTGCCTGGGGTTGCTCTGAATAAGTCCTGAATGGTTTGTTGAGAGTTGTCCTGCTGAGGTACAGCTGTCTGGAGTGCCCCATAACATTGTTGCTGCAGGGCCTGAGGCAGGCCCCTCCTTCTGTTTCCCGACAGGAGCTGATTCCCTTGCTCATCAGTCCTTGATTTACATTCCTTAGCCCAATGCTTCCCTCTTCTACATCGAGGGCATAAGCCTGGCTCTCGTCCATTACTAGCACTCTGCCTCTGTGGACAGTTAACTAAATGACCATTTTGTCTATACCCATAGCTTTTAACCATATTATTCTTAGGTCCTGATTGATGTTGTTGGAAAAGGATTTCTTGTACAGTTTTCCCTTGCAATGCCGCAGCCATAGCTAGTCCCTGTGTATATGCAGGTCCTATATTGGAACGTAGCCGAATATAATCAGACAGGTCTTCTTTCTTTCTAAAAGGGCATAAGGCAGCTTGACAAACAGCATTAGCATTCTCAAAGGCTAATTGCAGAGCAACAGCCCTGCTTCACTGTCGCCTATCAATCGACTAGCAGTTTGTAATAACCTGGCTTCAAACTCCTGATATGGCTCATCTGGTCCTTGTCTTATTTTTGAAAGATCTTCTGTTTGTTTTCCTGAAGAAGGCAACTTGTCCCATGCTCGACGCGCAGCAGCATTGGTCTGAGCATAAGAAGCTAGACTAAATTCCAATTGCTGAGCGGTCGGTCTCCCTAACTTGTCCTTCTCCTGCTAACATATCAAAGTTTATGGGTATTCCCTGAGCTATGTTTAAGTCTGCTGTGGATTGGCATTGTTCTGCAAATTCAGACTTCCATAATAAAAAATCACCCCGATAAACAGGCTCAGGCTATCTGTTTCCAATCAGAAGGACACAGAGCCTCCATGGAGAGATTCTAACATGGCTTGAGTAAAAGGTGCCGTTGGCCCATATTGAGCACAAGCCGTTTTTAATTCTTTTAATTGTTTGAACCGGTTTTGTCGGCATCTAAGAAATCTAATAACACTTCCTGTTAAGTTACATCAGGGTCTTCAGTATCTGGGAAAACTCTGAATCCCCTAGTATCTTCTCCATTTTTTGCAGCCTGATTCATCGCTGCTTGAAGTGATGATATTAAAGCAACTCATCTCTATAATACTGAGCAGCAGTTTCTTCCTTAGGAAGCTTAACACGAAGCATATCTTCTAACATATATGCAAAAAAACCTTATTTTTTGACCCATTGTATATTATATTTTTTGGCCCATTGGATTTTTACAACTCTTACGTTAGGAACTAATCTTCTGACCTATCGTCTATTACTATTTACACGTTAGGCGCCTTCATTTTCTATCTTAGTTTCTTTCTTCATTTTCTGTCTTGGTTTTTTTTTGCACAAAGCTTTACTTTAGTGACCGATTATATATTACAAAATTCCCATGTTTCACCGCTACCAAAAATCTTTCAAGCACCCTCCTTTTTTATTCAGCGGTGTCCTATACAGGATCCTCAGTTTCAGAATTTCCCCGTACCGGCCACCACCTGCCGGAGCCAGCTGGCAAGAGCACGGGTTCTGAAGCGAGGTGTGAGGATGGAGAATTTTAAATTCTAACATGGGGGAGCCACCAGCCTCCTATCTCTACTGGTCGACCCCTGTTCGTGGGTCAACATTTCCTACGGGCTGACGACTATGCCTGGGTCAGTATTCTCTATTGCGTGGACGCTCCTGGCCAACACAACTTCTGGGTCAGTCTCATCTTTATTGCGCTGACGCCGACTTGTTTTTCCAGAGGTATTTATACACAGCTACAGGTCAATCAACATTCTCGTGCTACCACCACCGGAATACAATAAAGACCAATACAACACACACACATTACAGATAGGCCTATCAGTATCCTCCTGTCATCACCACCTGATCCTCTCTCAGACCTCTTTGAACTTTCCATAACCCCAAACCTTGTTGACTCTGGGCGAAGGACAGTCAGCTGAGTCAGAGACACCAATCTAGGGGAAGGCCTTAATGGCTCCCCACAGGGAGGTATTGGAAATAGCTTCCAAAGTGACCTTGTGGATGAGAAGCGGTGCTGGGACCCGCGGGTAGTCCAGCTCTGAGACCTGGCTCTCCACTGTGCTCTCTTGCCAGGGCCACAAGCACTGTCCAGGGGCAGGGGTGGGGATGCCTGCAAGACCTCCCCGACAGGCAGACTCGTGCTCTGCAGGGCAGAGGAGCCGACAGGTTATGAAGGTACACCTTGATAAAGGTTTGGCCTGCCCAGGTGTGCAGAGGACAAGAGCAGGCAGCAGTGAACTCGAGGTAGAAGGGCATCCAAGGCACAGTCCTCTCCTCTTGCCCAGCTAGCCTCCCTGCGCCCGGCGGGGACTCCGCTCTGAACAGAGGGGACAGCTGCTTGCCGTGGTCATCTTCTCTCCTTCCTTATCAGAGTTGACCCGTGAGTTGTGATGGTGGCAATAAACTGATAGAGTAACAGCTCACATTTATTGAAGACTGTGAAATGGGTCGTGGAAATGGAGATGGTCCGCTCAGGTGTGCAGGAAGAGCATCCGTGCTATAATGGCTAACTTGCCACCGAACCTTAGCTGGGCAAATCAAGGCACTTTGGTCTTGAGCAAAGACAGTTTGGATGGAGGTCCCATCACGTCACACTGTGTGTGGTACCGGGGATTGAACCCAGAGGCGTTCCACGTTTGAGTTACACCCCCCAGCCCGACTGAATTTATTATTTTGAAACAGGGTCTCACTGGGCTGATGAGAATCTCGCTACTTGCTGAGGATGACCTCAAACCTGCGATTCTCCTGTCTCAGCCTTCCAAGTACTGGGGTTATAGGTGTGCATCACCGTGCCCGGCTTGGGCTAAGATTCTTTAGTGCTAACATGAAATGGAGCACTAACCGGGTCCTCAGGGAGAGAGCTGCAGCCTTCCCTTGGCTTGACTAGGGAACGAACATATAGAGGCATACCTTACATTATCAGAGATCTTGGCCCATGCAGTCTTCAGGCTCACTCCCCTTGTGTGTGTGTGTGTGTGTGTGTGTGTGTGTGTGTGTGTGTGTGTGTACACCAACATCTCTCTTTGTCCATTCCTTCCAACACAATGATTCTTGGCTACCTGTTTGGGTGGAGTGGACTTGATGGCCTCCTCCCCATCCTTCTTCCCTGGCCAAAGCCTATACTGTTTGCAGAGCCCAGTGCAGCCCTGGCTGTGCCCTCCTCTGCCTGCGCTCACTGTTTCCAGCTCCTGGGGACCCTGGTGCCACTTTTGAAAACTCAGCTCTGGCCTTTGGTTCCCCTGCAGTTGAAGGGTTAGGGGGGTGTCTGGGTGCCATCTAAAAATAGTCTGGCGGAAATAAATACTTGCGTTATGTTTTGAGCTTTAATCCCACAATCAGCATCCTGTTACTGGTGTTAAAACTTTAGCTCTAAATAAAAGGGGAAAATCCAGCCACAATCATACCACATGCATATGAACGTGCGTTTGTTTTTCCAAAAGCCTCAGTGGGCTGGGCGATCTGGGATGTTGGGCGGGTCAGAGGGATGAGGGCCAATGAGAACCAGTTAAGACCTGGAGTGGCAGGTGCTAAGCCAATGGGCAGTCTCCACTTCAGGCCTCCGACTTCGCTTCTTTGAGACTGAGTTCTGGTGTTGCCTCTCCCAGGAAGCCCTCCACAGGGTCCTCTTTGCGAGTGGCCAGTTGTACTGGCTGCGTCTCTCTGCTCCTACCACAACCAGACCTGGCTCCCAGCACCCTGTGCTTCCTCCAGTGCATTATGGCTGCTGGACCTGTGTGTGGCCCTTACGAGACCTCAAAATGCATCTTCTTTGTGCGTCCCCCCAGTGCCTGACACACTGAGCAGGCCAATAGTGTTGCTTCAGGTGGTCATGAAGCTAAGGTGCCCGACACGGGGGCCAGCACCACTGGGGATGGCATGCCCCGAGGCTTAACAAGCTCTCCGGCCTGTAGAGCGTAACCAGCACAGAGTCATGGCGCCTGTTACCTGTCTGATCCAGCGTGCTTCCTTGCATGGGTTTTGTGTGTGCAAGAGAGAGAGAAGGAAGGTTTCGCTGCATCTCAGCAGTGAGCAGGAGGTCTCTCCTGAAGTTGGAAGACTTGCAGAGCACAAGAGGGGTGCAGCTCCCCATGACTGTGAGCCTGACTCCAAATCTAGTGCTCTGCCCTGACCCTGCAGGAGGCAGGGCCATGTCCTCTACATAGTGGAATCTCTGTGGCGTGGCAGAGCACCATGGAGCAGGTGCTGGGAGGATGTGTGTGGCTGGCCAGCTGGCCGAATGGAGGTAGGAACTCTTGCAAGCAGGCAAGGTTCATCAGGGAAGACCTGAGGGTAAGTGTTGAACATAGCTGTGAACGAGGGGAGGGCGTGAGCTGGCAAGGACCACAGAGCAGGTCTGTGGTTGGGGGACCGACTGGGCGGAGGCCATTGGTGCCCCTCTTCCTTGGGGGAGTTCTAACCAGGTCACCACCCTGCTGCTGATTCGGAATGGCCAGCTTTGGGGGCAGGGGAGCCTAGGGCCCAGTGGAGGTCACACCAAGACACAGGCCCCGGGAGAGGGGTCCCTCCTGCTGTTTATCTTTCTTGCCTCCAGAACTTCAGCTGCTGGCGACATTGCTAAGACTCCTGAGTCCCCAGGGCAGGGGTGGGCGGGGCAGCTCTAGCATGGGAGTCTGGACCCAGGCATGTGGAGTGTGGCCTGGAGACGTGGAGGAGGGGAAGTCATTGCGAGCTTGGAGAGGAGGCAGTGCCAGTGCCGTCCTGGGTGACAGTCCCCGCTCCTCTGCCCTCACTCTCTGCCTGCGGTTCCCTCTCACGCCCTGAGCCCTGAGACTCATTCTCACTTTGATGTCTTGTGTCCTGTCACGTAGGGTCTCCATATCCCTGACACCCCCAGCCTTCTCAAAGAAGCCCTCTCTCAATGGCGAGAGTGATAAGACTGGCCAGTTTCCCATGTTTGCCCTTTGGGCCTGGACCGTCCTGGGGGCTTCAGGTGTCCTGACTCAACTACCAAGAAACACGTGAGGTCATTATCCCCGTGGTCTGACACGTGAGGACGCAGAGCCAGCAGGCCATGCTGCCGGCGGGTGCCTAGAACCAGTGCCTCTCGTTCAGGAGCCCGTGCTCAGCTGTACTTCAGGCCACAGAGCCTTCTCTCTAAACCAGAGACTCTGGGCGTGGCGATGGGTGAGCTGCGTTTTAGCAAGCCCTCCAGAAGCTCCCGATTCACGTCCAAGTTGCAGGACCTTTGGGTTGGCAGAACTGGCTCCCATTTGGCTGAAAACCTCAGAATCCGCCCGAATTGGAGGGGTGGGTGGGGGAAGCTGGTTCATTGATGGCCATTACTCACCCTTGAGATTCTGTTTACCAGCTCTGGGCACAAGGCCAGATTCTCAAGTTTCCTGAACACTTGTTTCCCTGACTGCAAAATCAGAGCAATCCCCACCCTACTAGAGGCACCTCCCTGAATTTTTGTTTCCAGAAGAGGCTCTCTGTGCCACCCAACGCTGGTGGCATCTGAACGGTACCTGGGAGCTCCCACAAAATATGAATGCCCGGTTCCCTCTCCAGACCCAGCCAGCCAGCCCACACCCTGACTGCTTTCAGTCATGCTCACCCCTCTCTGATGACCCCTACATTGTTGCAAGAGGCCTTTCCTCCATACTCCTACCTCCCCCCACCCACACCTGCCCACCAGCACCTGCGCCATGGCAGAGCACCGTGCCACACAGCAGAGCCCGCAGTGGAGAGGGCACAGCTGCCTTCCTGCAGGAGAAGTGCGGCTGGGCCTGCCCTCTCTCGGCCGTGCCTCGTGCAGGGTAGTGTCCCTGGCCACTCTCAGTGCAGAGGCGAGGGGCCGGCTCCCGTGGGGAGGTCCGCGGCTGCCCTCCAGGCTGCTCATTGGGTGTGAAAACGGGCCTCTCTCAAGAGCGTTAGAAGTCCATTGGCCCGCGGTCTGGAGCCACACGCTCAGGCCTGCCTTGTCAGACGTGGGCTCTTCTTTGGACCTCCCTCACCTGCTTCAAGTGTCTGTTATTTCATTGGCCTTGAACTCGAACCAGAAGAGGAAAGTCTTATGTCTGGGCCCCACAAAACCCCAGAACCCTGGGCTTCGCAGAGTGGCACGTTCCAGCCAGCTAGCTGGCCAGTGGTCAGTAAACGGCACTGCACTGGGTTCAAAACCAAGCACTCTCTGCTGAACACCGCACCCTCCCCAGGGCACTGGCCCTCCGGCCTCTGCCACCAGCTCATGCCCCACAGGTAACCCCTCCATCACCACGTAGCTCAGGTCACCAAATGCAATGATTCAAACACCTGGAGGTGAGAGAGATGCTCCTGGGTATCTGAGTCAGTACACCTGGCTCGGGCACGGCTTGGCCACCACACAACAGGATCGCCTGCCCTGGCTTGCTCAACCTCTGGCCCAGCTTCCTCAGGTGTCAAACAGGGCGTACAGTGACGGTGACTTCCTGTGTTTCTTGTGAGTTAAACCTGGATGTCAAAAACACCTACAGTAGCACCTGAGTTGTACTTGGTAGCACACCCCTGTCCGAGAGAGGAGGACCCCAAGTTTGAGGCCAGCTTCAGCTATTTAGTGAGGCCCTCTCTCAAAATAGAGAAATAAAAAGGGCCTGAGATGTAGCTCAGAGGTAGACTGTCCCTCTGAGTTCAACAATCCCCAGTACCACATGCACACACCATAGGAGGAACATCAATAAATTGTACGTATGATTCGTGTTTTTGTGGTACTCAAGATGGAACCCAGGGCCATTCTGCCTCCGAGCCCCACCCCTGCCCTATTTTTTATTCTTTATTTTGAAACAAGGTCTCACTGAGTTGCAAAGGGCCTCAGTAAGTAGCTGAGGCTGGGCGAGAACCATGACTCTGCTGTCTCTGCCTCCCAGATGCTGGAATTACAAGCATGTATCACCACTCCTGGCTGGTGTTAATTAATAATAAGATGGCTCCACCTGTTTAAACAAGTTCCCAGGCGATGCTGCTGCTGGTCTAAGGATATATACATATATATATATATATAAATTTTTATTGGAACGCTTCACGAATTTGCATGTCATCCTTGCACAGGGGCCATGCTAATCTTCTCTGTATTGTTCCGATTTTAGTATATGTGCTGCCGAAGCGAGCACTCTCAGGATATTTTGAGGTGACCAGAGCTGAGGGAAAACAAACCGCAGGTGAGCTCTGAGTTGAGGGAATTCGGGAGTTGGCGGAGTGTCCTTGGCAGGAATGTCCATAGATGCCTACCAGTGTGGCATCCCCTGGAGTGTCTGCACGAATGCCGGAGCCAGCAGGGAGCCTACTATTTCCTGGCTTGGGAGATGTCCTGGGAAGTGGGTCTTAGACTTTTAAAATGTGGACAATCCTGGGCGAGCCAGGAGGAGCTGCTCAGGAGCGTCCCTCCCCAAGGCTGCACAGAAGTTCTGTGTAATTGTTTGGTTGGGGTACAGGCATCTGGGTTTTTTTTTTTTTTTTTTTTTTTCAGAATGCTCAGTGATTCCACGGGGCTCCAGACATGAGAATCTGAGGGCTTTTCTCAAGACTCAAGAGAGAAAGGGTGGATTGTAAAAAAAGGTCAAAATGTCATAAAAGTGGACAGAAAAGGGTCATGTGGGTTAGGCTGCCTTGCGTGGGTCACCTGGAGAACTTGAGAGGCGGATGTCGGGTGGGTCCGCACTCCACATTTGCCACCGGAGCCCGAGCCACGGGTTCCTAGGGTCTTCTGTTGGTGATGGGGGAACCCGAAGGCCCAAGGAAAGGAAAGCCCTAGAAAACCCAGCAGCTGTCCCAGAAGGTAGCTCTGGAAGAGTTTGGCCCTGATGCCAGGAGGCATGAGACAGGGCAGTGAAGTCCAGACCAAAGGGGAAAGAGGTCAGCTTAGCCTGGGCTGGAGATCAAAACCCATTAAAAAAGAAAGCTGTTGGGCTGCAGAAGGCCACAGCTCAGGGAGGGCGACGCAGCTCAGGAAGCAGATCGTTTGACTCTGGAGGAAGCCAGGATGCCAGGAAGGGGGGGGGCGGCCAAGGCTAAGTGGGGCCTGGCAGGTGTCCCCCATGGGCAGGGCTCTGGAGAGGGGCTCCAGGTTCCAGAGCAGTAAAGAGGCCAGAGAAGCCAGCCTTGAAGGAGCCCTGGGGGCAGCATCAGCTTTCACACCTTGAAGAGGAACGCTGAGCAGGGGACAGGCTGCAAAGCCTGGCTGCAGGAGGAGGTCCCTTCAGTGGGAGCACCAGCCTACAGGGGTTCCAGGCTGGAAGAAAGGTGCTTGGCTCAGTGCTCCCAGGAATGGAGACTGCCGGAGCCAGCCAGCAAGAGTACGGGTTCTGAAGAGAGGCGTGAGGATGAAGAATTTTTAATTCTAACGTGGGGGAGCCGCCAGCCCACTATCTCTACTGGTCGACCCCTGTTCATGGGTCAATATTTCCAACTGGTCGACGACTATGCCTGGGTCAGTATTCTCTATAGCGCCGACACTCCTGGCCAACGCAGCTTCTGGGTCAATCTCGTCTTTATTGCGCCGACGCCGGGTTTGTTTTTCCAGAGGTATTTATACACAGCCACAGGTCAATCAATATCCTCGTCCTACCACCACCAGAATACAATACAGACCAATACAAACACATATATTACTGATAGGCCTATCAGTACCCTCGTGTCATCACCACCTGATCCTCTCCCCAAACCTTGTTGACTCTGGGCAAAGGACAGTCAGCTGAGTCAGAGACACTAATCTAGGGGAAAGCCTTAATGGCTCCCCACAGGAGACCCTTTTGAAGGGGCAGCCAGCCGGGCTTCTAGAGGGAATCTCAGTTTCTGGAGCCTGAAGTTTTTAGAACCAGAGTTACTTCTCTTGAGAAAGCATGTCCTTCCTTGAAGCACTCTCTCTTACGCCCTCTGCATGCAAGAGAACCAAGAAGCCGGGGCACTAAAAACAGGAGTGAAGGGAGCCGGCATCAATGCCCACGCCTGTCCTTGGTCTGATTTCCCTTGCGGGCTTTCAAAGGGGCATGCCCTGCCTCCTTGCTGAGAGACACTTGAGACACCTCTTAAGGGTGTTTGGTTAAGGTCTGGATGCCTCTGCCCCAGGGCAGTCTGCAAGTGCAGGACAGGTTGAAGGGCCCAAGTCCCTTGGCTTTGCATAAAGGTTTGTTGGTTTGTTTGTTTATTTATTTATTTATTTGTGGTACTGGGGTTCCTGGAAGCCCTTCTACCTCCAGGCTACACTCCCAGACGTATTTTTTATATTTTTACTTGGAAACAGGGTCTCTTAAGCCAGCGAGGCTGGCTTCGATCCTCCTGTCTCTGCCTCCCAAGCGCGGGGATTACAAGCTTGCGCCACCCTGGCCGGCTGCATAAAGGTTTATTTCCAAGGTGTGACTCCCCCTCACACACTGCCCTTGGAGCTCATCCATCCAAGGAGAGCTTCCTGAGAACCAGAACCTGCCGCATAGCAGCGCGTGCCGGAAGCTCTTCTCCGGGGATAGAGTCTAGATGGCGGAAGGTTCATTGGTATCAAAAATATAAACTAGCCGGGAGTGGTGGCGCACGCTTGTAATCCCCGCGCTTGGGAGGCGGAGACAGGAGGATCGCGCTGGTTCGGAGCCAGCCTCGCTGGCTTAAGAGACCCTGTTTCCACATAAAGTTAAAAAATAGGCCTGGGAGTGTAGCCCGTGGGAGTGTATACCGGAGGTAGAAGGGCTTCCAGGAACCCCAGTGCCACCAAAAAAAAAAAAAAAAAAAAAAAAAAAATATATATATATATATATATATATATATATATATATATAAACTAGGCTGGGCGTGGTGGAGCAGGCTTGTAATTCCCCGTGCTTGGGAGGCTGAGACAGGAGGATCGCACAGGTTTGAAGCCAGCCTCAGCTACTTAGTGAGACCCTGTTTCCAAATAAAGTAAAAAATAGGTCTGGGAGTGTAGCCCAGAGGTAGAAAGCCCCTGGGTTCCACCCCCAGTACCACACACACACACACAAATTAAAAAAATGTCAAGTAATACAGGGCCGCGAATAATGAACGGTCCTATAAATGAAGCAGGTAGAAAGGGCTCGGAGTGCATTTGGGAGACTCCAGGTGGTTGGAGGGGTCAGAAAGGCCACTCAGAGAAGGCAGGTCTCACAGGGGTGGAGGGCCATGCGGGACAGGAGGCTGAGGTGGGCAGCGTGGGGTTGGGGTGGGACAGTACTGAGACCCCACAAGGAGATCCAGCAGAGCCATCTTTACTATATTTTAAAGCTATTTTCACACTTCCAGAAAGACAATGGGCGTACACAAATCCAACGTAATTGCTTTGATGCTGTGTCTTTTAGTTGACAGGGTCAAGAGTGTAGAAAGCACAGCAATTCATTTAATCACCAGATCTTATCAAGTTCCTGCCTTGTGTGGAAAGATCCCCCTAGGGGGAGTTGGAGATAAAATGAAAGTGTCTCAGCCCTCTAGGAATTTCAGTCCCTTGAGCAATGGTACATTTAGGGAGGAACCTGGGAGCCCGGGGTGGAGGAGGATGAGGTGGGAGAGATTGTGGGAAGGCAGCCCCGTAGTGGTTACTGAGCTGGGGACCAAGGCCATTCAAGCAGGAAGCCACCCCAGATTAAAGTAACTTTTGCCTGTTCAGTCCTGACCATTCAGGGACTGTGGGCGACATTTTTGGAAACAAAGGGAGTGGCCGGCCCGGCTGCACTTCCTGGGAAAGACTGGCCACGCTGCCCTGCAGAGACAGGCAGAGCCAGCTGTGAGACGCAGGACCCGCGGAGAGGACAGTGCGGGGCTCCCTGCTCAAAACGTATTAAAAGTCTCGAGACAGCGACCGCAGAGCATCAAGCCAAGCGTAGGGCTCGCCTGGACCTTCCTGGGACTCTGGTGAGCTGATGTGGCTGCTCTGGTCTGCAGCTGGGTGCTGGCATGTTCTTCCCGACGGCCTGGAGGGAAGGTGGGCGGACCCAGGGCAGGAGGAGCCCCAGCTATGGAGGCACCTGCTGTTTACAGCCATGCTGCCTTTGACGCTGCAATTTCCCAGCAGTGGGAAGGCTGTGTCTGAGCTTTCTTTTTTTGTCTTTGCTTTAGGGGGGTTTCAGTACTGAGAATTGAACCCCTCAGCCCCAGTTTATTTTGAAACAGGGTCTCACTAAGTTCCTGAGGGTCTTGCTAATAAGTTGCTGAGACTGGCCTCGAAGCTGTGATCCTCCTGTCCCAGCCTCCCAGGTACTGGGATGTATCTGGGCTTTGGAATCATTCAGACTGAGTTCGTGTATCCTAGGAACTTTACTAACTTGGGCAAGTTACTGCCATCCTCGGAGCCTTATTTTTCCTATATATTAAAATGGAAATCATGATATGATCTTTGCAGGATGTTGGGATAATAAATGAAATAATAAGTATTCTTGAGCCCAGCCTACCTCTTGTAAAGGTTGTTATTCCTTTTTCTAGATATATGTTGGATATTTATTGTTACTTAAAAAAAAAACTGGAACATTGGGCTAGTTTGGGATATAGCATCATCACCCATTTGTTTTTTCTGTCTCTAGGGTTATTTGGGGAACAGCTAAAACCACCCTAGTTTTGAACAGCAGAGGCAGAGGCAGAGGGAGGGCGCCTGTGTTGTAATCACATCTGCAGGGTCGGGGCCTCGGCTGGTCCCCTGGATGGCGGCTGCATCGGATCTAGACAGCGTGTTCCAGGAGGCGGTCCTCGCCCGTGCGACGGCTGCTGGGCTGGACCTCGGTGTCCTTAGCAGTCGGAAGCCCTGAGATGATGCGGGTGGACACTCAGCCTCTGGCCGGTGGCCCCGCGAGCACCCTCTGAGTGGTGTCTGCTCCTGGCCCGCGTTGTGGTTCATGGGCAGTGGGGAAAAGACATGGCACCCACAGTAACATCTAAACCGTGAGCTTGCGCGTGCATTTCATGAGCTAAGGGTGGGCTCGGGGCACTCGGCCGGAGGGCTGCTTGGCAGTCTTCCTGTTTCTTCCGTCGGCTCGTGTGTTTGGGGAGCTGACAGCGTCTTCTTCCCGCTCAGATTTGAAAGTCGGTGCAGTCGCGTTTACTTGTTTCTTGGAGATGGACACACATAAACACACACATCTGCACATATGCCACCCGCATGAACACACAACACATGCACCTATATCCCTGTGCACACACTACACACATGCACATGTAACACCCCCAAACACCACACGCACACGTATGCACATACACACAAATATGCCATACACGCACCTAAGTCCCTATGCACACACTACATGCACATATGTAACACCCACTCATATATACACACCACACATGCACATGCACTGCCTACCCATACCACACACCCCCACCATCCCATACACATGCTACATGAAATGCACATGCTACAACACACCCTGCCACGTGCCACCATTCTCAATACACATGCATCACGGTGCCATTATCAACCCCACTGCCCATTCGCTTGGCTTCTGTGACTTGGACTTCCAGCGCCCTGTCCCAACATCCCCGGGGGCCCTGGCTGCCCAGCTCCACCCTCCACACGGAGCACCAGACGGGGCCGGTCGTGCCTGCCTGTGCTCTGATGGGCTCCCCTGCCCTACTGCACCCTGGGAGCCCCACAGCCTTGAACCTCAGCCTTGCAGAGGAACCGTGGGCAGCAGAGAGGCTCGCAGGGCTCAGAGTGAGGACCAGCGATGCCGGCCATGGGAGACCTGCTCTTCATCCGGGGCTCACGGTAGTGGCCCCAGGAGGTGGACTTTGTAATGTTCACATACACACACGACAGTGTGTATGGTGTGTATGCATGTGCAGGTGTTTTCCTATGATTCGCACCAATCCCCATCCACCCAGCCTTATGTTCTAGTATTTGGGTGTTTCTAGTCTTTGGGTGTCAGCAACCCTGAGCTGGGCCTCTGATCTGAAGCTTCAGTCATATCTCTGATGACTCCCGGCTCCCGTACTCAACTGAAGCCTCTGTCAACCGTGTGAGCGGAGGGCTCAGGTGGACGCCATGCCCTCTGGGGTACAGTTCTGCACACCTTCCCTAGACTCAGACATGTGAGTTGAGATGATTCAGTCATGCGGCTCTAACTTTGTCAGTGGTTAATAATCCGAATGGGTTTATTGAGTGGTGATGTGGGCAGGGAGGGTGTGGCTGGGGTGTGACCCTCACCCCCTCCCCTTATTCTTTCTCTGCTTCTGGACTGTATGATGCGGGAGCAGCGGCCCTCCCTGCACCTGCTATGGCTGCTATTTACGCCTCTTCTAGGGACTAACACCTCTGAGGACATCAGCCCCAGTAAATCTGCCTCCCTTTACGTTGTTCTTGTAGGGTACCTAGATCACAGCAGCAAAAAGACTGACTGAAACGCGTTCCAAACTGAGTTCTTACTTACCATATGTTTTTCCAGCTTAGCATGGCGCTTGGGTGCTCAACAAACACTCATTGGCATGGATGAGCGGACAGGTGACACTGTATGAACAAGACTGGTGGGAGGGGAGGGCCGCCTTGAATGGCACCCGCACCGACATCTCCCCTCTGGGAGGCAGCTCAGCTCCCTCCCCCCCTCCGCTCCCCGAGCGGCACCCCAGGACACTGGATGTGCCTGTGGTCTAGGACTTATGTCCAGCTGGGTTCTGGTGCACATGGGAGCCAGGATGCAGAGAGAGACAAGCCAGAGTTAGAGAGGGCATCTCGCGGAGATAACTGGGCCCAGGGATCTGGAGAGGACCCGTGTGCAGAGGCCTAGCTGGGCCCCAGGGTGGGCTTGCCCTGACAGGACCTCTGAGGTCCTTCCCTCATCAGTGACAGGATGCCTTTTGTCCTGGGAGCCCTGGATAGAGGAGCAGGAGGAGTGGCCAGCCCTGGGCTGCAGGACATAAAGGGACAGAGCTCAGGGGAAGCTGTAGGCCGTGTCCCCCGGACCACGTCAGTAAAGACGACCCCTCTGCATGAGCTGGAGGAGGACTTGGCTTCCTGGAAACGGACAGCCTGAAGCAGTGGCTTGTGAGGTGAGGGTGGTTTCCCTCTGGCCCGGAGCCCCGGCCTCTGGCTGGAATGGGTGGAGAAGTCTTGGGTGTTGGAATTCCTTCTTCGCTTTTCCTCCCCAGCTGTTGCCCAAAGAGTTGCCACCACTCCCATCATTCAGACAAGGCCAAGTCCTGGTTTGATGTGTCCCTACACATCTCGCCAAGGCCCCTCATCCCTCGCGCACGCGTGTGCACACAATGGCATCTGGCTCCTCACACCCCTCCGAGACATCTCTGGCATCCATCCCTCCCCTCCGTTCTGGACAGCTCTGGGCCTCGCTCACTTCCCTCGGATGCACAGAGCTGCTGTGTAACTCCTCCTCTGTTCTGCTCCACTCTCCTCTAAGCCACCCCACATACTGCCACCAGAGGTGTCCAGCCAGATCTCAGGTCAGACTGCCAGCCTCCTCTTCTGTGAGTCGGAGAATGATCTGTTCTCAAAACAAAGGCCCACCTTCTTGGCTTCCTCTCCTTAGCCCAGCAGCCAAGGCCTCCTTCATCTGGCCTCTGTCTTGCGTCCAACTGCCCATCTTTGAGCCTGGCCTGGGAGGAAGGACTTCCCTTAGGCCCTGCTTCACCGTGGGCTTCTATTGATGACGGGAATTTGTTCTGGCACACCCTATAAAAATACCTTCTTGGACCCCACTGGCCCGTGCCAATGTCTCCTCTTCCTCTGAGCCCCGCTTCCTCCAGTGAATGGTCCAGATCACCCCAGGGAGAAGTCACTCCTCCATCCCTGCATCCAGGGCTGTTGGTGGATTGCTTCCTTAAAGACTAGGTGAAGGTTGGGTCCCATGTTTGCTTCATCGAAACCACCCAGTGCACCGCTCTGGGCAGGCCTGCCAGTGGCCGGCTGGGTGACGGACGGACAGTGGATGGATGTTTGCCCACGGCCTTGAAAGCCAGCATCTCCTCCTTCCCACCCTGGTGAGACAACCAATTGGAAAATCCACAACTCCTACTCCACCCCAGAGTCAGGGCGGCCCTGGGGGAGACTTGCAGCACCACCCAGCCCTGCAGAGTGCCCGCTGCCTCCCTCTTCTCAGCCTCAGGGGCCCTGCTCTGCACCCCTCACCCCACCCTGGCCAGCACCGAGGGGACTCCGGGGCCGACAGCCTTTACTTTGGCTTCCCTTGCCTTTCCCAGAGCACAGGGGCAAACCATAATTTAAGCAGCTACTAAAAATAGCTCCCCCAGTCCTGGAAAGAGAGCTTGCTTATTTCTGAGTGTCCCCGCCCCCTCTCAGCCCCTCCGAGGCCTCAGAGAGCTGAGCCTTGGGCTGGGCTTCCCTGAGCACGTGGCCCAGGGCTCCCTGGAGCTGGACACAGAGGCGGGGTGGGCCGGCAGGTCTTCACTCTGTCCAGAGCGGAGACCCACACCCTCCGAGCAGCTCCTTTGACAGAGAATGTAGAGCATGGATGGCGCAGCTGGTGTGGTTGTGAGCTCCGGGTTGAGTCCTGAGCTCACGCCGAGCCTCTTTCTGAGCCTCGGAATCCCTCGGTGTCCAAAGAAAGGGCGGCTGGAAGTTCTAGCGGAGCCTTGGGTGTGGCAGGCGCGCAGTCAGTGACAGCTAACTTTCCTCTGGTCGGAGTCACTAACCAGGCTTAGACGGCAGCGGGCCCAGCTCGGCAGTCACACAGCCGAGTGGGGAGCCAGGGTGGCGGATCAGGTTGGCGGAGGTGAAAGAGAATCAGATCCGTGAGTCACATGCAGTCAAGCTAATGACACAGAGACCAGCAGAGGGTTTCTGGGATGGGCTAGGTAGGAAGTAGTTGGGGCTTTGGGAACCATGTGTTCTCTGTTGCATGAAAACAACCACGATCAGTACTTAAATCAAGGGGCATGGTGGGCTCTGCTGAAACTGTGTTTGCAGGCCGGGCGTGGTGGCGCACGCTTGTCATCCCCGCACTTAGGAGGCGGAGAAAGGAGGATCACGCAGGTTCGAAGCCAGCCGCGCTGGCGTAAGAGACCCTGTTTCAAAAATATAAAATAGGTCTGGGAGTGTAGCCTGGAGGTAGAAGGGCTTCCAGGAACCCCAGTACCACCAAAAAAAAAACCCTGTATTTGCAAAGAGGGGGTACAGGGTCAGCTCTGGGCCCTATAATATTTGCCAAGTTCTGTAATGCTACATAACACTAATTCCTGTAAAACTTTCTGAAATACACGTCGGCATTTCAGAACCTTCATAATTCTACCAGTGCTTATTTTTGTACGTGTTATTGTAGGGACTTTGCAAATATTAACCAATTCAATCTTCATGAAAACCCAGTGCAGTAAAGACTAGTATTATTTCTCCCATTTTACAAATAGGGGAGCTGAGGCTCAGAGAGGCTAAGCAACTTGCCTGGAGTCACACAGCGTAGGTTGATGGTAATGGAACAGGACCTACGCGAGCTTGTGGGGGCCAGGGGAATGTGGGTAATCAGTAGGCTGCTTTGGGAAAAGGCAGTGTAGACAGGGTTATAGGTCCAGTTTCTGCTCCCAGAGCACATGGAGATGGTCTTTGGATTGGAGCAGGCAAGAAGCAGGTGAGCAGAGGGTCCAGCAGGGTACCCTGGAATGGAAAATCACAGACTCTTGCTTGGGGAGCCAGGCCCTGGGTAGGCCAGGTCTGGGCATTTCCCGGGTGGCCCCCACGGGCCCCATGGGCGGCCTGCAGGGAGCGTCTGTGCTGCGGAGCAGGAAATTGTTTACATTCCTGATGTCCCCTGTAGCAGCTCAGAGAAGCTGTGGCCACATTCCCAGGCCCGCCCGGGGGACCCAGGCGAGCCAATGCCCAGCTCCGCCTTAAACCTGGCTACTCTAAGCCCTGGACTTCATTTGCCTACTGACTTAGACACACAAGGACAAAGCTGCCAGCCAGGATCCTGGCCCAGCTGGTCCTCCCCCACGCCTCTGCCAGTCCCCCTCCCTCGATACCTCCTCTCATCCCTACACCCTTCCTAGCCCTCCCCTCTGTCCTCAGAAAGGCTCAGCATCACCTCCTGGAAGCCTGCCCTGACTTCCCTTCACCGCCCCCAGGCTGACAGGGTCCCCTCTAACCTCACTGCTGTTGCTGCCTCTGCTCCCCTGACTCCCCCTCTGGAAGGGGGCTCCCGGAGGACAGGAGCCATGCCTGTTTGCTCCTGTGGCCTCTCTCCCAGGTCAGCGCACGGGCTAGGAGCTGGTTAAAAGCACCAGTGCTAGCCAGACGTGGTGGTGCATGCTTATAATCCAGTATTCAGGAGGCTGAGACCGGAAGATCACGTTCACGGACAGCCTCAGCTACTTATTGAGGCCCTCTACAACTTAGTGAGACCCTGTTTCAAAATAAAGAATAAAAAATATGGCTGGGGGTGTAGCTTGGAGGTTGAATGCTCCTGGGTTCCGTCCCCAGACCCGCAAAAAAAAAAAAAAAAAAAGCACCGGTGCTTGCAGGCGATACTGCTGTTTTATACCCAACCCCTCTGCCTGGAGGACTTGGTCCTCCTCGGGTTGGTTGCTGGGCTTTGGGGGTCTTGATGTAATCATTAAGAACTGTGGTATTGTCGAAGAACTGGGGGCGCTTACTAAGATGATGCAGAAAATGATCTTCACTGTGCCCGGCTGACTAGAGGAAGCACCGTGGATGGCAGAGGGAGGGCAGTGTCCTTTCCCTGGGACCCCATGTGTGGGAGTGGGCAAGTGGCTAGTAGAAGGCATTGGAATGCCCCAAAGTCACAGCAAAACCCAAAGAACTGAGGCAGAGCCATCATGGCTTAGTCTGGAACGTCCTCAAAGGCTCATGTGCTAACAGCACGGCCCCAGCGCAGCGAGGCGAAGCTGGGCCTTTAGGAATGGTGGCTTCACAAGGGTTCTGACCTCAGCATGAATCGTTCCATCTGGTGGATGAATTTACTAATAGCTGGCTTTGACCATTGGGAGGTGGGGTGCAGCTTGAGGAAGCAGGTCACCGGGGCGCACCCTGGGAGGTTTATCTTCTCCCCGGCCCTTTCTCTCCACTCTCTCTGCTTCCTGGCTGCTGTCCGCCAAGCAACTGTCTTCTGTCCATCTTCTGCTGTGACGCTTCTCCCTTGGAGCAGCCAACCAAGCACCGAGACCTCTGCAACCGAGAGCCAAAATACACCTTTCCTCTAAGCTGTTCTCGTAAGGAATTTGGGTCACAGCAATGGAAAGTTGACTAATGTAGGGCTGATGAGCCAGCTTTGCTCTGTGACAGGATACTGAACTTGGAATGAGCAGTTACTTCTGAGTCCTATTCTGTCTCCGAGTAGCTGAGTGTTGTTGACTGACAGCCATATGATTGCTCCCAAGGACTCAGCACCATCAACTGTAAGGGCACTATAAGCATATAATCATATGTTCATATCAGGTGGTTATAATTATAACCACCAAAGTCCATCATGAGCCTAAAGGAGAGAGCAGGGCTGTTGAACACCTGGCCCCTCTCCGGGCAATGCGGAATCAGAGTTGCTGAGAAAACTCTGAGCAGCTCTCAACACAGGTACTGGACACAGCGCTGATGGCTTACAGCTCTGGAGTCAGCCAGTCCTGGGTTTGAGGCCTTGCTAAGCCGTCAACTCTCAGTGACGGCTTATGCCAGTTACTTAACCTTTCTGAATCAGAAATTTAAAAAGTATTTTATTTTTTGTTGTTATTCTTATATTACTTTCCTTTCTTCCCTCCGTCCTTCCTTCCCTCTGTCCTTCCCTCCTTCCTTCTACCTGTTGTTTTTGTACAGAGATGATTCCACCTCTGAGTTATTGCCTCCACTCCATTTTATATATATTTTTGAAACAGGGTCTCTCTCACTAAGCTGCTGAGGCTGGTTTTGAACCTGGGGTCCTTCTGTCTCAGCCTCCTTAGTGCTGAGATTACGGTGATACACCACTATGCCCAGGCACATTTACTATTTTTGAGTTTACTTTGCTAACTAGAGAGAGCTAAGAGCCCAGGGGCATCCTGGATGAGAAGCATGGGCCCCGAGAAGCCAAGGGACCTGCTCAGGGTCACCAGCCATTGAGGGAGAGCCAGGAATCAGTGCCCAGTCTGTCTGCCTTCAAGGCCTCTGCACCAGGAAGCTGGAGCCAAGGGTGTTGGAAGGGCGGTGAGGAAGGAGCTTCAGAAGGCAGGAGCCACTCCTAAAGACTGGGTAGTCGGGGGGCTTTGGGATGGATCTCCATCAGCCTTTCCCTGTCCAGGGAGCCTCTGGGACTAAAGGCGTTATTCAGCTAAGTTATAGAGATCGATCTTTTCTAGCAGACAAAGTTACCGGGGAGCTAGGGACAAGGCAAGAAAGAACATCCATTTACATGAGAAGACAAGCTCTTGGTGGGGCTGGGCAGGGCTGGGCAGGACTGGCCCCAGTGGGACTGGCTCCCGGAGTCCTGGGTTTCACTCCCAACTGTGGCTGGGGTAGGTGTTTCCTCCCTGAGCCCCAGTTCTCTGATCTCTACCTGAAGCTTCGTGCTTTCTCAAGTCCCTTCCGGCTGAGCACCTGTAGTTTCAGCCTTGGGTTTTAGATGGGGCCTTCTCTTAAGGGACACAGGTGAGAAAAGGCTGGAGAAGGGTGGCCAGGTAGGTAAGGGTCATCCTCAGGAACATAAACACACCTGGGGGCTGTCAGATAGGCAGCCCCCAAACGACAAATAGGTGTGCACCCCAAGCGTACCAGGCCTTTCTCTTGTGGAGTGGGGCTTCCTGGCTGGGGCGGGGGCTGTGTCTATCTCTCCCTTCCACTCCCGAAGTCAGGAATATGTTAAAATACTTGATAGCAGGTATGGCCTGGGTCCCCACCAATCAGGAGCCATGGGTATGAGCACCTGGTGGAAGGCTGGACCAGGTCGTCTACCTGGAGCTTGAAGAAAGGCAAGGGGTAGCTGGGGAAAAATAATCGAGGGAGTGGGGCAGGAAGATGGGATTTCAGGTCCTTGCCCTTGAACCCCATGATGCTGCCTCACAGTGGTCCCTGGGAGCATCCTTTCCAAGCTTTCTGCCCTAAACAAAGAAACCATGCTCACCAGCGACAGCTGCATCTCAGAGGCTCGTGAAACAAAAGAGGCCGGGTCTGTGTTCTGCATAATCACCCCAATCTTAGCAATGTGTAGGGAGAGGGCCTGTCTGCCTGCAGACCTGGTGCCTGACAGTGGGGCCAGGGTTCACTCACATGCTCTTGGGAATTGGCTACCAAGAACCATGGAAAACTCCAAAGTCCCATTTCTTGTGTTTCCCTCAACTGCCAGCCTAGTCCAGGCTTAACACCCAGGACTGTGGTGTCAACCTGCAGGCCACTTCCCCCTTTCAGCTTCTGGGGCTGTTTCCTTCTTCCCTTTAAAGGTTTCCTGATTGTGAACCAACCCAAAGTAGGCAGAGATGCCAATCAGTATTCCTGGCTGGTTAGTAAGGATCTCTTGTCTCCGTTTCCACGAGCATGGGCTATTGTTCCTGTTAGCATTCTTGCAGCTATAAGCTAAAGGATTGACCATGTAACTTAGAGAAGATTTACTTTCTTGCAGTTTGGGGGTTCAGTCTTTGTGAGGCCAGGGCCGTGGATCCCAGGCCATGGCAGCGGGAGGTAGACAGAGGGAGAACGGAATGCGTGGGCTGTGCTCCTCACATCTTGGGGGGCAGAAGCAAGGGAGAGCAGGGGGAGGAGGAACCATTTCTACCATCTCCAAGGCCACCTCCAACAGCACCTCGCTAGCCTGCGTCACCACCTAGAGAAACCCATTATAATGGATTTATGGACTGCTAGGATCACAACCCTCACAACGCAATTTCACTAGCTTCAGACAGTAATGACTGAGCTCTCTAGGGGACATTTTATATCAAATTATAACAATTATTTTCCACTTGACCGAGAGCTGTGTATGGAGCCCTCAGAAGCACAAGTATTGAATTAGCTACCGAAGGGGAATGAGAGTCTGAGAAACAGGAGACAGAGCCCTGCCCTCAGGGAGCCTTTGCCAGCTCTGTGAGAGCCAGTATGTGAACAGAGAAATGATAACCAAGAACACGAGGTACCTTAGACATGTTTTTCAAGGGTGTCTGGGTCTACAAACTTAAGGCCTGTCACAATTTTATAAAGGAAGAAAGAACTGGAGCCCATCAAAAGTTCTAAAATGATAATTAAAATGGATCGTGACATGAGAAGCCAGATAAGATTACAGAGTTATTAGCTGGACTGTTAAGGGGTTAGGGAGGAAGGCAATGTTCTCTAGACGTTACCTGGAGTTCACCAGTGGAACAAGTTATCCCACATTTATCTCACTTTCCTTTTTGATAAGATTCTAGAGCTTGGTTCAAAGAATGCCTTAAATTAGTTTAGCTGAGCCGGGTAGGGTGGTCCATGCCTGTACTTGGGAGGCTGAGACAGGAGGGTTGCGGGCTCAAGGCCAGCCTCAGCATCTTTGTGAGACCTTGTTTCTGAACAAAAAATAAGAAGGGCTAGGGGTAAAATGTCCCTGGATTCAATCCCCGGTATGCAAATAAATAAATAGTTTTAGTATAGCTTGATTCCATTGGAGCTTTAGGAAAAATCTTTTATGTTGTCTTTATAGAAACAAAAGTCTAGATTAAACATAATCGCATGGATTTAGAACTGCTTGAAGGTTGGTTGGTTTCCTAACAGCAGTGTGTGTGTGTGTGTGTGTGTGTGTGTGTGTGCCTGTGTGTGTGTGTTTAAACAATACTGGTTGAACCCAGGAGAATTCTACCTACCCCTGAGATACACCTCTAGCCCTTTTTATATATTTATTTTTATTTTGTAAAAAGAATCTTGCTAAGTTGCTGAGGCCGGATGAGAATCTGTGATCCTCCTGTCTCAGCCTCCCAAGTGCTGGGATTACAGGTGTGCACCACCGTGCCCAGCTTCCTGAAGGTCTGAATAGTTTTCTGGCCTCTGAGACAAGGTTGTTGGGTTCTGGGGTCACCTCTTTCAGGTGTGATGTGGGTGATGGCCACAGAGGTATTCTAAGCTTTTGGGGATCTGAATTTAGAACTAAGATTTGAGACTCAAAAATATCTTGACTCTCCAAACCAACAGTATTTGACAAGATAAAAACAGAATCCTACATTTAGACTAAAAAATTTAAGTTCTGTAAGTATGGAATGGGGGGAGTCTGGCCGGGCAGAAATTGGGGCGTAGCCCTCTGGTCCCACTGCTGAGCCCATCCAGGTGGTCTGAACCAGTGGTCAAAGATGGTTCTGCTGCCCAGGACACCTGTCTCAAGGCACATGGCACCCACGATGGGGGCAGAGTCCTCTGCTGGTCATCACCGAGCTAGGCCAAGAGCCAGCCACCACCCACATGCTGGATATCCCTCAGTTCCAGCCTCTGGCCAGAGCAATGTCCTCTGTTCTTGGTTGGTAGGAAAAGCAGATCCGACCAGATTCCCTCTCATGTGTAGACCACGTCAGCCCAGGGCCCTCCCAGGGTTCATGCTCATGCCTCCCCCTGGTGGCCTCTGAGGGCACCTGCCTCCTCTAGACCACTGCCTGGTAGGTCACATCTGTCCAAACATGCCTGTCTAGGTCGACATTTCCACGCCATAACCTAAGACTGACCGTGTAGCTTAGAGGAAGGCTTATTTGCTCACGGTTTTCCTTCGAGATTTTAGGGTCCAGCCCACGTGAGGCCCAAGGCTGTGGAGCTCATCACATGGCGGTAGGAACTGGAAGGAGAGGATGTGTTCCTCACATTTTGGAGACCAGGCAAGAGACAGGGAGAGGAGGAGGAGCCATAAATAATCCCCAAGGCCGCAGCCCCAGGGGCCCACCCTCCAGCCTCACCCGACCAGCCCAGACCACCACCCAGATAAGACCAATACAATGGATCTATCCACTCCTGGGATTATAGCTCTGAAGACTTAAGTCCATCAACCCTGAATATTAAGAAATGAGCTGTTTAGGGGACACTCTACATCTAACAACGCCCGAGTCTAATGCACTAGACAAACCCCTGAGCATCCGTGCTCCCCTGGACAGCCCACTCCAGGAGCAGAGCTGCGCAGTTGGCCCGGTCTACTCCCCACACCCTGGACCAAGCCTTTAGAGCAGTCCTCCCCACACCCTGGGATGCATCCACTGAGTGAGCCCTGCGGGACACTGCTCTGCAGAGGACAGGGCTCGGGTCCCGTCCGTACAGTCACAGAGAGAGGTAGAGGAGGGCCAGTCTGACTGTCTAGAGTCTCGTCCTGTGGCCGCAGCCCTCCTCTCTCCTCCAGGGACAGGAGACTAGTATCAAAGTGAGTGTGGACAGCAGGACACATGACTGTCTCCCAGGGCGGGAGGTGGAGGAAGCAGAGACACCAGGGAGAAGGGCAGGGCTCCCAACAACCCGGGGAGGTGGAGGGGCCTCTGTGCGCCCTGCTGGCGGGCATGCCTGACCATGCTCTGGGCTTCCTCCTAGATCGCGATGAGGACTTAGGGTGTCTGCCTGCCGAGCGCCCCACCTGCCGTGACCATGGCCCCCCGCAAGAGGAGCCGCCACGGCCTGGCCTTCCTGTGCTGCTTTGGGGGCAGTGACCTCCCCGAGATCAACCTCCGGGACAACCACCCTCTGCAGTACATGGAGTTCTCCTGCCCCATCCCCAACGCGGAGGAGCTCAACGTGCGCTTTGCGGAGCTGGTGGTCAGTGCGTGTATGGGGGTGGGGGGCAACGGAAGGAGGGCGGAGGGACAGGCAGGGGGCCAAGGGCAGGAACCTGGGTGCCGGCTGCTCTCCAGACTTCTCTGGGGGCTGAGGCATGTCCACAAAACACCTCAAATGTTTGAAGGAAACAGTCTTTCTCCGGTGCAGACACCGTCCAGACCCACCTCCTATTCTCACTGGATTCTGGACCACGTGGGGCAGCTATTTGGCTTCTCCAGTAGGGAACAGAGCCAGGCTTTGGTGGAAGAAGGCAGTGAGGTGTCTCGACACCAGAACTCTTGCTAGTTTTCTCCTGCTTTGGGGAGTTTCCTGGGTCCTTTAATCTCAGGCAGGAAGAAGGGGCTCAGTGAGATTCTATAGGCAGACGGCATCTCAGCTCAGAGGTGGTCCACGCCTGGGACCCGGGTCCGGTCTGGGACAGCTGCATCCCATGTCTAGCCAGCCCTTCCCAGCTCTTTTCAAAGCCTATTCAGACCGTCACCTCTATCTGCCTTTGTGAGCAGCCCCTGTGTAGGTGTGAAGCTTCATACTCGGATGATAAAGAGACAGAACAGGGAGGACGCACGGCTCCTCTTTGGCGGGCTGACGGGGAGACTAGGCCTGCACACCAAGAGGGTCCCAGCCCTGAATGCTGGCGTGGAGCCATGCCACGTCACTCTACCCCGAGCCCTGGGTTGTACTTTCTCACGGTGGGCCAGGTTTCGGGCCAGCAGAAAAGCAGAGTGCGAGGTTTGGAATGCGGTTTTGCACTGTGTCTGCTAATAGAGGCATCTGGGTAAGGCAGTCCAGCCTTTCAAACAGCAGGTGAGTGAGACCACGCAGATTCTGTGGGAGAGCTGTCCGGCGTCCTCTCACAGGAAGTTCAGGAGGGTCTATTGTTTCCTGGCTTATTCGTGCCACTAGATTGGGGCCAGGGGACAGAGTGTACTAGTGTAGAATAGCATCGGAGCCCACTGGCGTTAGGCAGGGATGCTCTCTTGAACAGAGTATACGCGTGAGTTTTGAAAGAAGGATGTAATGGGAGGTGTTCCCTCCATTTTTATGGCTCCCTCGTTCAAAAGATATTACGGAGCATCTTTGGTAGGTAGAACCCTCGCAGGACACTTTAGCAAAAGCAAGGGTGAGTCAGACAAATCCTGTCTGCAAGACAGAAACTTGTTTGGTACTAAATCTGCTGGAGTCTTTAGTTCCAAAGGCAGGTGAACTGATGGGCATTATTTCAAATAATTGTTATATATACTGTCCGAATGATAGCTGCTGGCCATATGTGGCTGCTGGCTAGTCTGAGCTGAGATGAGCCACGTGTGAAGTATACACCAGAGTTTGAAGATGAGTTTGAAAAACAGTAAAATGTCTTACTGATTTTTAATATTGATTACACATAGAAATGATCATGTTGAAGATGTACTGGTTGAAACAAAATGTATTAAAATTAACTTCCTGCACTTCTCCTTACTTTTTTTTAATGAGACTAGAACATCTTTCAAATACATGCTGCTCACACCTGACAGTTCTAATCTGGGCAAAAGTCTTAAATGTTCTCCCTTGAATTAAAGTATTGCGAAAGGAATATAGATGTTAAGATTCAAGACCCTTAAACATCATTAGATACTATCATACTCGAAAATATAAAGCCTAGTCATAGTCTAGCTCATTTTCTTAATGTGAGTTTTGCTATCGATTTTTTTCAACTTTGTGTGCGTTGTAGTCACACATCTTAGCGGAGCACACGATGGTAGAGGCGCGCACGCACACATCACTCATTTAGCCCTCAAAAAGCCCGCAGCGAGTTGAGAAGCGCACTGTGTTCCCCATGGCCCGTTAACTATTTCTTTGACAAGCCCTGGAATTGCTCATGGGCTACAGGATTAGAAGCTTCAAAAAAAAAGTACAATAAACAAATAAATAAATAAATAAATAAATAAATAAAGGAGAGATTTAGGGCCCGTCCAGCACAGCCAAACTGAAAAGGTCACCCCAAACTGCTTATAGAGTGACCTCGAAATAGAATGACCTCAGAAGGTGCCCAGTTCTGCCCCTTAGAAGCATGCTGCAGCCGAGGGAGCCTGAGACTTGGGCGTGTACAGCCTCATCTCTGGGGTCCTGTGGGCGGACGGGCAGCTCTGCCTCCCTGGGAAGCACCTCAATGCCTCCCTTGGCCGGGATGCTTTCCTCCTCCGCTCAGCCCCGGGTCCTCGCCAGCTCTTCCCAGCCCATGCTGGAGGCCGCGCTGAGGTCGGGGGAGCCAGAGGATTTCTAGGCAAGAGACTCCAAGGGTAGGTAGGCTTGAAGGACGGAGCAAGGATCCTAGAGAGAGGCGGGACCTGTTCTGTGGATCACTCCTTTCTTTCTAAGCTGGGAAGCTTAGGAAGGACAACTGCAGGAAGACAAGAAATCTTAGGCAAGAAGACCAGGGAGCAGCAAAGCCATGCAGAACCAGGGTGACCTGGAAGAGAGACTTGCCGAGACAGGGGGGACAAGAAGCGAGGCTTGCTGGGGGAGAGGGGATGAGCTGCGTTTCCAGTGGATGAAGATGCCCCGCACGTCTCTGGTGCGCTCCGGGAGAAGGACAGCGGGCCGAGGGAGAGGTCTGGGATGCTGCGCTTTCCTGCAGGCTGGACGTTCTAGTCTCAGCCTCCCTGGCCTCAGCTCTCTTGCTTCTTGTCTTTGCAGGATGAACTGGATCTCACCGACAAAAACCGGGAGGCCGTGTTCGCACTGCCCCCGGAGAAAAAATGGCAGATCTACTGCAGCAAGAAGAAGGTGTGGCGCGCCTCAATGGCCCTCCTTCCCCACGTCCCGCCTCCACAGAAGCCAGCTGTAATATCCTCACCTCTTACTCGCCCAACAGATTGGTCAAGCCTCCGTTAGGCTTGAAACATCAGGAAAGGCGGAAACAGGAAAAAAATATCTCTGTCCCCGTGGGCTTACATGCGGGGCAAGGGTTCTGTTTCCATGCCCGGGTTCTCTTTCAAAAACCCTGTAAGCAGACAAGTAAGCCTGGGCTTCTTCTGGTGCCTGCTGCCAGGCAGGGAGGGTGTGCAGCCCAGCATCCAGGGAGAGCTGTGCTGGGTGTTGGAAGTCAGTTTGCAGGGGTGGAGGCGGGTGCCCTCTTTGTGTCTGTGGCCTCTGGCCTGGCCCAGCCAGGGGCCTCACATCTGCCCTCACCCTTCTGGCTCCCTCCCTCTTTCCTTGTTCATTTAAAGATGCTGTGGTCTCCTGCCCGTGGCCCTTCCTACGCAGGGCAGGCGGCCTCCAGGCTGGCTTAACCGGACTGGCCGTCTCTGCTCCCGCCAGCCCTGCATCCTCTTGCTCGTCTCCTTCTCCTGTCTCTCTCCTGCTCCCCTTTAGTTCAGTCTTTCTGTTTGTTCACTCCCATTCCTCTTGCCCCCCTCACAGCACAGGTGTTTGGGGATTGGTCTGCTCCTTCCCGCACCTTCCTGGAGGACTGGCAGGCCTGGCAGGAGCCGAGCTGTCCCTCCTGCTTGGTCCCTGGGCCCCTTCAGAGCTCTGCCCACTCTGCCTGGTCAGGACATTGTCCAGTCTGCACAGAGCCAGGCCAACCTTACAAAATGCAAGGATTAGAATCACACAGCCATCTGGAGTAGAAGAAACCCAGGAGCAGACTCCTTGAGTCCTCACTCTGCACACAAGCCTGCAAAGGCCCAGAGAGGCAGTGGGCCAACCCAGCCACCAGCCAGGGGTGCAGGCTTGTAATCCCAGCATTCAGGAGGCTGAGACCGGAGGATTGTGGTTCGTGGACAGCCTCAGCTACTCAGCGAGGCCCTTTGCAACTGGCCTCAGCTGGGCATGGTGGCACAAGCTTGTAATCCCCGCGCTTGGGAGGTGGAGACAGGAGGATCACGCAGGTTCGAAGCCAGCTGCACTGGCTTAAGAGACCCTATTTCCAAATTTAAAAAGTATAAAATAGGTCTGGGAGTATAGCCCAGAAGTAGAAGGGTGTCCAGGAACCCCAGTGCCATGAAAGAAAGAGAGAGAGGAGAGAGGAGAGAGGAGAGAGGAGAGAATATAAAAAATAAATGGGGCCGGGGGTATAGCTCGGAGGTCAAATACCCCTGGGTTCTATTCCTAGACCCACAAAAAGATAGGGCTGGGGGTGTAGTTCAGAGGTAGAAGGCCCCTGGATTTCATCCCTAGTACCACAGAAATAGTCTGCAGAATAAGAGGTTCTGTGCCCATGAATTTCATTGTAAGAAAAACTGACCTAAAAAAGCTCCAGTCCTGGGGAAAAGGAAAAGGGGAAGGAGAAAGCAAATTTTAGGAGTAATTAATCATATCTCATGATATTTTACTTTCCAAGTTGATTACCATGGAACTCTCTTAAGTTGGTCTCTTCTACAGTTAAAAGATTTATTAAAACATAATATCGTCTCTCACTATTTTCCAAACCAAACTGTGCATGACTCCCCTGTGCACGCTCGGACCTCTGCCTCCCCACATGGGCGCTCCTGTGTCTGGAATACCCTCCTCCCCTGTCTCAGCCTTAAGAGTCTACGGAGTCAGCCCAGTGCCCTCAGCCACCCACGGCCTTCCGAGCGAGATGCCTCCCCCAGGCTCAGCCGGACAGCTACACAGAGCAGCCTCGCCCTTCCTCTGAGGCAGAACGCCTTTTTCCTTAGTACATTCAGGCCTCAGTACTGATTGGCATCCTGCAGGTGTGAATTAAATGCACACAGGATGGATAATGAGGCGCCAGCAAAGGCAGGAAAGGAATGTCTGCCGATGCCATGGTCTTTGCTGCTGTGCGTCCCCTCCCCAGGGCAGAAGACAGACCATCTGCCCTTCAACCATGAAGATTTCATACATAAAGCCACGTGAAGTCACAAGACCTGAGCGAGGCAGCTCCCCACGGGTCTAAAACTTGGGTTTTATGAAAGGAGACAGTGGTACTGGGGTGGACAGGGCGGAGGAGTGCAGGGCTGCCTGCAGAGGGGCTCACGGGAGCATTTGGAGAAGGGAGTCCTTCTCCGACGTGGAGGCAGGAGATTAGCTGAAACAAAGCAGAGGCAGTGACGGCCGGGAGCAAGGGGGACGCGTGTCACGCGGAGCCTTGGCTGGGGAAAGCTGGCTTTCACCGTGCCAGTGGCGTGAGTATGTCCTGGGCTCCACATTCTCGCCCCCAGGAGGGCGGACTTGAGCCTTTCTCTTGGGGCCTGAGGGCCAGGCCCAGCTGCACACTCCCTCATATGGGAAACTTTGACAGGGAGTCAATAAATCAAGGCCTAGGAGGGGCTCCTGAGCCCTGTAGAACCCAGGGCCTTGGGCCTCTGTCTCTCTTCCCGTCTCTTTAATGTAGCCACCTGGCACTGAACCAAATGCTGTATACTCATGTTCTCAAACTGTCTGAGATAAAGGCCGAGTTTTTAAATCCCCAAAACCCTTGCGAACCAGTACTTCTGTATAATGTAAGAGCAAAGAAGAACAGTGAACGATGTCCAGATGATGAGCACACTTTCTTATGAGACACCATCGTCATATATATATATATATATATATATATATATATATATATTGTGTGTGTGTGTGTGTGTGTGTGTGTGTGTGTGTGTGTGTGGTACTGGGGGTGGAACCCAAGAACCCAAGGGCTTTTCTATCTCTCGGCTATACTCCCAGACCTATTTTTTAAATACTTTATTTGGAAACAGGGTCTCACTAATGTCCTGAGGCTGGTTTGAACCTGTGTGATCTTCCTGTCTCAGCCTCCCAAGTGCTGGGATTACAAGCATGCGGCACCATGCCCAGCCCTCGTCATAAAATTAGACTTTATCAAATCTAGGATGAACAGTTAGGACAGAGAAAAAATATTGTAAAAATCTTGCTTGTTGTCGGTGGGAAGTACACACCTACGATGTCCATTGGAAGTATACACCTGCAGAGTTTCTGCCCCATCACTCTCTGGTCCAGAGAGTCAATATCTGCCATCTTCATTTTACCAGGGGAAAAGATGGAGGTCTAGTCAGATTTTGCATCTTCCTCTGAGTTCCACCCTGTGGGAACTGAATCACTCCAAAAACTTCTAACAGAGCTCAGGATCTCAGACCTGGGCTGACTTGCAGGCTGGGCCACAACATCCTTCTTCTCGTTCCAGGAACAGGAGGACCCCAACAAACTGGCGACCAGCTGGCCTGACTACTACATTGACCGCATCAACTCCATGGCCGCGGTGCGTGGCTCTGTTCCCACCTGGACCGGCTGCAGGGAGAGGAACCCCGCACCCAAGCCCCGCTTCCCATCCGCACAGCACCCACCCACTGAGCCTCTAGATCTTTTCCTAACCCCTCCCTCCTCTGGGGGACGTCAGAGTCCCCAACCATTTCAACACTTATTAACCCATCTAGACGTCACGCAGGCTTGGGAGTAGCCTGGGCCAATAGCTCTCCCCATTTGGCAAATAAGGGAAGTAGAGTCCTGGATGAGGACCTGGCTCCTCTGTCTGAGGACACCCTTCCCTGAAGTGAGGCTGGCCTGGGCTGCCTACTGGGCTGGGAAGACAGATGGCCTGGTGTGACCTCTGCCCCCTGGACCTGTCGACCCCTCAGATGCAGAGCCTGTATGCATTTGATGAGGAGGAGATGGAGACAAGGAACCAAGTCGTGGAAGACCTGAAGACGGCTCTGCGGACCCAGCCCATGAGGTGACCCGGCCTGCTTCCCTTCCTCGCGCCACCCTGCCCTCGCCCAGTGGGTCCCTGACTCTGAAGCCCTGGGCAGCATCCTGCTACCTCACCCGACCCTGGCTGTCTCCAGGCATCCATCTCACCACTTCTAATCCTCCCCTCCTGGGCTGGTGGGAGCCTGCCGGGGTGGCAGGAGGGAGATGAACACAGGACACTAAATAAGCTTAGGTCTTGAGGCGCTCTCTAGACAGGGATCGGGAGCAGGCAGTGGGTGTTTGGGAGGAGAGTAGAACAAACAGAAAAGTGGCCAGATGTCAAGGTGTGTAGAATGGGCTTTCTGAGAGCCAGGCGCAGGGGAGGCCCAGCCTGGAAGGAGATGAGCTGGGGGAAACTCCAAGCGCCAGGGGGATGGGTTGAGTCAACGGGTGAGGTTCAGCCACCTCTGAGCAGGAGCCACGCAGGCAAAGAGCAGCAGATAGGTGTCCAAGGGCCACAGGAGGACTCCCACCTCCCCAGATCAAGGGTGCAGGGCCCAGCGAGGACCAAGGGCCACGAAGCACCCTTTGCCTCCACCCTGCACACCGGTGTGCTGGAACTAGCTGGACTAGCTGGCAAGAGGCGGCCATTACATCCACAGCAGTTTTGCAAACCAGCTGTTAAACATAGCTTCGAGGAAAATTTCAACCATATAGCCCTAGGATTGCATGAACTAGATCGAAAGCAATACTTGAAGCACATCACTTTCTAATTACCTACTTCTTTTTCTCGCATTTTACTCTCACGTAGGTCCCTTACAGTCGGGTATGCTCTTGAGTTTACTCCCATTGTGTGTGCGTGGTGGAAATACCGTGTCACGGGGTACCTCTTCCCAACACCGTGTCCAATGATAACATGTTGGTAGCCTGAAATCAGCTATGCCAGGAGTATTTATATCATCAAACAGAAATGGTACAATCGGCCTCTCCAGTTTTGTTCTTCCCCTAGAGGGCCAGTACTTAACATTTATCAGCCATCCTCCAGGGGTACGTGTGTACTGTCTTCCCTGAGGTCACTACCTCAGGAGCCTAGAATCAGAGCCGCCCAAAGGATAGACACATCCCAATTCCCGGTGTCCCCCTGACAGGATGGGGTAGTTTGGGAAGGAGATTCAGGACAAGGTGATCATGACTCAGAGGTTGAGGGGAGGTTGCCAGGTTCATCCCACCGCAATTCGCTTTAATTTTTACACACACATTCATCATGGAAGTTTGTGGAATACAAAAAAAGCCTATAACAAGTAACAAATGACCTACTGCTAATTTAATGAGAGTATGTGTTTCTATTATTCTAAGCATTTTGCTTAATATAAGATATATAAGTACATGCACATGTTAATTATATGTAGTGTTCCCTGAGCTCAATTTATGACATCACAGATTGTTAATTACTATACCACTAAGTCGAGAATTCTAAACCTTCCAAACCTTCTTTTTATGCATTGCTATGGAGTCTAGCACCCAGATGAAACCTGTCGACTGCTTCTCAGAAATGATGTTTTAAAAAATAAATAGAGGCCGGGCGTGGTGGCGCGCGCTTGTAATCCCCACGCTTGGGAGGCAGAGACAGGAGGATCATGCAGGTTCAAAGTCAGCTGCACGCGCTGGCTTAGGAGACCCTGTTTCCAAATTAAAAAAAAAAAAAGTAAAAATAGGTCTGGGAGTGTAGCCCGGAGGTAGAAGGGCTTCCAGGAACCCCAGTACCACCAAAAAAAAAAAAAAAATAGATAAATCGAAGGGGTTAAAATAAGCCAATTCAATTAAAATACAGCTGCCAAATACCGAAAATGCATGTGGTAGCAGTAAGTGTGCTTCTTCATGCCTTCAACAGCGAGAATAGCCGCAAGTCTTGTAACCGCCATGCTGCTGAAGGACCGACAAGTACAAATGGTATTTTGCCATCCCTGCGACGACTATAATTGGATGTAAAAAAAGCGGTGATTTCTTTGGGTGACAAAGCCACAGATTCTGCTAATCACACTGTCAGTTAGAGGCTGCATTCATTGTTGGAGGAAATGCGAAATCTCAGCTAGAGGTTATTAAAAATAAAAATGTAATTTTCTCTTCCGAGTCCGTAGACCCTTTAAGGGAACACGCAGTCCAGGTTAGGAAGCCCTGAACTAAGAGGGATTTAATGTTCTCTGCTGACAGCCAAGATAACTCGGCTGTTTCCTGAAGGACCTGCTGAGATGTAGCTTCCCAGCCTCGTCCCTTGATTCAGCCAGTCTGCTGGCCTTGTCATCTGACAATAAATTCTCTTCGTTTCCCATTCTCATTGGAGATGAGCCTTCAGGTTTACTGGCCATAATAATTATGATCATCTCCTCTCTTACATCCCATCTCAGTTATACGACCCGCAGTGAGTGGTATTCAAATGCACAGTACTTAAAATGCAAATAAAAGGTGAGTTTTCTGCGAGGATGGTAGGGTTTCAGTGCTGTGAGTAAACTTTATAGATGGAACGCTCTAGGTGAGACAGTGCACACTGGTAACATGGTCGCCGCGCGGCTATTTGCGAAATGCAGACGGAATGATATCCATACGCCCAATGCCTATTTTGCTTACGGCTCTGCCGGGTAGGTTTGTGACCCGCTTCATCGAGCTGGAGGGCTTGACCTGTCTGCTGAACTTCCTCCGGAGCATGGACCATGCCACCTGTGAGAGCCGCATCCACACCTCCCTCATCGGGTGCATCAAGGCGCTGATGAACAACTCCCAGGGCCGGGCGCACGTGCTGGCCCAGCCCGAGGCCATCAGCACCATCGCACAGAGCCTGCGCACAGAGAACAGCAAGACCAAGGTGGCGGTGCTGGAGATCCTGGGCGCCGTGTGCCTCGTGCCCGGGGGGCACAAGAAGGTGCTGCAGGCCATGCTCCACTACCAGGTTTACGCGGCCGAGCGGACGCGCTTCCAGGTGAGGAGTGTGGCTAGCTGGGGGAGAGGGACGGGACAGAAAATGGACGAGGTGCTCCTACTCAGGAAGGAGGGAGGACTGGGGACCAGAGGGCTCATTTAAAAGATGGGAGGGCTCTTGAGTCGTGGGTGTGGCTGGGAAGATGAGCTCTGGGAGGCTGGGATATGGGTGTGCATTGTTTTTGTGGCTCTGCGTCTAAGCCCAGCACCTAGCTAGTGATAAGGACTCAGTCAAGAACTGAATGGAGTGCAGCTACTGGGGTCAAGACTTCAGCTCAGTGCATGCTATCCTCTTTTTTTTTTTTTTCTTTTCCTGATCTACCCAGAATAGTTCAAATGAAATAGGTGATGGGTAGAAAGCCCTCCCTTGGGAGTTTCCTACAGCGGTAGCATGGTCCTTTATCTGTGTCACGGATGCATCCCCAGCTGGGCTGGCTGGTGATGGCTCAGACCATGGGGCACAGTACTCGACACGAGTAGATCTCAATAGATTTGAACTGATGACCCAAACTCTAGAGTTCATGGGCCGAAGAGGCCACTTGCTCCTTCTGGCACCACACATTTTCGAGCACCTGCTCTGTGCAGGCAGCAGCCCTGGACCCTGCATACAAGGCATCAAAGGGATAGCTCAAGACTGAGTCGGGCGGTGCTGGGTCCGGGGTGCAGAGGCAGAGGAGGCCTCTTGGTCAAGGTGAGGTCGAGAGTGGCCTGAGACAAGCTGGACACACACGACTGGCCGGGAGGATGGAAGGACCCCGAGGAACTTCAGGAGCACAGGGCAGAGGTCGTCCGTGTAGGGTCCCAAGCCCCCGCCTCCTGCCCTCCGCCTTGCCGTCCCATGCAGACCCTGCTGAACGAGCTGGACCGAAGCCTGGGCCGCTACCGGGATGAAGTGAACCTGAAGACAGCCATCATGTCCTTCATCAATGCTGTCCTCAACGCTGGAGCCGGAGAGGTGAGCCCCACTCCTCCCCGGCCACTCCTCACCTCTTGGACCTGGGGCCGAGGGCCGAGCAGGTCGCGGGGAGGCGGCAGAGAGGAGGGCCCGGCCATTTGGCAGGTTGGCTGCCCCCATTGTCATCTTCACGTCATCTGCATAGCTTCTCATTTCTTCTCTGTGTCCGAGAGAGAGCGGCCTCTCAAACCTCGCTGTCACTAGGGCCACACCGTGTGGGGCCTGGACACGGCCTGGCCTCTCTGTCGCTCTCTCTAAGCAAGGTTTGGCTTCCCGACGATGTTCTTTTTTATTGTATTTATTTTTTGGTGGTACTGGGTGTGAACCCAGGAGCTCCGTTCCCCGATCCTTTTTATTTTGAGGCAGGGTTTCATTAAGTTGCCCAGGCTGGCCTGCACTTCCTCAGCCTCCGGAGTAGCTGGGATTACAGGTGTGCACCGCTGTGTGCAGCTCTTTTTAGCTGAACCTGGGAGTTTCCTGTAGAGGTAGCCTCGTTAAGTGTGCCATGGTTACATCCCTAGCAAGTAAGGGGCTAGAAAGAATCACGGAAGGAAAGCCAGCAGGTCAAAGGCTGCCCCTCCCGGCCTTCCCAGATCTCTAGGGTCGGGAGCAGCTCCAGGCGAGTTTGCTTCAGGTGAGGCAGGACCATGGCTGGGTGGTGCTGAGGGCTCACGGGGACTCTTGTGGCCCTGAGACCAGCTAATGAGTCTGGTCTCCCCTCCTCCCGGTGACCCCCAGGACAATCTGGAGTTCCGCCTCCATCTGCGGTATGAGTTCCTGATGCTGGGAATACAGCCCGTGATTGACAAACTCCGGCGACACGAGAACGCCATCCTGGACAAGTGAGGCCCAGCCGCCGCCCCCGCCGACGTGTGGGGATGGGACTCAGCGCGGGCGGTCAGGACCTTTGGAAGGCTGTTCTGCCCACTGGGGGCCGCCTGCCATGCCCCGCACAGACACTGCTGTGCTGTCCTGTCTGCTGACCTAGGTCACCGCCAGGTGAACCCAGTATTCTCAACTCTGCCAGCACCGCCCCCCGGTGGGCATTTGGGAACATGTCGGGTGCTCTTTGGTTTTCAAACTGGTTGTTGGGGGCCAAGAATGCTCAACACCCCAGTACAACCCTGCTAGACAGAGAGAGGCCCCAACTCGACCCCCACACAGCCACAGAGCCCCTGTTGATCGAAGGATGGCTTCAGTCTAATGTTGGTTCTGTCCCCTTAGTCCGGGATCTTTTGTGCATGTGGTTTTAAGGACGAGACAATGGATTTTTTCGAGATGGAGCTAGTTGGTGTTGATGGGGATAGAAATTAAGAGAGAAATGCTTTGAGAGCTGAGTCAGGGACCGTATGGGGACATGGAGGGCAGTAGCCCTTGGCTGAGGGCAATGTGTCCCCCAGGAGACACGCAGCAATGCGTCTTATTGGCTGAGCTGCTATTGGGCGCTGCTGAGCATTCTGCAGCACACAGGTCCCACAGCCAAGCCCAACAAGTCCACGAGGTCAGCAAATGAAGAAACGCTGATCACAGGTGGCAGGACCCTGAGCTGACTTCCCCAAAGGAGGTCACAAGCTCTTATAAAGGATGGGGAGTGGCCTGCGCCAGATGGGTTCTCTCTGGGTTTTTCTTAGCCTCGCCTACGTGAAGCTTTTGAATTTAGTGGGTAGAGACGGGGTGGGAAGGGCTGCGACCCTCAGCCGGGGGCTATCTCACTGTACCATCTGCTGTCTTCGCACCCCCTTCTATCTAGGCATTTAGACTTCTTCGAGATGGTCCGGAATGAGGATGACCTGGAGCTAGCCCGGAGGTTTGACATGGTGAGATGCCTGCTGGGGTGGGCGACTGCAGTGGGTCCCAGGCAGGCCCCCGCGCACTGCTCCAGGTCCTGAGCTGGGGGCTCCAGTGTGGGCCGGGCCCATGGAGGTCCTGCTCCTGGATCCCTGGTGCTGTGCTGGCCTTGGTGCTCGCCCGATGAGCCACAGCTGGACACCTGCCCCCGAGGCCAAGTCCTCTAAAGCAAGGAGAGCCGGCTCCCGCCCACGACCGCCTTTCCTGGGCCGACTTTCCCTTTGACTTCTAGAATCTCCTGAGTCACCGTTCTCCAGCCCTAACCAGATCAAGCTTAGCAAACCAAATCACAGGTTCACTTTAGCAACCCTGAAATAGCCCTCCGCTGCTTCCGTGTCGTATTATAAAAGCTCTCCCTAAATGGAGACTACCTTCTGGTTCGGAGCTTCCCAGGCACGGAGCCCCGTCCCATGCGGCTCTCACAGAGCCTGGGTTTACAGACAAGGAGATGCGTGTTAGGAGGAGCCGCCTGCTTCTGCCACACACCTGGAGTAGACGGCCCTTAGCCCCGGCGGTCGACCTAGTCCACAGCCCATCTATGGCCCACTTCTTTCTCTTAGTTTGGGTCAGCACCTCTCAACCAGGGTGGCTTTGCTCTCCTACCAGGGCACCTAGCCAAAGCTGGAGATGTTTCTGGTTGTCAGAAGTCAGGGAGGTCAAGGGAGGTGCCACCGGCATCCAGCAGCTAAAGGCCAAGGGTGCTGTTGAACACCCTGACTGCAGAGGAGACCCTGCATGCACACGCACGCACACACACACACCAGACACTGTGTGGCCCAGAATGCCAACTGTGCTGAGACGAATTATGTAATTAACCTCTCTCCCTGCTCCCTGTCTCTCTCTGTAAGCCTCTGCTAAAGGCACAGGAAGACGAGCCCTCCTGAGAGATGGTGCGGGGTGGACGGGAACAGGGTCTCCCCCTGCCCCTCCCCACTCACTGTGCCCTCGGCCCCGCAGGTCCACATCGACACCAAGAGTGCCTCGCAGATGTTCGAGCTGATCCACAAGAGGCTGAAGCACACGGAGGCCTACCCCTGCCTGCTCTCCTTCCTGCACCACTGTCTGCAGATGCCCTGTGAGTACCCCACGCTCTGCGCTCCCGCTCGGGGAGGCGAGATGAGGCTCTGGGGCATCATGGGCTGGTGGGTCTGCGCCGGAGCCAGCCGGCAAGAGCATGGGTTCTGAAGTGAGGCGTGAGGATGGAGAGTTTTTAATTCTAATGTGGGGGAGCCGCCAGCCTACTATCTCTACTGGTCGACCCTGTTCGTGGGTCAGTATTTCCTACGGGTCGACGACTATGCCTGGGTCAGTATTCTCTATTGCGCCGACGCTCCTGGCCAACGCAGCTTCTGGGTCAATCTCATCTTTATTGCGCCGACGCCGGGTTTGTTTTTCCCAAAGGTATTTATACACAGCTACAGGTCAATCAACATTCTCGTGCTACCACCACCAGAATACAATACAGACCAATACAACACACACATTACAGATAGGCCTATCAGCACCCTTGTGTCATCACCACCTGATCCTCTCTCAGACCTCTTTGAACTTGCCATAACCCCAAACCTTGTTGACTCTGGGCGAAGGACAGTCAGCTGAGTCAGAGACACCAATCTAGGGGAAGGCCTTAATGGCTCCCCACAGGTCTGACCCTGCGTCCCTCTGCACTTGCCCTGGGGAGGCCAGGCCCAGTCTCAGCCCCCCATGGACACCTGCTTTCACCCCTAAAAGGTGAGAACATGTCTCTGAGTAACTCCAGCATCCAAGTTCAACAAGCATGTGCTGGTCTTTGCAGAATAAGCAGTTCTCTGTTAGCTCAGAAACGAGGGCCTCTTGCCTTCAAAGAAAGCTTCGTGCTTAGAGGAGAAGGGGCCCAGATGTGCGATTCGCATTCTTGTTTTTAAAGATTTTTATCAACTCTGCCATCCACCCTGACACGCTTGCCCTGCCTCTATTTACACCTGCCAAATAGCATCTCAGAAGCACGTGGCTAAGCTCCTAAGGCCCAGGTCTGCGCAGAGATTGAACCAATGATACCTAACTACTGATAGCAACTCCTGAATGTGACTCGAATCGAGTTTCGACGGCAACACTTGGGACTTCAACTTTTCATAACAGAGAATATTGTGAAATCGGTGTGGTCCACCATCATGGTCAACCCAGCCAGGCTCTCCAAAGGGGTCATTTTGGGGGTGTTGGTGATTGCGTTGATAGTGAATGTACTCCCAATTTACTACGTGCCAAAATCTGGGTCAGGCATTATTTTTTAGCTCATTGCCTTTTGATCTCAGAACGACCTGAGGGGTACTGCACATCACCCTCTCCCTTTTCCAATGGGTGGATCTGAGGCAGAATGATTTCTTCACATGCAGATAGAATTCTCCTTTCTTTGGGGCCAGGGCTTTAGATGAAGTAAGGTTCTATCTCTGTGAGCCAGTAGCTTGGCTTGAATCTGTTTAGCTGGGTGAAGAGTGAGTGGACAACACTGCCCCTTAGCAAGGTGGTTTGGTGGACGGTGGAAAGGAAGACAGAGATGACAGTCTAGACCAGGAAGCTATTAGTCCTCCATAACCCAGCCCAGAAGGTCGTCATGGAAGTTGTAGGAAGCCCCAAGAAGCCCAATTGACTTTGTTCCCGGAGGTTCCTGTTTGGTGTTTCGTGAGCAGTGTGAATAGGTCCCTTTGTTCTTCCCTGCTGGGGCTTTGGAAACATGATTTTCCAATTCGCGTGTGGAACTTGACTTTAGGATGACACTGGCTGACTTCTGTTAGCGGCCTTGAGAGATGTAGTGCTTGGCATCAAGGACCAAGGAAGGAGGACTAGCGGCTGCCCTGTGAAAAGGAGTCCCATATGCAGCCAGGCCCAATCAGAAGGGACGAGAGCGGGGCCCTGGGGGAGCGGGCTGGGAGCACCACGCCTTTGCCTCCAGAGTGCAAGGTTACCCCGCCAAGAAGTCTTCCTGGGGCCCAGCAAACCTCACCTTACTTGGACATTCTTTTACCGCACGCTGGTAACCAGCTCCCATTCATCATTCTCTGTAGAGCAATAACGTAGACGATCCGAAATCTTTTAAAAGAAACACCATCCCCGGAGACTTCATTACTGAGCGTATCCCAGTTTAGAACAGGTGCTTTTTATAGATAATGGGAAATGCGATTTTCTTCCTCAGAGCTTAGTGTGCCAGGGTCCCAACAGGAAGAGAGGCAGCCATAGGCGCATTCCGGGGAGCAGAGAAGCATGCTCTGAGGGCCGACAGTCACAGGCCGGCTGCGGGCAGTCAGACATGACTGCTCCCTGAGTCTCCGGCCTCAGCGGCAGCATTTCCTCTCCCGTGAGGCTGGACGCTTACCATGGACGGGGAAGGGCATCCCTTACCTGTCGCTCTGCGGTGGCGGTGGGGGGCACCTGAGCTCCAGGGCTCAGCACAGCCAAGCTGCCTGTTGTCTCCCAGACAAGCGGAACGGTGGCTACTTCCAGCAGTGGCAGCTCCTGGATCGCATCCTCCAGCAAATCGTCCTCCAAGACGAGCGGGGCGTGGACCCCGACCTGGCTCCGCTGGAGAACTTCAACGTCAAGAACATCGTCAACATGTGAGTAGCGGCCAGCCTGACCTGTCTCTGACCGCCTCCCTCCCTCAGCACAGACATCCCCTAGTGGTCTTGAGTGGCCTCATCAGAACTCTCCAAGCTGTGCTTTCCCATGCGGTCGCCAAATGTAGCGCTGAGCACTTGATAAGTAGCCAGTGTGACCGAGAGCTGGATTTCACATTTTATTTCATTTAAGTTCAAATGCAACCTGATAGGCGGTGAGAGCTTACCATGTTGGGCTGTGCAGGCATATGGCTTGTGCTCTCAGCCTCAGTGACCCTTTGCGCCAGTTCGACAGAGGAGGGATTTATTTATTCTATTTTATTTCTTTTGCAGTACTGAAGATTGAACCCCAGGGTATTCAACCTGTGAGCTACACCCCAGCCCTATTTTAGTATTTACTTTTAAAACAGGGTCTCACTAAGTTGCAGAGGGCCTTACAAGTCGCTGAGGCTGGCTGCGAACCTGCAATCCTCCTGTCTCAGCCTCCCAATTACTGGGATTACAAGCGTGCGCCACCATGCCTGGCTCAGAGGAAGGATTTAAACATATTTATACACAACATGGGTCATGGCACCTGGGCTAACTCTGGTCCTCCAGATTGTCTTTGTATGGTCCATGAGCTCAGGATAGTTTTCATATTTTAAACAAGGAAACAAGAATATGGGACAAAGATTGGACGTGGTACCTAAGACCCCAATATCTACTCCAGCCCTTTCCAGAAAGTTTGCCCACACTGACACAGAGCGTGGCTCTCTGATCAAGAGCCCGTGGGATGAGGGTGTCAGGGACTTTCTGGGTTGTCATCTTTCACTGATCCAGAATATAGAGGAACACTGAGAAATTTAATTCACATCGGTTAATTAATAAGACCTTACATTGACACACTGACTTTTAATTTAAAAATTTTGCTTAACTTCTGATATGAGTCTGAGCCAGTTGTCCTTAGGGAGAAAAATTAGTTCTCACTGATTCCTTATACTGCATTCCAAAGTCAAGAAGAAAATGAATTTGGAGCTTTTAGTGTTTTCCTGTGTGCAAAGAGTCAGAGATTGATTGGTTTAGTTAGAATCCTAACTGGTATGATTGGTTTAGTTAGAATCCTAACTGGTTTGTTGAGCAAATGCAAACTAGTAAGGTCAACTCCAAAGTTGACTTTTGAGAGATGGCTGGCTTCTTTTCTCTGGTCCATTTCTCCCCCAATCCCCCTCTCTCTCACCTCATTTTCCACTAGCTAACCAGTGTCGGAGCCCTTCCAGGGAGGCCCAGGGGGGAAAGAAGGGGAAGGGGAAAGGAACATGGCCAGCAGCCCACCTGCTCTCTGGGCTCGGCACATCCTTCCTTGAAACGCTCAGAAGTCCTCTGCTGGTGTGTCTCCCGTGACCCCAGCCAACGTGGGCACAGGCAGACGGCAGGTCTTCTGGGAGCTGGGAGACGGGCGCCAGCCATCACCTCTCCCCTTCCTCTGCTCCCCACCCCAACCCAGGCTCATCAATGAGAATGAGGTGGAGCAATGGCGGAACCAGGCAGAGAAGTTCCGGAAAGGTGAGAGGTTCCGCCCTCCCCGGCCTGCCCAGAGCCCGGATCCTCCAGTAAAGGGGCAGGGATTCAGGCTCTCCCCTCCTGTCTCACCCCGCGCCAGAACACGCGGAGCTGGCGAGCCGGCTAGAGAGGAAGGAGCGGGAGTGCGAGACGAAGACCCTGGAGAAGGAGGAGATGATGTGCACGCTGAACAGGATGAGGGACAAGCTGGCCCGGGAGTCCCAGGAGCTGCGCCAGGCCCGGGGACACGCGGCCGAGCTGGCGGCCCAGCTCAGTGACACCGCAGTATGCCGGGCTCTCCTTCCTTCAAGTGGGGACCCCGGGTCAGGACGGGCGGGCGGAGGAGAAAGGAGGACCCCAGGCTGGCCCCCAGGCGCCCCCAGGCTGAAGGGTGGCATCTTCCCTTAATTAGAAAACGTAGCCGGGCGTGGTGGACACGCTTGTCATTCCAAGATCCAGGAGGCTGAGACAGGAGGATCGCGGTTCACGGACAGCCTCAGCTACTTAGTGAGGCCCCTTGCGGCTCAGGGAGACCCTGTCTCAAAATAAAAGAATAAAAAATAGGGTTGAGGTGTAGCTTGGAGGTCGAATGGGCCTGGGTTCCATCCCCAGACTCACACACACACACACACACACACACACACACACACACACACACACACGAAAAGTAAAGAGAAAAGAAAACGTAATTCCACTTCCCCTAGATAGAACTGTCCTGGGAAGCACCAGATGGACCCCAGTGCAGGTGGCTGGATGCCTTTGCCCAGTCGGTAGCCCGTGCGTCTGTAGGTATCAAACCCGCTGTTTGGTTATGATTTTTACTCATTTTCCAATGTCTGTTGGAGTGTGTGTGTGCGTGTGTCGGGTGTTTGGGATGCAGAGAAGGACACTGGGGGCTCCATGTGCACAGGAGGTGAGGGCAGGATTTGGGGTCTAGAACAGATGAAGAGAAACCAAGGAGAGGGACGCTGACCAAGACTGATGGCTTCTCCTCTGACTTTGTCTCCTCAGACAGGCCCTGCATCTCCCCCACCTCCCCCGGGAGGCCCGCTTACCCTGTCTCCCTCAAGGACAACCAGTGACCTGCCTCCGCCCCCACCCCCCCTCGCCTTCGCCTGCTGCCCCCCGCCCCCTCCCCCGCCCCTGCCCCCCGGGGGACCCCCCACTCCCCCGGGCGCCCCACCATGCTTCGGCTTGGGCCTGCCCCTCCCTCAGGACCCCTTTCCCAGCGGCGACATCTCCCTCAGGAAAAAGCGTGTCCCCCAGCCTTCCCACCCGCTGAAGTCCTTCAACTGGGTCAAGCTGAACGAGGTGAGCGGCCAGCGGGTCGGTTAGTGGCAGGCGGTCAGCTCACTGCCTGCCGTCTGTTGTTTGACGGCTCCTTTGGGGTTCTTTGTTTGGGGCTGGGTGAGAGAAGTCAAGCGATATAGATGAGGGGTCTGCGGGAGCCAGGTGCCCCGGAGCACGTCGGCTCTGCCGGGGCCGCTGGGTGGGTGCTCACAGGCACAGGGCCGGAGCCGGAGCCAAGCAGAAGCTGGCAGACAAGGTGGGGCTGGGCCGCACTGCATGAAGGGTGGATTCGAGGAAAACGGACACAGGCTAAGCGCTTGGGCTGAGGCCAGCTCAGACAGCGTCTGCAAAGGGCTGAGGAGCTTGACGTAAGAGGTAGCCAGTTGGGCTTCCTCCTGTTAAAGAAAGAAGACGTTTTGTGCCTTGTATCGAAAACTTGTTAACATTTAAAAAAATTTAAAAGTTAGGTTATAATGTTCACCAATGACCTTCCTCAGACAAAAAACTGATTTTGTGACACCTCTCTTTCTTTCTTTCTTTCTTTCTTTCTTTCTTTCTTTCTTTCTTTCTTTCTTTCTTTCTTATTGGTGCTGAGGGTTGAACTCAGGGGCATTCTACCTCTGAGCTACAACCCTGGCACTAATTTTTTTTCTAATTTGGTATCTCACTAAGTTGCTAAGATCTCCCTAAGTAGCTGAGGCTGGCCTCAAACCTGCAGTCCTCCTGTCTCAGCCTCCCAAGTGCTGGGGTTGCAGATGTGTGGCACCACGCCCGGCCTTGAAACTTTACATTTAGCATTTTCTCTAGGGACCAGTGGTAGTAAGGTTGACATGAATTTTCTGGGCACCTACAGTAGGCCAGAGTATTGTTGCTGTACTAGAACATGTCCTTGGGTGGAGGGGATGAGGGGGACATTCTCGGGCTTTCTTGGTGGGAGTGCAGTGGAGGAACATTGAGAATATTTGAGAACTTGCTACCCTGCCCCAAGCTTTGCCTTGTGTGAAGAGGGCAGGTTATTTAATTATGTGGGCCTCAGCTTTTTAATTTGTGGAGTGGGGAAGAGATGAGAGAGGCTGAGACATCTTCCTGAGGTCCACTCAACAGCCGGCTTCCTTGCTGCAGCCCTTTCTCCTCACCCTGGCCCCATCAAGAACAGGGAAGATGGGAAGTCCTGCCTCCATGGGCCTCTCTCCCCACCTCCACCTGGCCTGGGTTTCCACGGTCCCTGCACGGGAGACTCTGGGCCACTCAGCACACATCACTGCTGCTGCCTCCCTCCCTGCTGCCCCATCCAGGCCCTCCCCATCCTCCCCTGCCTGCTGTGCTCCCCTTTCCAGGCACCTAGCTCCTCTCCCCTCTACCTCTCACATGTCACACACACACACACACACACACACACACACACACACACACACACACACACATTGCTTCTGCCCTGAAAAGAATGTGTCTGTGTTGGGCTTGGCCAGCTGCCTGTAGTCCTGGCCGCTCTGAGCTTCCCAGCCCAGCATTCCTCACGAGGGTCCCTGGCCTTCAGAAGGCCACAGGAATGTCCCCGCCCCCCAGCCTAGCCGAGCCTCCTTCTTTTAGAGTTTAAGAAAATAAAAGTGAGTGAAAGGTATGCTTCTCCCTGGGAGCCTGGCGAGGGGGAGGCGGGGAGGAGCGGTCACTGGGAAGGCTCCCTGGCGGCTCTCTAGCCCAGGGAGGTGTGAGGGTCCCTCCCCAGGACAGCACAGCTCTGGATGGGTGAGGACTCCTGGGAACGTGTTCTGTGCCCAGTGCTCTTAGCCTAACCCTGTCCTCTGTGCCATCAGCAGGGGCTTACAAAAGTGCTGGACCTGTGGGTGTTTTTGTTTTGGTTTGGTTTGGCTAACAAAGCAAGCTCCTTTCCAGGCCATGGAGCAAGGGCCCCCGTGGAGGGAGGACGTTGTCTTTATTGAGAGGCACTGGATATAAAGTCCTGGGCGTATCCCAGTCTAAAGGATGGGGATGCCATCCCTGGGTCTCACCAATAGGAGGCCGTGGTGGCATCTTGCTGTTCTGAGCGGTCACTGGTCACCATAGAGACAAGAAAATCCCAGCTTCGGCATTTGTCTACTTTCTGGGGGTCTGGGAAGGCAGGAGGGAGAGCACAGGAAAGAAAATGACATCTCGGGTACAGGGAATGTCCCTACGCAGAGACGCTGAGAAACCCAAATATGGCTGAACCGTATCCTCCTCAGGATTCCAGCAAGATAGGAGCAACTTCCGGCCAACCTGCCCTCCGGGGGCAGGCCTGTGCAGGGCACCTGGAGCACTCTGCTTTGGGTTTGGTTTTGCAGATAGCACAGCATACCCCTTTCGTAACTGCCCACCCATCACTTGCAGTGGTTTCTGGGATGTGATCACACATGGCCCCGTGTGAGCGGGAGGGAGAGAAAGTTGTCTTGGGCCTCCAAGACAGCTTGGAAAGCTGGGGGCAGAGTGTTAAAGAATAGGCCAAGTTTTGGGGCAGGATTGCGCTTTTTCTGAAGGTCTGAAAGCCTGGGCACTATGGTCTGCACCCCTGGGAGACGGGTGGGGCTAGGGAGGCGTCGGGCGTCTTTGTAATGAAGGAGTCGGGTCAACCTTGCGTCTTCTCCCTACCCCACCTCTTAGGAGCGTGTCCCTGGCACTGTGTGGAATGAGATTGATGACATGCAGGTATTTCGGATTCTGGACCTAGAGGATTTTGAAAAAATGTTTTCAGCCTATCAGAGGCACCAGGTAAGACCTGCCCCTCAGGCCTCTTGGGTTTTGGCTTTCGGTCTTGCTTCCTGCCCGCAACACAACTTGCACCTCCCTCTCTCTCTCCTCCTTCCCTCCCTCCCTCTCTCCCTTCATTACTTTTCCCTTTTCCTTCCTGTCTCCCTCCCCATCTTCTTTCCTTCCTCACACACGCTAGAGTGCGGACATGCAGGCCAGGGGGACACCGGAGTGCACCCAGCTCAGGTGCACAGGTCACCTGAGGACGTAGGATTCGCTCCACTTCCCACCGTCATCCTGGAGCGCGGGAGGTGGAGCGCCGGGGCCACCACTAACCCATTGGCCTAGAATTTAGAGACTGCACCTAGAAGCCATTGGATCTCTTAAACCACTTTCCAGCACAGCTTCTGGGCCTGTTTCTGGGCCAGGGTGTTAATGCTGCAAGAAAGGAGAGGTGCCCTCCAGGACACGTCAGGGGTTGAGGCTGGGCTCCCTCTGTGGGCTTCCCAGTCCACAGGTAGGGGCGTAGGCTGGTGGTGGGGCGCAGGCATTCCCGAGCCCCGGGTCTTAAACCATGCCCGGTGCCTGCAGGGATTGCCAAAGACGCTGATGCTCAGACCTCATCCTCAGGGACTGAATAGAATCCGGGAGAAAGATGGTGGTCCAGGAATCTGTGCGGAATTAGCACACCCAGATTCCAGTTTGGGAATGAACAACAGAGCGGCCACAGCCCCTTGTCTGTCTGGCCTGCTTGGCGCCCCAGGCAGTGGCTGGATGCTGCGGCCCACCTCCCTAGGTCTCCTTGCTTTGCCCTGTGAGGAAACCTTCCCGAGGGCAGCCAGGGCCAATGACGAATGTTGACTACTCCTTGGTTTCTAGCCCAAGGACTAGAGGGCCGGGCTCTGGCCCTGTCTTAGTTTCTAGAAAAAATAGGTAATTGTTTAAGTGCTGCACTCAAAGCACCTGATGGTTTGCTTGGAATTCCAGCCAACATCCTCGCCCTTGCCCACTGGGGCTAGCACGGCCATAGGAAGGCTGCAAAAACTGGAGTCCTGCTCAGCATGGGCGCTCTGAGGACCTGGAGCTCCCCAGTGGGCTCTGGGGACCAGGGGGCTGTGGGGGGCAGGGAAAGGGGAGGCGGGCACCCTGGTAATCACACGCTTCCCCCTGGTTTAGAGTCGGCCTCCAGGCTGGGGTTTCAGCCTGGCCACTTTGGCCTCCGGGACTGAGAGGGGCTGGGCTGGGGGCCAGTCAGGAAGGAGAGGGTATGGGGTTACGAGCAAGCTGGGTTGGGGGTCTCCATGCTTGTGGAGTTAAGAATAGTTGAGGCTGTTCTATTTTCCTCAGCCCTCTGAAGCTACTTATCTACCCTGCTGAGGCCGGGCTCACAGTCGGGGCACCTTGTCTCCTGGCCTGAGGTCACAGAGGCAGAATCTGTGCAGCCCTTGTCTCCTCCTTCCCCCACCCTGGGGCCCCAGGTGGAGCGGAGTGGGGCGGGGAGGGCCTGGGAGCTCTGGGCTGGCAGCTTCGGCTCCAGCGTGCTGGTGGGCAGATGCAAGTGGGCACTGAGGGGGGAGGAGCCAGTGGAAGGACCTTAGCATCCCTGCCCCAGAGAACGTTCCACAGCTTTTCTGAGCTTCCGGTTCAGGCTCCTTCCTGTTCCGCGCGTGTTGAGAAAGAACAACACACCGTGGTGCGCTGGTCCTGGCTGGGGGCACCAGCCTCTTAGCAGAGGAGAGGGAAGAGGGAGCCACCATGGCCCGGGGTGTGGGCTCAGGCCTGCTCTGTCTGGACTGGGCAGCAGTGTCCCCCGGGCCCACAGCAGGCAGGAGGAGCCGCCTGGTCCCTGCTTGTCTGGCTTCTCTGGGAATGCATGCTTGCTAAATCCACGCCTGCTGGAGGCCGCTCAGGTCCAGGGCAACTTCCAGGTCCCTGTCTCCGGCCACGGGGGCCTCAGGGGGCCAAGGTGGACAGTGTAGATGCTGAGAAGCCCCTGTCTGTCCTGCTGTTCCTGGGCCCCAGACCTCTGGACTAACGTTGTGCATGTTTAATTCTGTTGGCTGCTTCCTGCCTAGGAGCTGATAGCTAACCCTTGTCAGCAGGTGAGTCATTCCAGGGGCTCTGAACACGCCAAATCTCAACCACTGTCCTGGACTGCCCCCCTCCACAGGGCCCAAAGACAGGACTTCTCTACTCTGCCTCCTACCCACGACTCAGCACATAGGGTGGCAAGCCAGAGGCCCCAGAGGGAAAGAATGTGCAGGAGAGGGAGGGACATTGCGGGCCTCTGCCGCCAAGAGAGGCGACCGTCTGCTGCAGGGAGGGGCGCTTCTAGGGCTATGGCCTCCCCACCCGGCCCAAGGCAAGGCTCCCCTTCCTGGAAGGCTGCACAGGTCAGGCACTGCACAATTCTGGGGCGACATGTACAGAGATAATGATGTGTAGTGCAGCTGCTGCTGTCGCTTCCCAAGTAAGAACAGGGCGGACAGCCTCCCAACCTCCTTGCCAGGAGGGGAGAGGGAAAAGGAAGGGGTAGAAGGAAGCTTTGGCTTCCTGGGAATCTGCTCACTAGAATGCCAGAGAGAATCCTGTGTGGAATTCCGCCTCGGTTCCCACGCCTTTCACCTTGTGGAGGCCCTTAACCCTAGACACATCGCACTGGGCCTTTAATGAAGTCAGGAACCACGTGGGCTTGGACCACCTTCTCACCAGGGGAGGCTTTGGTTGATCCTGGGGGGGGCACACCTCCCCATGGAAACAGCCCCTTCCCAAGGTCGCCCAGAGGGGATAATCTCTAAAAGGGGTCTCTTCACGGCCTCCCCTCTCCTTCTCGCCCGTTGTAAAGTCCCAGATCCCTCCTGTGAGAGTAGGTGTGTAGGCACCCTCCTCTCTCTGTCTTTCTCTTTCCCTTCCTCTCCTCCCCTCACATCAGGAGCAGTCCCGGCCGGGAGGAGGGTGGATCCTGGGGAACCGGGCGGGTAGGTAAGCTGTTGGGACGCACGTCTCAATGCTCGCCCTTGGCTCCTCGTTTGCAGAAAGAGCTGGGCTCCACTGAGGACATCCACCTGGCCTCCCGCAAGGTCAAAGAGCTGTCGGTCATCGACGGCCGGAGGGCCCAGAACTGCATCATCCTTCTCTCCAAGTACGTGCAGGCCCCCAGGCCCAGCTCCTGCTGGGGAGAGTGATTGAGCTGAATGCCTAGGGGAAGAGCTGGTGGGGTGATGGTGGGCTCTGCCCCCCACTGTCCCTTGGGAAGAGAACGGGCCCTAGGGCCCTCTCCTGGGCAGCCCTGTTGAGCAGCAGCCTGGGCTCTGCAGACAGGAAGCTGCCCGGTAATGAGGCCCTGAGCGGCCCAGTCACTGTCGGCGGCTAGGCTGCTCTAAGCCTGCGCAGGGTCCTTCGTGGCTTAGGCCACAGAGCAGCATGATCTCAGCCCCAGGCACTTCCACAGCTGCAGATCACACAGGGCAGATTCTGTGCCCACAGCACGGCCTCTGTGCGGGGCCTCCCTGGCCAGGGCCTATGGCCTCCCACATTGTTCTCAGCACCGCTTCCTGTTGCCTTCAGGACGTGGACACTCCGTCCTCCCCAGAAGCCCCAGGCCTCGCTTTACTTGGTGGTGGGGGCATGCTGAATCCTCGGGGTCCCCAGGGGCTGTGCTTGGGGAGGGGATTGCAGGCAGATCTGTGGAGGTGGGTGCTTGGAGGGGGCTGGCTTCCCCTGTGTGGGAGCCAGGCCCTGTCCCAGACTGAGGGCAGTTCTGTCTCCTCATAATGACAGAGGCAGGAATTGCCCCCTCTGGGCCTCCTGAAGGCCTGTCCACCCATGGAGGTGCTGTTGAGTTTCTAGGCATACAGCGGAGAGGGGATGGGGCCCTGTGCCCTGTCCCTTCCGTCTGCGCTGACAATGTCTCTCCTACTTCGATACCCCCGTCAGTGCTGACAGAGCCTCGAGCAGACACCAGAGGCTCCGTCTCGATGTCGACACTCAAGTGCTCACTTAGAGTGGACGGGGTAGCTGGGCCCAGTCTAGAAGGCGTGGACGCACTCCCACGTCCACTTAGGGAGAGAGGTGGCTGAGCTTCCCTCCTCTGGAGGAGAGGGCTGGGGGGCTCAGGACGGGCTTTCCCTCAGGTTGAAGCTTTCTAACGAGGAGATCCGTCAGGCTGTCTTGAAGATGGATGAACAGGAAGACCTGGCCAAGGACATGTTGGAGCAGGTGAGGCTGCTCGTGGGAGGGAGGAGAGGAACCTGGGGACGACCACAGCCTTTCCCAACAGCCCCTGGGAGGCTGAGACTCTCGGGTAGAGGAGAAAGCAGGCTGCGGGGTTTGGGGAGGCCCCTCTAGAAGCTCCTTTGGACCAGCTTTTCTAGGGAGAGGTTGGTGAACGCTGCCAGTGATCTTGGAGGCCCCTGGAAGGATTTATGTGAGTGATCCACTGTGTCTCAAGGTAAAGTCAGGGTGAACGACAGCCACTTCTTCTCCACGTCTCTTCCACGTCAATCTCTTGTGCCCTTTAAGAGAAACCTAAAAAATACTGAACAAAAGCAACATCCGTTGGGCTTAAGATTACGGACGACCGTCCATCTAAAAGCATGACTATTAGACTGAAAAGACAGGCCAAACCCTGAAGACGCCTGCCGTGCATCCATCTAACAGAGATGCTCACGATAAAGCACTCCGCACACCAGAGAAACAAACAAATCAACTTGCAAATGAGCAAACGATATGAACAGGCCCTTCTTGGAAAAAGGTTCCCAAAGGTGCTCGGTGCTACTGGTCACCAGGGGCACAGGAACCTTATGTGGTGTACCGTGTGCCCACCAGAACAGCTAAAAATAAAAAGACTGGCCATGCCACGTGAGGGCGAGGGTGTGAAGCAGCTGGAATCCGCACTCTGTACATTTTGGAAAACTATTGGGCAGTGCGGCTTAAGACAAAGCAAACACCTACCCTATTGCTCACGAACCCCAAGAAACCAGTACAAGTACTGACTAAAAGACACACACAGAATATTCATAGTGACCTTCTAAAACTTTCAAAGCCTGCACAACCCACCCATCCATCAACAGGAAAGCGGATACGTGGGCTATGGCATCTTCATACAGCAGGATGCTACGCAGGCCTAAATATAAACAAAACCACCAATCCGCAAGGCTGATGACTCTTCAACATTATGCTGAAAAAAAAGAAACCAGATGCAAAAGAGAACACACCGCATCTTAGCTCACATTCTGTTCTAGAACAAGACACCCGAGGCTGGCTAAACTGTAAATGATAGAAGCGTATTTGGGTCACAGTCAGAAGGCTGGCAAGCCTAGGGGCCAGCACAGCGTCTCGTGCAGGCGCGGGGCTGCAGCCCATAGGGAGCCCATGCTTTCTCCTCATAGGCCACTAATACCACCACCAGGGGCTCACCCTCCCCATCTCGACAGTCCTAATTGCCCTGAAGGCCCCGCCTCCAGATACCAATGTGGGGACCACAGTGCCAACACACGCATTTGGGGGACATTAAAACCATACTATCCAGCATGAGTTTGTTCACAGGAAGTTCAAGAACAGTCAAAGCTGAGAGGTTAGAATCTGGTCAAGCTCATACTAGAGATGTGGGGCTTCTTAAGGAGAGAGGACTGGTCGTGTCTTAATCTGGGGGGTTAGTGGGTGGAGGACGTTGACAAAACTCAACTTAAAATGGTTGGACTTCATGTAGCTTATGCCTCAACAAAGTTTGCCTAAATGGGCGTGGTGGTGCACACTTGTCATCCCAGCCTAAATGGGCGTGGTGGTGCACACTTGTAATCCCAGCCTAAATGGGCGTGGTGGTGCACACTTGTAATCCCAGCCTTTGGGAGGCTAAGAGGAGGGTCACAGATTCGTGGCCAGCCTCCGCTACTTAGTGAGGGCCTCTGCAACTCAGTGAGACCTGTTTCAAAATAAAGAACACAAAATAAGGCTGGGCATATAGCTCAGAGGTAGAATGCCCCTGGGTTCCATCCCTAGTACAGCTCCCCAAAAATAATAATAAAAAAATTAAAATGGTTGTGTTTCATGTAGCTTATACCTCAATAAAGTTTACCTGAAGAAATCATTGAGCCACACTTAACAGCAGAGCGCCTTACTGATTGTAAGCCAGAGATCAGCTCGTAAAATGAAACCAAAACAAGCCGTGAGCCTGGGCGCCCCCGCCAGTCCACACCGCGTGGCTCCCCACGAGGCCTGCCCCAGCCGGCACCCCAGCAGGTGGCTGCGGTTGGTTTCTCTGACTTGCACCTGCCCCTGCAGCTCCTCAAGTTCATCCCCGAGAAGAGCGACGTGGACGTGCTGGAGGAACACAAGCATGAGATTGAGCGCATGGCCCGTGCTGACCGCTTCCTCTACGAGATGAGCAGGTTGGCGTTGGGGAGGCTGGAGGGCGGGTCGGCCAGGGTCGCCGGGTGGGGAGAGGAGCTCACCACGCAGCGCGCCCTGTCCGCAGGATCGACCACTACCAACAGCGACTGCAGGCGCTCTTCTTCAAGAAGAAGTTCCAGGAGCGTCTGGCTGAGGCCAAGCCCAAGGTGGAAGGTAGGGTGGGGCTGCAGGAGGCCAGGTGGGAGGCATCGGGGGACCAACTCGTGGGGCACAGGGAAACTCCCTCCGGATTCTTGACTCCAAAGGAAAACAGGGTCAAATGTTACAGTATGCTAATGTAGGAGAATTCCCTCGCTTATGTGAGCACACGGCCAACCACAATGCATTCTTGGGCCTCAGCACTCAAGCTCTCCTGGGTGGGACATCTGTTGACACCTGCCCCAGCAAGGGACAGAAACATCACGGAGGCGGCATCCAGGACTGTGCCTGGCATGCACCCAGCTCATCTGTCCTCACGGATGAGCTGGTCCCAAAGCAGGAAATCGCATCAGGTGACCTCCAGAGGCATCTGATGTCCTGTGGCAACCCACCCTTCCAACACAGCCATTTCCTGATGAGAAATTTGTCATTTTTGGTGGGCACAGTTGTGCATGCCCAGGATGCCAACTCCTCAGGAGACTGAGGCAGAAAGATGAGAAGTTCAAGGCCAGCCTGGGCAACTTAGCAAGATCATGTCTCAAAGTAAAAAAAAGAGCGGGAGTGTAGGTCAGGGGTATAGCATACCTGGTTCAATCTCCAATACTTTCCCCTTGCCACAAAAAAAAAAGAAGAAGAAACAGGCAATTTCTGAGAGGCCCGTGTCATGCACACAGAGACAGTCGATGTACATGGCCTCACTTGGTCCTCACAACACCGTGGGTGGTGCTATAATTACCTACTGTGCGCCCCTTCCTCTCAGCTCTAAAATGAGACCGTGCTGTTTTCTGAGACCAAAGGAGCAGGAATGTAGATGGCATTCTTCCAAACCCACCCCTCCACTCTTGTCCAGCGGTACTGCCCAGCGGGCATCGCCCTGGTGGAGCAGGAGGGAGGGGCAGGGAGAGGTGGAGAGCAGAACCGGAGAGCGTGTCCCTGGCTCTGGGCGTGCGGGCTGGACCAGAGCACGCCCCCTGTTGGCCACAGGGGCCAGCCATCAATCCCTAGATGCTCCAAGCAGGAGGCCAGCCCTTCCTAGGGTCCCGTGGGCTGCCTTGGTGAGCCGCACAGCTTCTGAATCCACACCCTTCTGTTTCCTCCCCTTGCACCCACACATGTGTGTATGGTCACCCAGCAAGGGCCCTGCAGGCTGCGATCCTAGTCAGCCGCCGGAGAGTGAAGGGGAGCCACCCGGCTGGCTCCTCCCCAGCCCCGCGCTGGTGCTGGACGAATCGAATCTTCATGACTTTCTTCCTGCTATAGGACTGCCCGTGGGGCACGAGGCACAGATGAGGTGCTCAGCCCCACACATAGACGCTCAGCTGTTTGTGTCTTTGGGTCAGTGGAGCAAATGTTTGTAACTGCCAGATTGGAGCTACTGAACCAGAGTAGTGTAGCCATTGGGAAGGTTTAGTCTGTTTTCGGGAGTCCACTTCTGAATTCTCCCTGAGAGTGGATGTGCAGGAAAGTCTCCCTTTAATAGCAAGGTATACAGAGGAAGCGTGTTTGGGAGAACGGCTGGGTAAAGATGCTCTGGAAGGGAGAGGTGACTGCTGCCTTTGAGTGGCCTGGGAGCCGGTAGGAAGGAGACGCCTGAGGCTGGACATGATGCTGTTGAGCCGTGCGCTTCGCTGTGGGGAGACTGAGGGCTGTGCAGGAGCCGGGAGTCACATTCCTCCTGCCAGTTCTCCAAAGAATACCACGGGGTGTAGATTGAGCCTGTCCCAGCAGGGAGCTGAGCCACTGACAGCCATTCTCCTGCCCCCCCCACCAGGTCTCCCAGAACACGCTCTGGGTCAAAATCACCATAAGCCAACTCACCAAATTTGACATATTTTGACAGTTCTTCCTACATATATTTATGACCATATCTTTTTTCCTTTTCCCTTTTTCTTTTATATTTTTTCTTTTTTCGGAACTGAGGATTGAAAACAGGGGCCTTCTACCACTGAGCTCCATACACCCTCAGCCCTTTATTTTTTAAATTTGAAACAGGATCTCCCTAAGTTGCTGAAGTTGGCCTCAAACTTGCAATCCTCCAGTCTTAGCCTCCCAAGTACTGGGATTACAGGTGTGCGCCACCACGCTGGGCTATGACCCTATTCTGTGTGTGTGTGTGTGTGGGGGGGGGTGTCTGGGGATGGAACCCAGGGGCATTCGACCTCCAAGCCACATGCTCTGCCCTTTTGATTCTTTATTTTGAAACCGGGTCTCACTGAGTTGCAGAGGGCCTCACTAAGTAGCTGAGGCTGTCTGTGAACCGCGATCCTCTGGTCTCAGCCCCCCGAATGCTGGGATTACAAGTGTGCGCCACCACGCCGGCCCTATTCTTGAATATATTCTTTACACATGTTCATTGCTGAGTATAGCAAACATGCTAATTCTTATTACGAACATATGCACTGAATACAGTCGAGGTAAATGTGGCTGTGGGCGTAATAACCTTATGAACACACTCGTGAATACGTTGTTCTTTGGCTGTATCTGACATGTCAGGGCTCCATATGATCTTTTCCCACATATAATGATTTCCTCATTTTATGCTTTGCCAACATTTTAGCATTTTTAGAAGAATTCCTTGGGGATTGTGTGTGTGTGTGTGTGTGTGTGTGGTACTGTGGATGGAACCCAGAGGCATTCTACCTCCGAGCTGTATCCCCAGCCCTTTTTTTTTTATCTTTTTATTTTGAAACAGGGTCTCACTGAGTTGCAAAGGGCCTCGCTAAGTAGCCGAGGCTGGCCACGAACCACGATCCTCCTGTCTCAGCCTCCTGAATGCTGGGGATACAAGCGTGCCCACCACGCCCAGCTAGGAGATTTTTTGAATAGCATAATCTCTAAAAAGCCATCCCAAGTCACAGAAATTTCTGTACAACTTTATAACTAAGTTTATGTAAACTTTCTATTGAAATATGAGATGCACAAATCATAAGAGCTCTACCCGGATCATTATCCATCCGTGTGTAATCAATAGGTTAGAAAATCAAAGTTTCCAGAACATGTTCTTTCTATGCTTCTCTCAAACGTTACACTTTCCAAACTATTAACTCCATTCTTCTCTAGAATCTTGAATTCTCGATTAGTTTTGCCTGAACTTCTATCAACAGAACATGACACGAGAAGTCTTATGCTGGCTTCTTTGCTCGGCCTTATGGCTGTGAGTTGTCCCCAGCGATACACGAAGCAGCGGGTTATTTATGTTCAGTGTTGTATATTACTCCACTATAGGGATATGTCATAATTTACCAATTCTACTTGCAATTTAAAAAACTGGAAACAACACAAATGTCCATCCGGAGTAATGCTGATGTTACCCATAGAGTATGTGTGTGTTCAGCTTAGAAACAATGATGAACCTCACATCTTATTTGTACAGTATCATAGATAATTATTTTAAACTGCATCTAAAGTTTTCTGAGAACTTTCAGTTAGCTGGCTTTCATTTTATCTTCATAAGCAGCACGTTAAGGAAGTACCCGTTTGGCATAAGCCAAATATCGTAAGATGGGTTTATCTTTTACCACTTTCAATATTCAAAAAGCATATTCTATAACTAGCAGCTAAAATCTCAGTGAGGAATTTGTATCCCACTTCTGCATGTTTGCAATAAATACGTAACAGCTAAGGAAGGCCCAGAACATCCGCAGAATGAAATACTGAAGTTTTCGATACAATCTGGCCCTCGTTTGTATTCCTAGCAAGTTATCACTTAAGGCACTGGAGGAAAGGATCAAAATGTCTTAAGGTTTAAACATTTTAAAAGCGATATTCGGTGAATGTAAAGCAACTTATTTTAATCAAATCAAAGACACCATCAACTGTAAAGCACGCTGTATTTTACCAACCAAAATGGGAATGTTTTAATTGATAACATGTTGAAATATTATCTTAGGTTCTTCTTTTCCAAAAAAAAGGACTCATTTATCTAAGATCCCTTATGTTTCCGACTTTTTCTCTTTCTCTTGAGCTTTGGCAACAAACTTAGCATTTCAAAACATATAGACACTGGAGAGTAGTCTAAAGGTGGAAGGGGAGGGGACTCAAGGGCAGCCAAGCAGGAAGGAGGGTGCTGGGCAGGATGAAGCGGGTCTGAACATGGTAGGAGAGGGAACTTAAGGGAGGACGCGGAGAGGGGATGGACCACGTTCCTGTCTGAGGTCTTTGATTACTTAGCAACTTCTTTCCGTGCTCGACGTGCAGCAGCACTGACTGGTCTGAGCATAAAAGCTAGACTAAATTCCAATTGCTGAGCCGTCTCCCTAAACTGCCCTTCTCCTGCTAACATATCAAAATTTATGAGTAGTCCCTGAGCTACGTTCAAATCTGCTGTGGATTGGCATTGTTCTGCAAATTCAGACTTCCATAATAAAAAATCACCTCCTGATAAACAGGCTCGGGCTATCTGTTTCCAATCAGAAGGACACAGAGCCTCCATAGAGAGAGATTCTAACATGGCTTGAGTAAAAGGTGCCGTTGGCCCATATTGAGCACAAGCCGTTTTTAATTCTTTTAATTGTTTGAAAGGAAAGGGTCCGTGTCCTCTAAGAACACCTCCTTGACCATCAGGGTCTTCAGTAACCGGGAAAACTCTGAATCCTCTAGTATCTTCTCCGTTTTTTGCAGCCCAATTTATAGCTGCTTGAAGCAGCGATATTAAAGATAAAGGTCTGTGTTTTTCAGTGCTTTGTTTAGCTACAGTGGGAGAATTTTGCAGGCTCGTATTGCTGATAATAGGAGAATATTGTTGAGGTCCTTTTTCACTATTTGAAGGAGCTATCTGATCTAATCGCTTAATTAAAGTCTCTACGGCTACTTGTAATCATTTTATACAAAATCGGGCCTCGGTGATTCTGTTTTTGGAATGTCTGGATAAGCCCCTAACTCATCTCTATGGTACCGAGCAGCAGTTCCTCAAGCTGCTCCTCTTCTTCAGTATCTAAAGTATCCTCATCTTCCTTAGGAAGTGAAGGCAAAGCACCTTCATGTTCTTAGTTTCTCTAACAAAAAGCATATCTTTTAACCTATGTACCAAAAACAAAAAACTAATCTTCTGACCTATTGTATATTACCACTCCCACGTTTCACCACCACGAGTCTTCGAGCGTGTTCCTTTTTTATTCAGCAGTGTCCTTCACTAGATCCTCAGTTTCAGAATTTCCCCGTACGGGCCACTGCCGGAGCCTGCCGGCAAAAATTCAGGTTCCAAAGAGAGGCACGGGGGTGAAGAACTCAACTCTTAAGAATTTGATTCTGAGAATTTTTCATTCTAACGTGGGGGAGGCACCAGCCTACTATCTCTACTGGCCGACCCCTGCTCCTAGTCAATATCTCTACTGGTCGACAACGGGTTCATTTCTCTTGAGGTATTATAGAGTTTCAGGTCAATTAACATCCCCGTGCTATCACCACCGGAATACAATAGAGACCAATCCAAAGCACATACATTACAGGTAGGTTAATGAGGACCTGCGTGCCACCACCACCTGATCTTCTCCCAGGCCTTTTACTTTGAACTTTCCATGACCCCAAACCTTGTTGACTCTGGGCGAAGGACAGTCGGCTGAATCAGAAATATTCTTTTAGGGGAAAACCTGAATGGCTCCCCACAGGGTGTAAACCTTAGGAAACCAGAGCAGGAACTGCCGAGCACGGGTTCCTTTAACGTATGGGGATATGTCAAGACGTCCTTCACTTTGCGGGATTTGGAGAGGCGAGGAGCATACTGGACTGGCGGCAAACTTGCTGGGGCATGGAGGAGGAAGTTCTAGGAAGAAGCAGCTTCCTTAATTCATAAAGAATGAAAGATAGCCTACTTGCTGAAGGAGCTGGGAAATTATTTTTTAACTCTTTCCTTCCCCTCTCCGTAGGCAAAACATTGTCATTGAATGTCTCTTGAGACAGAGCTGGCAAACAGGACTCAGAACGGGGCAATAAGATGTTTCTTGAATAAATGAATTAACGAGTCACTGAAAACCATACAGCCCCAGTCCTTGTAGCCACAAGTGGGGAGACATAAAGGGATAATTACATCCAGTGCTACGTGGATGGTAGCCGATGAGTTAATAATGACCTATAGAGTAAAGTCTAAGAGAGTGGCTTATCTTCCTTTTGAAATGAAGGAAGGACGATTATACATGGAATATGGCCAGGGAATTTTTAAGAAGTGTCAGGATTTTGAATGCAGCTTGAGAAAATATGCTCCTTCCTGGTAGGGAATAGTTAAGAACAAAATTACAATTAGCAGAACAAAATTCTTAGGATGAATTAGAATTTTGTGATCAATTAAAAAAATCTATTATTTTTACCTCTTCTGTTTCTGTGTGCTAGTAAAATGGACTGTTTACTGGTAAAATAGACTTATGGGATTCTATAGTGCCAAGAAACACAGACACGACTAAAAGGCCTTGCAAACATTAAAAACAAATGTCATTTGTGTGTACAAAGTGGAGAAGTTCATAAAACCATAAGCTTAAGAAACTATGCTTAATGCCCACCAAAAAGAATTGTTTTGTAGGAAGTTTGGAGCTGTTTCAAAAAGGAGACTAATTATGCCTAATACATAAGCCCAATTATTCTGATACATGATATTTAAAGAAATTAAATGATGTAAAAATATAAAAAGGAATATAAAGAATCACATACAAACGTATATGCACAGAAGGAATATAATAGTCTTTCTGTGTAAAGAAGGGTATTTCCAAATGTGTTTTGGGGGAGAGCTGGTGCATTCTAAGAAAGGGCTGCCTGGTGACTTGGCCTCTGGCGAGCTTGTGTGTCCCTGGAGGTGTGGGATGCCGAGAGGGGAGGCTCTACCCAAGAGGTAAAAATGCTCTGCAAGGCCTCCCTGGCTGGGGCTGCAGCATGTGCGGACTCCGACCTGGCCCCCTTCCCCAGCCCTCCTGCTCGCCTCCCGGGAGCTGGTACGCAGCCAGCGGCTGAGGCAGATGTTAGAGGTGGTCCTGGCCATCGGCAACTTCATGAACAAAGGGCAGCGTGGGGGCGCCTACGGCTTCCGGGTGGCCAGCCTCAACAAGATTGCAGACACCAAGTCCAGCATTGACAGGTGGGGGCCGGCTGCTTCCTTGCTTCAGTCCCACCCCCCCACCTCACGCTTCCCTCCCCTCCCCGCCTCGGCCTCCCTCCCCAGGACTCGGCGCCTGATTCCCTCAACATCCCACCCTGACTTCCTCCTTCCCTCATTCCCAGTTTCCTCGGTCGGTTCCTTACCCCGGACCTGTCATCCACAGAAACATCTCCCTGCTCCATTACCTGATCATGATCCTGGAGAAGCATTTCCCCGACATCCTTGACATGCCTTCGGAGCTGCGGCATCTTCCCGACGCCGCCAAAGTCAAGTGAGGCCCCTGACTCCCTTGTCCCGGCAATCACAGGCTCCCTGGTCTTTCCTGTGGGGATGGCAGCATCCCAGGGCCGCTTCCAGAACCAAAGGCAGTCTGCTCCTAAAGCCTACTTCAGTGATACTTCCAGCAAGCACCAACAGGAGAGTGGGGAAGTGAGCCACAGAAAAAAGAAAAAAGAAAAAAAAAGAATGCCAATAAGAGGGACCCCAGCTGCCACTGCAGACATTGGAACCTGGCCCCTAGGGGGCTCTGCAGGACAGCGTGGACCACTCAGTCTGGTTATTCCACCCACAGGAGAGAGCGCTGGGGTGATCACACAGAATCGCAGCCGGTCATTGGCTGAGGGAGTCCCAGGAGGACATAACTCTCTGGCCATGGGTACGAGCAGAGGATGCTGGCCCAGAAAGAGTGTTCACTCAGTAAAAACTCAGTGCTATACATGAATATGAGCAGGGTGCCACAGGCATCTGCCATGGAGGTCAGATCTTAACACGTGGGCCAGCACATGCCATCTTCCACAGACCCAGAAACGTGACGGATGGCTTACATACGATCTGGCTAAGCATCCCCTTTCACCACACACAAGACATCCGTCACCTCAGTCCACTTTCTATTGCTATAACAGAATATCTGAGGCTGGGCACTTTTTTTTTTAAGGAGTTTATTTGGTCTCCATTTCTGGAGGACGATAACACTAAGAGCACCCAGGAGCGTGGCTGTAGGACCCGCACAGACTATAGTGCAGCGCAGAGTCATCCTTCAAGACTGAGCAAGCGTGCTCCCTCAGCTCCCCCGTCCTCACCCAATAAAGCCACGATGCCTCGAGAGGTCCTGGCCTCACCCAGCCCGAGTATCTCCCAAAGACCCCACTTCCAAGAGTCATTCACTTATAAATTTGGAGATTGTATTTTTAATGCCTAATCTCTGAGGGAACACATTAAAACCCCAGCACACTGTTAAAAGCTGATAAGTATCACCTCTTAGTAATAAAAAAAAAAAAAAAAGTCTAAGGCGGGTGCCAGAAACCTGCTCACGTGCAGTAGGCCACTTCTGATCTGGAAGGATCTATGGACTAGAACTTCCATCCCTAGTATCTTGGAGAAGCATCGGCAGGCAGGGAGGAAGGTGACTTGCCAGGGCCACGTGTCAGTGTCGGGTCCTCTGACCCCCAGGCCACTGGGCTCCTCACATCCAGACCTCATGACGCTCCTGCCTCTCCTGTCTCCCCACAGCCTGGCAGAGCTGGAGAAGGAGGTGGGCAACCTCAGGAAGGGCCTGAGAGCTGTAGAGGTGGTAAGTACGTCCTTCAGCCTGGACGCTGCTGCCCATTGCTGACCCAAGGGTAGACCTGGATATCTCTGTAGCCCCAGCTCCTGGATGGGGTGGTTGAACAACTGGCACCTGGACAGAGCCCTCGGGGAAAGGTGACTGGATTATCTGGGGGCTTAAATTCCAATGCCCAGAGAGGAGAAGTCTGAGATTGTTTCTCTGTCCCTGTCCAAAATGATGTTCGCACGGCAGGCAGTGGAACAGCCCTGAATCTGGTGCCTGCTTATGTTTTTTTTTTTTTTTTTTTTTGTGTGTGTGTGTGTGTGTGTGTGTGTGTGTGTGGTACTGGGGGTGGAACCCAGAGGCTTTCTACCTCTGAGCTGTACTCCCAGACCTTTTTAATATTTTTTTTGGAAACAGAGTCTCACTAAGTTGCTGAAAGCCTCACTAAGTAGCTGAGGCTGGCTTCGAACCCGTGCAATCCTCCTGTCTCAGCCTCCCAAGCGCGGGGATTGCAAGCGTGCGCCACCACGCCCGGCTTTTTTGAAGATTTAAAGAAGTTTATTAGAAAGATAGAAATACAGAAAATAGAAATACAAGTCACCCCCCCCATTTTGGCATGGGGGGGTGACTTGAAATGAATACACCCTGGCGCCTGCTTATGTTTGATTTGAAAGGATGGGAAGCTGGCAGAGGGGCAGCTGGCTCCAGAGGTCTCTCCTCTCCCTCTTCACCTCATCCCTGGCTGTTTGCTGGAGACTCGGGTGCCTTAGTCCTCAGAATGCTATGTCCTCCGCCCAAACGGCGTGGCCGATAAATAGGAGACACTTACTTCTCCAGGCTCTGGAGTCTGGGCAGTCCAAGATCCAGTGGCCAGCCGACTCGGTATTGGTTATCTAACACCCCTGTGCTGCGCCCTCATGGTGGAAGGGGAGACAAGCCTCCTTGGGCCTCTTTTGTAAGAGCGTTCGTCGTCCCACCCACGAGGGCTCTGCCCTGATGACCTAACGGCCTGCCGCCTAGCGCCATTGCCTTGGATTTCAACATACGGACGCGGAGGCATATACCGGTTGGACCACGGCACCAGGCCTCTGGTCCACGCCATTCCTGCACGATGGCTGCTCTGGTCCTGGGCAAGGCCGGCCCAGCTTGGAATGCCCTCAAGCCTTCGTCTCTCACACCTGTGACCTAGAGACCCTTCCCATCCTCACTTGGGGAAGAGGAAGAGGGGAAGGGGAAGAGCCCTCAAGAGAGTCTTTACAGGAAGCAAGGGGAAACTTTCCCTCGCACGAGGCGGGGGAGGGTGGTTTCCACAGACCCAGTTTGGGGGCCTGGTGGCATGCTACTGAAGGTGTGGTCCAGGCACAACAGCATCCGCAGCAGCCGGGAGCCTCATAAATGCAAACCTCTCATCCATGCATGAATCCCTTGGGGGTCTCATTAAAATGCAGGTTCTAGTCCAGTGGGTGTGTGTTGGGCCGGGCCAGAGAATCTGCACTTATGAAGACTTTCCAGTTGATGCCACTGGCTTCAGACAACACTGGGGGCAGCAAGGCCCTAGAGAGAGAGACATAGCCGTAGCGGTGAGGGGAGGTCTGGCAGGTGGAGAGGCTGGCGACTTGGAGTCAGGGCCACCCCAGACGGTGACTCATGCGCCCTCTCTTCCAAAGGCCGACTTATGTCCTGTGAAGGACCCCTGGATTCCCGCCTGGTACTGGCTGGGTCTGAGTCACACCCGCTCTCCCTCCCCAGGAGCTGGAATATCAGAGGCGCCAAGTGCGGGAGCCCGGTGACAAGTTTGTCCCGGTCATGAGCGACTTCATCACGGTGTCCAGCTTCAGCTTCTCAGAGCTGGAGGACCAGCTTACCGAGGCCAGGGAGAAGGTGAGGAGCCCCAGGTGCCCCGTCCTCAGCCTACCCATGAGCCCCCCACTCCTCAGCTCAGACCCACATTGACACAACCCATCCCTGTCACAGAGGGCCCCTGGCTGACCACCCCAGAGCTGCAGAGTGCTGAGGAAAACCCTTGTGATCCCAGTGCTTGGGTCGAAGCCAGCCTCAGCAGCTTAGTGAGGCTCTCAACCACTTAGTGAGACCCTGTTTCCAAGTAAAGTATAAAATAGGTCTGGTGGTGTAGCCCGGAGGTAGAAGGCCCCTGGGTTTCATCCCCAGTACCACACACACAAAGTAAATAAATAAATTAAAAATTAAGGTGTGGATTCTTATTTAGGAAGCCTGCGTGAGACCTGAGATACAGCACTCCTAACGAGCTCCGAGGAGGTGCACAGGCTGGAGCCAGGGAGCAGCCTTTGGGCAGAGTCTCTCTGAGAGGCTAGCATGTGTCCTGAGCTAGAGACAGAGCTCTCAGTAATGTCTCAGGACAGTGCCTGGCGTGTGTAAATAGCCAGTCCTCTGCACCTGCTAACTCACTGAGTCCCACAGTAATGTCATGAGATAGATTCTATTTCCCCATTTTACAGTTTGGGAAACCCAGGAATGGATGAGGTAAATAAGTAACTTAGCCTCTGTGACCTCTGAGGTCCTGCTGGGCCTGACCCACGAGTTCCTGACCTTAGCAAGGGCTTCCCAACTCCAGATCGAGGACGTGGCTGACCTGGAAGTGGTCCAAACCCACCGCCCAGGTGCCAGTTTCGAGCTTCCCCCTAGCCTGCCCTTGCCTGTGTGACAATGGGGCTCTGGGTGCTCCTTCCCCGCCCCAGTGTGGACCGGGCTCTGCTCTGGCTGGATCCCCGCTACACAGGGCAGAGCCGGGCTGCGGGGGGCTCTCCGCCGACCTGCCCCTCCCTGCAGTTTGCCCAGGCGCTGACGCACTTCGGGGAGGGGCAGAGTAAGATGCAGCCGGAGGAGTTCTTCGGCATCTTCGACACCTTCCTGCAGGCCTTCTCGGAGGCCCGGCAGGACCTGGAGGCCATGCGGAGGAGGAAGGAGGAGGAGGAGCGGCGGGCCCGCATGGAAGCCGTGGTGAGGGCCGAGGGGCGCCGCTGGGGGAGTGTGCTAGGGACGGGGATGGACGGAGCAGGCCATGCTGCGGTGGCCGGCATTCGTCCCAGAAGAGAGAAACCACTTCCGGGCCTGGGGGAAGAGAACAGCACGAGGGGGTGTCCTGGGACTCAGGGGGGTCCCTGGTAAGTGAAGTGCGTCTGGGCCATGGCGGAGGACTCCAGCTGCCCCTCCTGTCCCCAGCTGAAGGAGCAGCGGGAGCGGGAGCGGTGGCAGCGGCAGCGGAAGGCACTGGCCGGCGGCGCACTGGAGGAGGGAGGAGAGTTCGACGACCTGGTGTCCGCCTTGCGCTCCGGGGAGGTCTTCGACAAGGACTTGTGCAAACTCAAGCGCAGCCGCAAGCGATCAGGGGGCCAGGCCCTGGAGGCCACCCGCGAGCGGGCAGCGAACGTGCCCCGCTACTGACTGAGAGCTGGCTGCGCAAGAGGCCAGGAGGCGGCCACAGCCCGGGGCTGAGCGGCCGTGCAGCCAGGCTTCAGACACTGGGTGCTGGGGTGGAGCCCTGGGCTGGGTCCCGGGGCCGCGCTGTGTGTGGACGGGCCAGGTGTCCGTCCCCACACTCAGCCTTAAGGACGCCTCGCACACTCTTGTGGTGCTTTCTGTTTCCTGGCCCCCAGATGCGTTCTCCGAGGCTGGCTTGGACATCCCTGGCAGGCCCGGGCCTCTGGCCAGGTAACCCCAGACCGAGGGGCCCTGACCTCCCTCCCCACTTGTCGGCACAGGACAGCTCCAGATCTAGACGGGAGAGGGCCATGGCCTTGTCCCTCTTGTGCAGTGGAGGTAATGGTGGGTGGGCCCCTGAGAGCCAGCTGGGAAGAGGTGGCTGGCTCCGTGGAGCACTGATCAGGGGCGAAGGTTCCTCTCCTATGGAAACAGAACTGACCCGATGCACTCCAGCTAGCTCAGCTCTGGAATGTTCCAGAAAACGACTGCGGAGACCGGGTCAGCAGGCCAGGCCAGCAATGCCTGTTCCTACAGTGCAGTCCTATGGCCTCTCTCCCTTCCCTACCCCCACACCTCCATGTTCTCTGATTCACAATCCAGAAAATGCACCCTAGGGCTCCCAGGAGCGTGGGACTGCCAGGTACTCAATGAGTCTGCTAAGGGAGAAGGTTCCGGAAGACCTCATGCCCCGGGCGCAGTGACCCTGCAGCTCCCCTCCCCCAGAGCCACAGCGGCCGCCGGCTGTCCACTCGCTGGCGAGCCCTCGGGACCTCCAGGCCTGGCTGAGGCTGGGCCTGCGGAGCCGGCTCCCGAGGGCAGCGCTAGGCCTGTGTTTATGTGCGCCCTTGCGGAGTGGTGCCTCCTGGAAGCATCAGGCGGGGCCAGGAGAGCAGGCAGGGAGCAGGGAGACGGGATGGAGGTGGCGCTGACCTTGAAGAAAGCACTGCAGCACAAGTGTGGACACGGTTGAGAAGCCCCTCCCTGCCCCTGCCCTGGTGCTCAACTGGGTTCTTCCTCTTCACTTACGAGGGGCCCGTTGGGTCTTCCTGGCATTGTGTTCACCTCGAGTGGTCTTGGTGGGCGTGCAGGATGCTGCCTCTGGACAGATCTTTCCATCCAAGGGGGCGAGGTCCACTCTTCCAAGGCTCCCATTTCCAGTAGAGCCCGCTTCACCTGAGCTTCCGTCCACGCGCTCCTGGTCCTCCCGCCTGCCCTTCCCGGCTCTGTCTTCCCCGTCTCTTGTCCTCCAACTCGATCCCCTGGCTCAGGTCGACGCAGTGGGTGGGCTGTTGGGCTGGGCTCACCCTGCAGCTGCCTTTTCCCTTCATATTCTTGGGGAGGGGCTGCAGTAGCCCCCGGGGAAGGAGGATAGGGTCTGTGAGCCCAGCACGTGCACTGGCTGGAGGGAGGGCAGGTGTGTTCTGGGTGAGGGATCTGAGCAAGTGTGAGGTTGTCCTGGGATGCAGTGAGGCAAGGGGAAGGCTTCTAGGAAGAGCTGCCGCAGAGACCTTGGTCACAGCCCCTGCTCACCAGGAGCCTCTGCGACGTGGGCAGGGCGTGGTCTCTTGAGTCTCCCATGCTGGCTGGGCTGAGTCAGGGAACAGCACGGGAGGGCCCGACTGTCCGACATACACATCCAAATCTTGGCATCCCACCTCCCCTGGGAGTTAGGATATGCACCCGGAAAGAAAAGGATACTGAAGCTATTCAAAGACACCTTCAACCTTCAGTTTGATTTCACTGTTTGCAGCGGACACAGATGTTGCTCCCGAGCCCAGCCTTCTCATGCCCAGACTTTTTTCTATTTATTATTTTCTAGGTCAGGCCAGTGGTGTTAGCACTAGATGCCACTGTAACCAGACTCCCAACGGTGCCTCGGACCATGGACTGTTGTGGTCACTCAGCAGAGGGCTGGAGCCCAGTGGGGGTGGCCGAGTCGGCCCTTGATGTGAAATGATCAGGCCCATAAAAGGCTCCTTGGTCTTGCTTCCCCAGAGCCTGCCCAGCCCTCCAACGCCTTTGGGTCGATTTCTGTAGCCGATTTTGTCTCTGACACAAAGTTCCTAGCCAACCTGATGCACTCCGTGGCCGCCGCACTTGCTCCCCTCCCACGGTGGACGTGTGTTTGGGGGGACGTGGGAGGAGAAAGCAGGGTCGGGTCTGGGGTCTCCCCACATCCATCCTCCCGCCCCTCCTCCAACCTTCATGCAAGGCTGCTCCAACTATCCCAGACGACAGACGGGGCTCATGTACAAAATGTGCAGCGATCTTTGTACCTGCACCTTTTTATAAGAATATATTGTAATACTAAAAGATATTAAATCCATACCGTCCCTACCCAGCCTGCATAGAGATGTGCGCTTCTTCCCATGAGGGATCAGGGTGTGCTGGAGCAGCCCCACCAGGGCCAACGGTTCCCTTTCCAGAACTTTGTGAGCTGTTTGACATGACATGGCTACCTTGAACTGGGAGTACTTGGGAAAACGGTGCTCTGTGTTACTAAGAGCTGGTTTGGCAAACCCTTGCCAGCGGGAAGAGGCCAGGGACACTGGTCAGGAAAGGACCAAGGAAGCCCATTAGCACCGGAGAACCCAGCAGGCCAGCGTCTGGGGCTGGGGAAGCCAGGGGCCTCTCAACTCTGACTCCACACAGCTGGTGATACCAGCAAGGGGCCTGGGGCACCCCCAACCTGACAAGATTCACCCCAAACATTTAAATCCCTCCCACTCCCCACAGGGGGAGAAGGCATATGGAGAACACACCCCATGGCTTTTCTGGGGTCTCTCCCTCTCCGCTCTGCCCAGGGAGCAAGTCCTGGGATGGGGCCGAGGGCGAGGCCCCAGCAGTGCGATGAGCCCCCAGACAGTCCTCGTGCTTGCCTCTCCAGCACTGATCAGAGCTTTATTTGGGTGCCATGAGGGTGAAGGTGACCAGACCTCCACCCCCTTTCCCTGATGTGTTCCAGAACAGAGGTGTGTGCGGGCAGGCCGGCAGTGAGCAGGGCCAGGTGTGGGTGGGTATGCGCCCCGAGTCCCTGCTCCCCTCCAGGCACCTTTGAAGAGGAGGGGCGGAGGGAAGGAAGCCAGCAATGAGTGGGGCCACGGAGCAGGAGGCCTGCAGTGTGCCGGGGCCCAGGCTCCAGCACATGGCCGGCCACGGATGGGCGGGGTGGGGCAGGGTGGGGAGGCTTCCTGGCGCATTCTTTACGCAAGCTGCTGCTTCTTCTCAAGTGGGTTCCTCTGCTTTGTGAGCCCTTATCCTCTTCCCAAGGAAGTAGGAGATGAGAGGACCCCAAGTGAGAAGTGGGAATTATGGGCTGGGCTTCCTGGAACTGGCCGTCTTCAACAGCGCACCAGTAACATGGCCTGGCTCTGCGTCCCCAGAGGCTTCAAGACCTGGGCTGTCCTCTCTGTAGAAAGGGGGCCTCACCAGTTATTACAAACCCCCAGCAGCAAAGGGACAGGTGGACCTGGGTCCGCACTCCGAAGGCACACAGGGACAGGGAGGGTGCCGACATCTTGCGCACCCCCTCGGGCTGGCTGGGCCCAGGGCGCGAGGTGCAGGCTCTAGGCTCGGTGAAAGTCCCCCCGCTGGCCCCCCGTCTTGCTGAGGAGCTTGACCTCTTCCACCACAATGTCCCTGCTGACGGCCTTGCACATGTCATAGAGGGCAAGGGCGGCCACAGCTGCGGCAGTCAGCGCCTCCATCTCCACCCCGGTGGGGCCGCGCGCCCGGCACGATGCCTGGACCTGCACGGCCTGCCGCGCACTGTCCAGCTCCAGCCGCACCTGCACGTGGCTGAGGGCCACGTGGTGACACAGAGGGATGAGCTGGCTGGTCAGCTTGGCCGCCTGGATGCCGGCCAGCTGGGCCACCGCCAGGGCGTCTCCCTTTTTGAGCTGGTTTTGCTGCAGGAGCTTGAAGGCCACCGGCCCCAGGAGGACCACTGCGGAGGCCACGGCCATGCGGTCTGTGTCCGGCTTCCTGCCCACGTCCACCATGGATGCTTGTCCTTCTGAGTCCACATGAGTCAACTGGTCTGAGGTGGCCCAGGGTCCCGAGACGGCGGCAGGAGCTGCGGGCCCTGGGCTGAGGCACTTGGAATTGGCATCTGAGTCTATGTAGGAGCTGTAGTGTCTCTGAGGAGAGCCAGGCCCCAGCCACTGGAGAGCCAGCCCAGGGGCCTGGGGGACGCCACCTCTTGTCCACAAAGTGGCCTTCTGGTAGGAGAAACTCACTGGGGGTCTCAGGCCCTGACTATGGAGGGGGTCCCAGGAGGAAACGCTTAGACGGGCTGGTGGGGAATCCTGGAGCATCCAAAGTAACTCTGAAGGGCAATGAGAGAAGAGACTAAGTCCAAAAGGCTACCCTCCCCCCACACCATCTCAAGTTTTCTTCTTCACTGGGGAAAAGGGAGAGAGAAACCACCAGCAGAGTGAGGACCCAGGCGGGACCAGCCGCAGGCAGGCCGTGTTTCAGCCAGCGGTGGCCGCCCACTCCCGCCCCACGCTCCTTCCAGGATCCTAAGCAGCACCCAGGTCCAAAGCCAGATGAGCCGACTTCCCGTGGCCCTTCATTCGCTTAAAAAATGCAAGCTAGGCTGCACCCTAAATTCCCAAGCTGGTTACTTTCATTTTCATTTTCTCTATAACAAGTTAGTAGAAGTTGTCCAGCTGGTAGAAAAAGCAAGTGAAATATCTACTCGAGTAATTCCTTTCAAGTCCCTGGAGCACATCCAGGTGCACCAGCGGCCAGGCCGGCTTCAGGGCCGGAGGCCTGGGCAACTGTGCAGGTCCTCCTTCCCCCGCTGGCGGGGCTGGGACCCATGGCCCCCGCTCACGAGACAGGCGGAGGGCCCGCCCTCCTCCCGGATGAGAACCAGAAGCACCAAGGCCCCAAGTGGTTCACACGGCCTCTCTAGAAACCACACCAGCCTGGTGGCACTGCATCTCGGAGTGAAGTGATTCCTGACAGACCAATGCTCTCCCGATGTCCAGGTCTCCAGGACTCCTCCCTCCCTCCCAGGGCAGCCGGGCACCCCACTCCTTGACATGAGGTTGCCTGCAGGACAAGAGGACCCGGTGCTGGCGGCTGCAGAGGGAGGCTGGGAGGAGGACAGGAGTGTCCATGGGGGCCTCCCCTGAGGCTGCCTTTCCCTTCTGGGTAGCTGGTGTTAGGACGGCTCTTCCGCCCCAGCCCCGCTGCTTTCCTCTGGGCACTGGGCCCACTCTGTCTAACCCTGGATGAGCTAACCTGTGCCCTGCCTAGGCTCACCGCCCTCTCACTGGTGTTCCAGTTCAGTGGCCCAGATCCAGGGCGGCCCGGGGCGGGGGCACCTGCTCTCATCTAAGCCCTGACCCCCAGAGGTCTCTCAGGGGGTGAAGGAGCCGAGACGCTGAGGTCCTGGCCATCTCCTGCCTGAAACAGCGTCACCGTTAGCTAGCTGCTGCTCAGCTGATCCTGGTGTGTACTGAACACCACCACACCAAGCCCTGCTGCGGAGGGTGCCTGCGACTGCGTCCACGCTGGGAGATTCCAGGCCTCCACTTTCCCAGGGAACAACTAAGGATCATTAAATTGGAGCCCCCCACCCACCCTGATTTCTGGTGGGACAAAAGAGTCATTTCTGAGCAGGCGTGGTGCGGGAGCCGGGGGCAGGGAAGAGATTGCACAGTGCGGGGAAGGAGGAAGAGAAGACAAAGAAGGGTTAGAAACCAGGATGCCAGCGGCACAGGTGCCACCTGGGGCCTCACGGCAGGGTCCCCACCATGGAGCCCGCCTGCACGGGTGAGGGGTTACGTACTGATGATGGTCACCCACCGATGAGGATCATGGGCCGGTTCTTCATCTGGGAAATACTGAACATGCCTGGGGGAAGGGAAAGATGGGGCAGGAGAGGAGGCCGGGAAGAGGGGAGAAAGGGCGGGAAGGACAGCACACTGAAACAAAGGAGCCGCAGGCCGCAGCCCTGCACATGCGCCGCCCGGGCGCTAACCAAAGGCCCAGGACAGAGCCTGGAGGCCAGTGTGGGCACCGGGCCCGCCCACCCCAGCAGGCGGCTACGGGAACCTCGGCTCCATAGCACAGCCAGGAATCCCCGATCCTCCGCCATGCTTCCCGCAGGCGGCCACCACCCTCGCTCCCCTTACCCGCGTGCTGCCTCTTCTTCCTGCCCACCGCGGCCCTGATGATGCCCAGCAGCTCGGCCTCCGAGGCCCCCGCCCGCAGGTGGTCCCGCAGCGACACCTCCGCGTTCCCAAAGAGGCAGACCTGTGCAGGCGGGTGAGGAGACAGGCGTCCCTCATCACCATGCCTGCCCGCCCAGCCTTCCAGAGCCCGAGTGCCGTGCCCAGCCAGGACCCCTGGCCACGAGGGACAGAAGGTTCTGGATGCAGACGTTGGGCTAGAAGCACAAGCAGCAAATCAGACTTTGAGGTCTGTGCCAAATTTCCTTCAGGGTGTGCAGGAATGAAGCTGGGTGTGGTGGTGCCGGCATCTCTGCTACTCGGGGGGCTGAAGCTGGAGGATCACAGGTATGAGAGCTTCCCAGCAACAGTGAGATGGCGTCCCGAAATAAAAACGGGCCAGGACGTCGCTAGGGGTAGAGGCCCTGAGCTTAACCCCTAGTTCTCCTAGATGCCAGAGATGGCGCCACACACCCAGCTCTGTGCTTGTTCTGACACACTCAACAGAATGCCCTCCGTGTCCGTCACAAGCGGGGCCCCTCAGTTGAAGCCGAGCCCGCAGACATGGCGGTATGCATCCCGTTGCCCTCGCCCTCGGCCCGCCCCGCCCCGCTTGGAGTTTGTGAGGAGCTCCTCTCCCTCAGCGGCTGAGGCTGGCGGAGGGGGCAGCCATTCCAGGTCGCTCACCTTGAGGTTCCCGTCAGCCGTGATCCGCAGCCGGTTGCAGGTGCTACAGAAGTGCTCGGACATGGAGGTGATGAAGCCGACCCGGCCGAGGAAGCCGGGGACTTTAAAGGCCTGGGGACCAGGGCACAGGGCTGAGGTGCCCAGGCCCATGCTTCCCCGGCCTCAGGGCCCATTCCAGAGCAGCCCGTGGGAAGGTGGCAGCCTAGGAGACGCAGCAGGACAGCCGACTCTGTTCCAGCACGGCTACCTCCTGGAGGGAATGTGCTAAGGATCCGGGGACTCATGGACAGCATGTCCAGAGAAGGTCACATGGAAGGATGAGACCACACGCACCTGCTGGAGCGGGTCCTCAGAGGTGACCCACACCCGGTCAGGCCCAGCCCACGTGTCCCCTATGAAGCAGAGGTCACAGGAGTCCTGCTTAAGCTGGCTCCACCCACTGTCCTCACCTTGCCTGCACCCCTCCAGCCTCTGGGTGGGACCCACCATCCTCGGCAGCCACCTCCCACTGCCTAACCTTGGCTGTGCTTGACGCCTCCTCCGGCAGCTTCTCTAGCTCCGGCCAGCGCTGCTGGACAGTGTCCAGCATCTCTTTGTAGCTGACCATCTTCTTGACGTTCCACCTGTTGCCTGGATTTGGGTGGGGCGTGCTTGGCTCTCAGAGCTTAAGGCCCGGTTCTCAAGTCCACCTCACACTCGGCACAAGCACCTGCTCCCAGCACCACGCTCGACTCCGGGATGCTCCGGCATGACCCTCCGCCCGCCCACTGCCCCACCCCTCACTGACCATCGAAGGGCATGTACTCTATGAAGCGCACGTCCAGGGGCAGCCCCTCGGTCAGAGCCACGAAGTCCAGGAGCTCGTCCTCGTTCAGGCCGCGCATCACCACGCAGTTCACCTGGCGGGACCCAGGGTCTTGAGGGCCAGCTCCTTGAGCTTGCAGGGGGAAGCTGGCTCTGCCCCTCTCCCCACCCGACCCTCCCACGTTGCGGGACCCAGGGGTCACCCTGCCCTCCTTGGTCTCTTAGATGCAGAGGGAGGCCGAGTTCACCGCCCTGGTGGAGGCCTGGTGTCAGTCCCACTGTCCGCGGCCAGGTGTGGGAGGAAGAGGGGCAGAGGCCACAAGTGCTCACCTTCACAGGGTGGTAGCCCAGCTCGATGGCCTTGTGGATCCCCTCCATGACCTTGTGGAAGCCTGCGCGGGGCGTGGGGGAGAGTCAAGGACCCAGGACCTGTCTGTCTCCTCCCTGCCTGCCCCCACGCCCAGGACCACCAGGGCCTCAGAGGCCACCCACACGCCTCCCTGATGGGCCAAGCGGCAAGCCTGAGCACCAGGTGCAGCTGAGTGCCAGGCAGTGCTGACGAGACTCAGCGCTAACACAATGCCGTTTCCTGCACAGGACCACAAGCAGGATGGAGGCGCAGAGTTCTGTCTGCCGGGACTCTCTGGTTTAACTGGGGTCCCCGGGTAACATCCCCAATCACCGACTGATGGCAAACGCAACCTGTGATGCTCATGCTTGGCTCTAAGGCTGCATGAACAGGCAGGAAGCCGATCTGGCCTGTGGGACTCAGGCTCAGAGGAGGCAGTGTCCTGCTGGAGGACTCCGCCTCCCCAGCACTCCCTCCCCGCAGGAGTCCATCACCGATTCATTGGACACAAGTACTCATACTCCCAGCACAGCTACAGGCAGGTGCTGCTCCAGAGAAATGTGCGCTCTCCCTGGCTCTCCACATTTGCCCCAGGCTGGCCCACCCCGTGACTCCATCCCCTGAGCCCTGGCCTCAGCCTGCGTGGCGCCTGGGGAGGGCAGATGGGCCCTTTACGGCCCGCAGGCCACCCTGGAGGGAGCAGAGGTGGCCCTGGTGGGTGCTGGGGAGGCAGAGAGCCACAAGCTCTCCACAGTGAGGCACCAGCCCCGGGAGGAGCAGGGACAGGGATCCAATGCCACACACCACAGGCAGGAGGCAGTCGCAGGACCTGGGGATGAGCCCACAGTTGTCCCTCCCTTTTCCCCCACTCACTGGTCTCCCCAGAGGAAGCTCCCTGGTCCCCATCCTCCCGCCACTCAAGGCCAGCACAAACACATCCTCCTGGAAGCCCTCTGGCTCTCCTTGGGGTCCTCCCCTGCCCCCCATGGCACTCCCTTAGTAAGGCCAGATAGCAAGGCCGCCTAAAGGATTTACCCTCAGCAGTCCGGGGCAGTATCTCGTGTGCCTCTGACCCTCCACAGCTACAGAGCAGGAGACTCAGTGCTCCCTCCACGCTTGGACGGGCACAGACAGGGAGCCGCACAGCAGGAAGGGATGGCAGGCTGGCCTTGCTGCTCTCCCCAGAGACCAAAGTGGGGAGCTGGCTTCCTGGCATCCCTCTGGCCTTCCAGCCCCGCACCCCAAATCCAGGGTCTCCATTCTTGAAGAGGCTCCCACTCTAACTCAGGGCGAGGCTCAGAGCCTGAGAAGAGCCAGGCTGGGAGACCACAGCGCTGCCCGAGGCTGCTCACCTGCCGCCCACGTCCACGGTGGCCAGTGGGAGGAGTGAGGACAGAGGCTGGTCTGCGGGTGGGCACGGGGACAACCAGGGGGCAGCTGGGGACCCACTGAGCAGGCTCACGCTGGCCCAGGCATCTCTGGGCAGTCATGGCCACCACGGCCCGTATTTCTGAAGAGCTCATTGCAGGGGGACCACCTCAGCCCAGTTTGCTCACAGGTGGGTGGCAAAACTGAAAGTCCTTCATTCTGAAACCTGCCCCTCCTGGCTTTAGCCGTGGGCAAACTGCGAGTCGGGAGAGGAGGGCACCCTAGTTCGTCAGCATGAAGCCCTTGAAGTTTCTGCACGGCACGTGGCCAAGGCCGGGGAGGGCTGGGCAGGGAATCAGTGCCTTTGCTTATCTAGAGCCCAGACATCAGAGGAAGCACAGGCCCTTGTACAGCCCCCGCCACACCAAGCGTCCTGATTTGATCACCTTTCCTGCGGACGATGAACTCAAACTTAGCGGGCACCAGCGTGTCCAGGCTGATGTTAATGGCACTGAGACCTGCTTTCTGAAGCCGGGGCAGCAGCCGGGCGAGGTTGACGCCGTTGGTGGTGACACTGACGGTCCTCAGTCCTTCCAGCTGGCGCAGCTGGGCTGGGGACAGAGCAAAGGAGTCAGCATGTGCATTCTTTGTCATTCTTGAAGTCTAAAGAAGAGCTGGAAGGCGAAACTTAGTCCAAACAGAGGCCAGGAAAGGAGCTCCCTGTGACCTGTTAGCCAGGTGTGACTCAATTCGAAATATAAGAATAAAAACCGTGGTAAAACCAACCAAAAGATGAAGGGCACCCCGAGCCCAGGGCTGCCGGCTGAACCTCAAGGGCTACGAAGATTGGGATCTGGCCTTCAAGCTTTCCACTAAGCACGCCTAGCACCCTTTTGCCACCTCTGTCAAAATCACCTGGCCGACAGGTGTGAGGATCCCTTTCTCCCTTTCTGCATCTTCTACTCCGCGGGTCTGTGTGTCCGTTTTTGTGCCGATACCTGGCCGGCTTGGGTACCACAGCTCTGTAGGACAATTTGACAGGAATGTGATACTTCCCCGTGGTTCTTTCTGCTCAGAGTTGCTGTGGCCCTGAGGGCTGGCACAGTGGAGTCGTGGAAGGGGGTTGGGAGAGGGGCACAGGAGAAGAGAAGCGAGACTTGAGGAAGGAAACACTTTAAACAACGGCCGGCCCGTCTGTATGTGGAGGTATTACTCCAATCTCACTAACACGTACGGGGACGGAATTAGCCAAGTGACGGTGCATGCCTGCGTGCGTCACCTCAAATCTCACCGGGCTTAATTACGAAGCACCAGTGAAAGTATAAAAACACACCAACAGAAGAAAAACTATCAAAACGGACCAAGAATGTAAGATACGCAGGGTAAATGCAGCCAAATAAAAATATTAACAGTAGAAAATAAAATGCTAAAATTGTAAAAAGGAACAGGGGAAATAGTAAAGATGTTAATTGTGACGTGAGGAACATGGCAGAAAGACACGGGAGAAGCAATGGTGAGCTGCCGGATCAGGCTAGGAAGCTTCCCAGGGAAAGACCGAGGCCGAGGAGTGCGCAATCCAGGAGAAGGAGCGACGTTCAGATGATAGACGTGTCAGGAGAAGAAAATTAACAGAGAGGGAAACACTTAAAGAAATAATGAGGAAAAATTTCCCTAAACTTAGATGTTTTAAAAGTGAAGTTTCACTGAATATCAATGATAAAAGGTCTACTGAATATATACTATTACAAAAAAAAAACACTATAACAAAATTAAAGAAAATCAGATACAAAGAAAACAATGAGAATTTTAGAGTAAAAGATCTTATTATCTTAAAGCAAAAATCATACTACATCATTAGACTTAACAGCAATGTAGGCTGTAAAAGACACCTGGAGGACTCCCTGGCCCACTCACCCTACCTCCCTTTTCTCCTTCCCTTTCCCTCCCTCCCTCCCTTCCTTCCTGTTGGGTATTGAACCCAAGCCCCGCTTGCTAGGAAAGCATGCTATCATTGACCTATAGCCCCATCCCGAGAGACATTCTTAAAATACTGAGGGAAAGACCCCTTGAAGGCACAGAATGTATATGCATCCAAGTAATATTGTAAAACTACCATTCTACTGCTGAAACTCATGAACACTACCTGGAACGCCAGGGTTACTTGGATTTGCCATACAAAAACCTGCACCGAGACACTTTCAGAGCCGAGACAGTAATGAGGAGAGAAACACATTCAGGCGGTGCTGTGAATCTTGGGGACCCCAGAGTGCTTAGACACCTTGCTCAAGTTCACTGTGGTCCTAAAAGACAGTGAGGACGTGCTAAGGAGAGACGGGGCAGGTGACGCCCAGCAGCCCCAAGCAAAGTCCTACAGCATACCCACAGCAGCACAGGGAGGGCTGCAGAATCAGGAGAGAAGGCTGTGCAAATGTGTTTTTTCTGTTGATGTTATTGATTGTTGTTATTGGGAAGAAGGAAAGGGGGATCAGTTTAAAACCAAAATGGAGAAAAAAAGAGAAGTATAAAAGTATAATAAGCTGCAACAGAAGGTAACAGAAACAAGCCCAACTACTCCAGTGATCATGATAAAGGTAAGAGGACCAAGCTCAAGAGTTAGGAGAGATTTTCACACCTGATAGAGGAAACAAACGTTGCCTGCATGCTGTTATGAGAGCTTCACTTCCTGTGTGTGTGTGTGTGGTCCTGGGATTGAACCCAGGGCTTTGCCCGTCACACAAGTGCTCTGCCACTGAACTAATCCCCAGCCCAAGCTATACTTAGAGAACACCACTAAAAGGTTTAAAGTAAAAAGAGAAAAACAGACACAGCAGGCATATTAAAACCAAAAGCCAACATAATTTTGGTCACATAAAAAATACATATCTTAAGACCAAAGTATCATTAAAGAGGGATATTTAATTAGTACATAATATTAAAAGATTCAATTTACCAAAAGATATAATATTTCTAAACATGTTTGAATCTAACAAACCCACTTCAAATATATAAAACAAATATTTTCTTTTCTTTCTTTCTTTTTTTTTTTTTTGTGGTACCAGGGTTCCTGTAAGCCCTTCTACCTCCGGGCTACACTCCCAGGCCTATTTTTTATATTTTTTTTAATTTGGAAACAGGGTCTCTTAAGCCAGCACAGCTGGCTTCGAACCTGCGCGATCCTCCTGTCTCCACCTCCCAAGCGCGGGGGATTACAAGCGTGCGCCACCACGCCTGGCCCTGAAACAAATATTTTCTAATATTTTCAAAATTTGCTTTACATATTCTATTGAAGAAGCGATACAGAAGATATAAAGCAAAAAGCAATTTATTTATCCCAAGGGAGAAATGAACAAGTCGACAGGCTCATTTGCCACAGGGAGGTCAGACAAATTCAAAGGCTAGTTGAAGACCAGCAAAACAGACAAACCTCTGGCAAACTGCATCAAGAAGAGGAGGCAAAACCCAAATCAGAGGAATCGTAAAAGGACAACATTACAAGGAAAATATTAATAGTAAAAGATTAAAAATAACTTCAACATATTTAAAATCAGAAAAACAGACAAATTTCTTTAAAAAAGGAAAAGATTTGCCAATAGAAAAAAACCTGTCTGCTCATGATATAGTTTTTAGCACAGAAAACGTAAACGGATCTAAACAGGCATACTATAGCACTGATGGGAAAGTTGGTGGGGTAGAAGAGAGAGATGCTAGCAACAACATTCAGAAAAAGACACGTTGTCAGGTTCCTACATAAAACGGAGTCACCCACAGAGGAAGGCGTGAGGAGGATGACACCGGACCAGCAACACCTGGATCTGTGACCATGGGGCCACAGAGGTACGGGGATGCAGTCAGGAGCCAGTCCTGTCACGGTGGGGGAGGGCGCCACAGCTGGAGGAAATCCAGATGTCAAAAGCCAGACACGGAATCAGGAAGGGGCAACTGACATGGGCCCTGGAGCACAGAGCAGTACAAAGGAAGAAGGTGTCCTGGAAGGTGTGAGTTGTGGGAAAAAATGATGTTAATATTTCCCAATTTGGTTCAATTAAATTCCAAGAGGATTGTCCATGTTAACATTTACATGAACAAGGCTTAGAAAAGCTTAAACATCGCTGGGAAAGAATTGAAAGGACTTGTCCTACTGGATAATCGTTTTATTCTGAAGGTACCCTGATTAAAACAGTGAGATAACAGCCCAAAGGCAGAAAAGCTGACCACTAAACAGAGCAGAGCAGAAGCTGAGACAGGTCGATGTCTAGGAGATGTGGGGACTGTCCAGGACAAAGAGCTAGAAAAAATACGGCCATCTGTGTGGGAAAATACTACTCTGGACTCAACATCATCCACAGGTGAACTAAGGTCTTCAATGCAGATCTTAAACTCAGTGCAAAACATGGGTTGTTGATCTGACCTTGGGTTAGGTGTCTTGTTAACAAGACTTGAACCTTAAAACAATACACTGAGTGTTCAATCAAAGCGGAGCTCGCCTTTTCAGACTGGAAGAAAATATTTGCAACATATATAAAGAGTATATGTAACCAAATCAATATGAGCAGACAAGTAAACAAGCAGAAAACTGTAAAAGACGTGACCTGGGGTCACACAGAAAAGGAAATGCGTAGGGTTAGCTAACATGCCAGATGGGAGCGCCTGACCTCATTCTTAGAGGTGGAAAATAAATCAAGACACAACAAAATGGGATTTCACACTTTTCAACTGGAAAAATAAAAAATGGTAGGCATTGTGAGTTCCGAGGAAGCTACTCAAAGATCTCACGTACTGCTGGTGAGCGCAGAGGTCCACCACTTAATACAGGAATACAAAGTGGTTTCCAAAGGGAAACATTCCCGTGTTCTACGCAATTCTGCTCCTGGAGAAAGTGCACACTAGAGAATGTGGACAACTGTGTTCCGAGCAGCACTGCTTGCCCTGAAAAACTGGAACCCATGTGACTGCTCACTAGAAGGCTGGCGCAGCCCACGGTGGGACTGCAGCTCAGAGGGAGGGAGGGAGGGAAGAGGGAAAGCGCTGCTCATGGCCCACGGACTTCACCGGAGTCAGACCAGTAGGCCTCCAAGGACTGCAAACGGCAGTAATCAGAGTTCAGAACACCGTCTGATTCTTTAAAAGCAAGAGAAGGCGAAACAGAGCCGAGGGTGTTTGCCCCGTGGTGGTGGCAGGTCCAGGGGTCAGGATCAGGAAGGCCACAAAAGTTGTTCAGAGTTGTCACCAGTGTTCTTATTCCTTAAAAAAATGGGGAGCGGGTTTCCTTAGGAATTAACAACATTAAAACAAACGCAAGTAAAGTGAATGACGTCTCACTGACCAATGATGATCCCAAGAACCAAGTATTATATTTAATCTAATTCTAGGTGACTGGAGTCCTTCTGAAAGAACAGAAAAAGTCACGCCTTTGAAAATCTGCCAGTGGTTCCCCCAGCATTAGGCCTCTCTCCTGGGGAGGCTGGGAATGAACCCTGCCCCAGCACAAACACCAATGCTGGAATGAAATCAGCACTATGAAGGAGAACAAGCTGGGGTCAGGGGCCAGGGGCCAGGGGTCAGGGGACGGGAGAGCCTGTGTACTTCTGTGGAACGTCTGGGCTGTGAACATTTCCAGCGTTGCTGGCCAGCTTTGCCATGTGGTCTTTGCTGCAACTACTCAGCTCTGCAGAAGCTGCCAGGACAGTATGTAAACGAGTGGGCGTGGGTATGTTCCCATAAAACTTCATTGATGGATATCAAATTCAGGACATGAGTTTCATGTGGTAGAAAAGGTTATTCTTTTTTTTTTTTTTGCCCCACCATTTAAAAATATAAAAAACCTTCTCAGCTTGCAAGTCATATCCAAATAGCTGGTGACCTGAACCTGGCCCAGGGCTGCGGCTTACTAACTCCGGGAGAGAGTAGCGGGGGCCCATCCTGGGATGGCCGAGGAGAGCTGCGCTGACGCTGGGCTCCAGCAGGGACCGGGAAGGGCCACCCAGAGCCCCAAGCCCCTGGTGGAGCGCACAGCAAGCGCCAAGGCCCGGCTGTGCCAGGGAGAGGGAAGGCAGCGTGCAGAAGACAGGTCAGAGCTCCGCAGGAGCCGGGCCTCGTGGGGCTCCTGGTGAGGACTGGGTCTCGGTGTGACGGCGGGCCCTGGGATCTGGCACTAGTAGCCCTGACCTTTAACAATTCTGAACCTCCTTCGCTCTCCTCTCTTCATCCAAATGGGAGCAAACAGCACCTGTGTGGGGTGCTCAGGGGTGCGCGGGCGCCCTGTCCGATGAATGACAGCCGCCAACAGCAGCCTCGGCAACAGAGTCCGGCCAGATGAGGCAGGGGAGGGGACGGGGAGCGGGCATTTGCCCCACTCACCCACGATGTCCACCACGTCGGGCCGGATGAGCGGCTCTCCGCCCGTGAGCCGGATCTTGTCGACGCCTTCCTTCACAAAGAGCCGAGCGAGGGTCAGGATCTCCTCGGTGGTCAGCAGGGCAGCCTTGGGGGTCAGGGGGACACCCTCCTCGGGCATGCAGTACTGGCCTGAGGGAAGGAAGGGGATGAGGATGTGGGAAGTGGGCGTGGCGGGCTGGCCCGGGCCCCTGTCTCCCTGCAGCCTTCCTGCTTCCTTCTCACTGGTGAAATGCTAGCCACCCCTCCCTGTTTGGACCTGCCGTCCCTCAGCAGGGAAGCTGAGAGTATTAAGGACACTATGCGTCTCCAGCCATGGTGGCCCACGCCTGTAATCCCAATACGTGGGAGGCTGAGACAGAAGGATCGCAGGCTTGAGGCTGGCTGCAGCAACTTACCGAGACCCTGTTTCAGTGTAAAATAGAAAAAGGGCTGAAGTATGAATGGCTCAGAGGAGAAATGCTCCTGGGTTCAATCTCTGGTACCCAAAGAAAAAGAGGGAGAGTGAGTCACAGAGCAGCGTGGCGGGGGGGCCTTTGCTGCTGGCTCCCCTAGCCCGGGTGCTGGGTGGACCCCGCCCTCTCTGCAGGCTCTGCTGGCATTCCTCCCTGCATCTGCTCGAGGAGCCTGCTGCTTTCTGCTGCAGCCTGTGGCCCCAAGTCCGTCCCACCTATTGCCCCTTACGGCCCCACCTTACAGAAGAGCAGGCTGAGGTGGCTGCACGAGAAAACAGGTGGGCTGAGGACGGGGAGCCTCCCCACTGCTGCCTGAGCTGGGCTCTAACAAGGGCTGGCGGAGCCTTGTGAGCCAGAGTCAGGTGTAGTGTGTGGGTTCAGTACCAGACTCGCCAGACCCAAGAGGACCGTTGTGAGTACTGGGACATAACACACGTAGTGTGTTTTATTTTGGTTAAACATTTACCAAACACATGTGTCTGTTTACTGACCCGTGGGTAAATGTTTGTGCTTGTGAGGTGCAGGGGGAGGAGGGAAGGGGAGGAGGGAAGGGGGGGACAGCCCCAGGGAGCTCCCCCTGTGGGGTCATCAATCAACACCGAGTGCTGTGCATCAGCTGGGCTCTCGCTGGGGTTGGGACGTTTCATGGTTGGCGGTGCTGCTCTCAGCCTCTGCCCTAAGTCTCAGCTGCTTGGGATGTCCACCGCCCCTGCCCTGCCCATGTCCTGGGCCTCAGGAACAGAAGAGCAACAGGAGGAGGAGTCCTGAAGATGCAGAGGTCCAGCACTGCCACTTAATCCTAACTCGTCACAGCTCTGTCCTCAAGCAACGCTCAAGCAGGACCTAGCTTTCAGTACCCCGAGACTGAGCCCCAAGCCAGCAAGGCGGGAGGGTGGGCAGGCTGTGAACAGATCGGGGGCTGAGGAGGATTTGTAGGTGTGGGGAAGCTTGCAGAAGCCACTTCAGCAGGGCCGGAAACTCACATCGGAGGTTACACTTCTCCGTGAGGGCAATCCGCAGGTAGCTGTGCTGACGGCCAAAGCTGTCTGTGAGGAAGGCGGAGAAGGGGGCCGCGTGCTCGCGCAGGAACTGCCTCCTCTGGGACTGCTCCTGCAAGGACAGGGCGCGTGGGGCAGGCGCCAGGGCCCCACCTGCGGAGAGCCACGAGACCCAGACACCAGCTGCCCTTCGTGGCCGACGTCTGGGCAGCGCGTCTAACCTGCCCAGTGGCCTAGGCCCTGCAGTCCCTGAGATTGATGGACTGGGAGACAGCCAGGGAAGGAGCCACATCCCAACACAGCCAGCGAGGTGGGGACTCCAGCCCGGTAGAGGGAAGGGCCGGCAGGAACTCTTGATTCTTTATTCAGTTCTTATTCTTCGCCTTACCCAGTGCCAGAAGGGAGAATTAGCACCCACTGTGTGGGGCCCAGGGAAGGAGACAGCTGCAGGGGCCCAACCTGGTTCTGGGGAGAAAGGGAGCTAAGCCTTTCTGGTCCCCTGGCCTACCCCTCCCCACAGAGGCTGATGAGATCACCGCTCCAAGGCGAGGCGGTAACATTTACCGAGAGCTTTCGGAGAACGCTCTTTGCTCAATTCCCATACCCACTTCTGATGACAAGTCAGACGTCGCCGTTATTCTAACTACAAAGGGACCGTCCAATAGGTAGGTAGGTAGGACGGTGAGCGCGGCGGGCGAGGTGCTTCTTTCTCAAGAACCTTTAAAGATGAAGAATCGTGACCCCAGCACCTAACTGAGGACCACAGACAGGACTCTGGTCTGGGTCAAGAATCCTGGGTTCTGGGCCAGGAGCTTCCCCAGCCTCAAAAGTTGCTTAACTTCTCCTGGTCTGCTTTTCCAGACGCCAAGTAAGAACATAGCTGTCTTGCTCGAGATCTGGTAGATGAAGCCCCTAGAACTATCATGATCTTGTAACCTAAGAGGGCAGAGGGCCTCTGGGGCTGAGGGAGCTGCGTACCCGCACCCAGGAGGAAGGACCATTTGCTTTGCTACGTTCCCCAGCCGTCCTGGCACGTAAGAACCATCTGGATGAGTAAGAGATTTAAACCCCACTGGAGACCAACCAAACCCGCATCTCTGGGGCTCCTGTGTTTCAATCTTCCCAGGCAATGCCAAAGCAAAGCTGGTTTAGGAGCCACTGACTGAATCAAAGAAGAGACTGTGAGTGTTGTGGGGGCTTTCCTCACTCTACCTACCCCAAGACCAGTTTCTCAAAGAAACTCTGCTGGGGGGCCAGTCCACGGGGAGTAGGAATCTGCCACGCTTCCGTAATTGTAATGGCCACTTCCTTCCTCCCTGGGTGTGATGGGCAAACTCAAGGGGTGCTGGCTCCCTAGTCCAGAATCCCACTGACCGTCCGGATCCCAGGGAGACGGTGCCCAGGAAGCGGGGCTAGTGATGGATCTGCGCCCTCTTCCACCCACAGCAGCTCCTTGGAGCGTAGACACCGTGTCAGAGCAGTCTCTGGGCTTCACCTGCCAAGCTGTCCCCAACCTAACACGCGGGCAGGAGCCAAACTAAACCCAGGCTGTGCGCTAGGAGGATGGAGTGATTCAGCAGATCCCTCCCCAGGAGCAAGCAGGATGGCTCCGGGGAGGGCGGCCAGGGCTGACCAGCTCTGCACCACCGACACCAGCCAACGCCCCCAAGGTTTCCACTGTGTGCCAGGCAAGGAGGGAGGGCATTTGGACCCAGGGTGGCTGGGAGCCATCGGCCTGCATTCTCCCCATCTAGAAGCAGCAGGGGAGAATCCTAGCTGCTGACACCTGCCAGGTATGAGATCTGTCATTTTCTTAAGGACTCTCTACTCCCGGGGACATATTCATTCATTAAACAAATACAAAGGAGCCCAGTCTTCCCACTCTGGTAACTTCGGAGCGCCCTGCATCTAACCCTATTAGCGGCGATGGCTGTGGCTGGGGGCTTCAGACCTGCCTCCACACCATCTAATGCTGGACAAGTGGAGCTCAGCTCCCCAGACCACGGGTGGTAGTGTTGCTACGAGGCCGGGGCCGCCGGTCCCATGCTCTGGCTTCTGTCTGTCTACCCAGTCCCGAGAGGGCAGAGGGTGTGCAGAAGGTGGGCCAAGGAGTTAAGGGAGGGACCCTGCCAGGGACCCTGCCCCCCAGGACATCTGAGAGAAATGATAAAGGCCAACTCCCAAATGGCTCGAGAGTGTAGAGTAGACGAAGAAGCAGGGTTATTCAGGAGAAAAAGAGCATGTTCCATAATCAAACACCATGGCCCTGACTGAATTGCTACTGGGACGATGTAACCAGGGGTTCCTCAAAACTGACCTCTATTAAGTGACAGTTCAAAGCAAGTGCCTGGCCCAGCTTGGCTCTCCGGCCTTCTCCCACTGCCCTCCCAGGGCGTGGGGTGGTCACACCTGTGGCTCCTGGTAAGGAGAGCCCATTCCCTGGGACGTGGCCCGCCATCTTCCTCCTGCCCTCTCCCCCACCACTTCCTTCCTGTGTAACCCCTGCAGCAGAAGCCCCTTCTCGCCCGCCATCCCCTCCCCTGCCACAGGCAGCAGGCCAGGCCCAGGCCAGCCCCCTGACCCCTGCACGAGCTCAGAGGGAGAAAGACAAGAACACACACCTGGGCTGCCTAAGCCTTGCAACGGGCCATTCCCACTAGGTCGGCGAGTCCCCGCTGACCTACACGCCATGTCCCCTGCCTGCTCTGTCCAGGACCCAGCCATGCCCCTTCCCCTGTGCCCACTGGCGGCCACCTCCTCTCTCCACCTCACTCCCTCTCTCACCCGCACTCCAGCACAACAGCACACCCCGTAGCCTTTCCTGCTCTCCCAAACCGACCACCAGAGCCCGGTGGAAGGTGGGGACATCTCTGCAGGGCGGGAAGGCTGAAGAAGGGTTCGGGATGCCCACACAGCTCTTCCTGCCACGTGGAAGCTCTGTGGATGTGCTGAACCTATCTCATCCCTTCTCTGGGAGTCTCTTGAAGACTGGTTTCTGTGCCCACATCCACCATCTAAGCTGGGCTGGTCCAGACCTCTGGGTTTATAGACACAAGCAGAAAGTGACATCCCAGGAGCTAGACAGATGGGGAGTGAGGCAGCAGGGCTCCCTGGCCCGCGGTCAGTGTATGATTCCACAAGGACTCTTCCCCAGGGGCCTCTCAAGCAGCCTAACATGTTGGTGGACTCCCTGCTGTGTGTTAATCAGTGTGGGGAACTCCTCAGGGGCAGAGGAGTCCCAGCAGCGCCCAAGGCCGCAGAGCTCGGACCTAATGGAGATGTCCAACGCGAATGTCTTGGCTATCCAGTGAGAAAATGACTATCTTGAGTGTCCAGGAGGGAGGGGCCAAGAGGACACAGCAGGTACCGGGCAAGGATAATGCTTGCATACCTCTGCCTCTCCAGCGCCGCCCTGGCCTTTCTTCTAGGTACGCGTGTCAGCATGTATTAACTCAGGCTCTAGGACATCTCAGGGATTCGACACTCGCTCCCACCCCACAGAGGAGATAACGGAGGCACAGAAGGGAATACCTAAAGAGTGCACTTTTTTTTTTTTTGCAATCCTGGGGATGGAACCAGGGGCATTCTACCTCTGAGCTACACCCCCAGCCCTATTTTTCATTCTTTATGTTTAAAGAGTCTCACTAAGTTGCAAAGGGCCTCATTAAATAGTTGAGGCTGGCTCTGAGCCTGTGATCCTCCTGTCTCAGCCTCCCAAGTACTGGGATTACAAGGGTGCGCCAGCATGTCTAGCCAGCTTTGAAACTCGAACTTCTAAAAGGGTGGGGCGGGGTGCAGATCCTGGCATTCAGCTCCAGAGCCACATTCTTCCTGTGGGAAAAGGAAGGACAGGCCCAGACTCACCCCAGGATCCCCTGGGGCGGCCCTGAACACAGGTGTTAGGCATCCGTTCTGCTTTGTGTTAATTCAAAGGAAGGCAACTTCATGAGCTGCTCACCTGGAAATTCAGACTCTCCAGATTCCATCTGTTATGAGGACTAAAGGGAGTCAACCATGTATTAAGTCACCGCACAGTGGCTCTCTCAAAAAAGGTACAAAATAAACAGGGAAGTGGGGGTGGGGGAGAGAAAGAAACGTCCATCCTCAAAACCTCTGAAGACTTCTCAGCTGTTACTTTCCCATCTTTCCCTCAGTGCAGTTCAGAGTTCAAGGGTACTGAGCAAAGTCTCCACTTCCAACGACCCGGCTGCTTATCTGAGAAGAGGAGCTGGGGTCTGGGAGAGCAAAATGGAGACCCCAAGAGTGAGTGACCCCAAGAATGCCGGGGCATGAAGCATTCCTGGGAATCCGGAGAAGAGCAGCTAGTGGGTCTGGAAAAGGTTTCACCAAATGAAAAGAGATGTTCCTCCAGGCTAAATTCTCCCCTAACCACGTGGGCAAACAAACTCAGAACTTATCACTTGAGCGTCTCTGCGGGGCACTGTCAACCCTGCGCCAAACCCTAAAGAGAGGCAGGAGCCTGTACCTGGAAGAGGCCAGGCCCTGTCGGTTCAGCTCTAGAATGAGGCCACCCCCGCCCCCCCGCCCCCCGGGGAAAGCAAAGTAGAAGCGAAGACACAGCAAGGACGGTCACGGAGCCGGGACAGTGACAGCTGGAATTGCTAGTGGGCGCCGCACTATGAAGGGGGTGTCCCAGGCACCCCACGCAAGGCGCCCTCCACGCAGGGCCAAGGGGGGCAATGTTGACAGGGGCTGTGTGGGGGTGGGAGGGGTACTAATAAGCACCGCCCTGGATCCCAAGCCCCACCCCTCGGCGGCCACCCTTCCCTGCCACAGAGACCTGGCGGGCGCCACGGCTTGGGCGGGGGTTGAAGCGGGACCCCGGGGGCCCCTCCCACTGGCTAGCGGCTGATGTGGAGACCCTCAATGCACCCGGCGATCGAGCACGCCGGGAAGCCTCCCCGGGCGGGTGGCCTGCCCAGCCTTGCTGGGAAGGGGCGGCAGGGGCTCACCTCCGGGGCGGGTCGCGAGAGCTCCCCGGGGCGGGGCTGCGTCACCGGAGCCCCCGAACTGCAGCCCCGGGACCCCAGGAGCCGCCACAGCGTGCGGGACAGGGACGCGGGCAGCGCCGCCATGAAGCTGCGGGGAGGAGGACCTCGGCCTGGGCTGCGGCCAGCCTCGGGAGCAGGGAGCCCGACTTCTGGTCCGCCCGCGGGGCGGGGCCGGCGCGGCCAATCAGCGAGCGTGGGGCGGGGCCCTGGCGGCCAATCAGCGAGTGCGCCGCGCGGCCTTCTGGGAGTGTAGTGCTTTTGCCCAGACATTTCCCCTGGCTTGCGCAATCTAGGGCGGCAGTGTCAATCAGGGAGCACCCAGGCTCTACCTCCAGCCATCCCAGCCGAGTTTAGGACGCAGTTAGGGCGGGACTAAAACTAGAAGAAAGAGGTGCAGCCTTGGGTGCAGGGCTTAAGCAGGTGCCAATAAAATTATTGTTTATAAATAAACAATAAAATAATACATAAATAATAAACAATAAATAAAATAAATAAATAAAATACATAAATGATAAACAATAAATAAATAAAATAAACAATAAAATTATTGTTTATTTTATTGGCTTAAGTAGGTGCCAATAAAATTATTGTTTATAAATAAACAGTAAATAAATAAAATAATACATAAATAATAAACAATAAATAAAATAAATAAATAAAATACATAAATGATAAACAATAAATAAATAAAATAAACAATAAAATTATTGTTTATTTTATTGGCTTAAGTAGGTGCCAATAAAATTATTGTTATTAAGACAGTGTTTCAGAAGGGCGTGGAGGAGCACACCAGTAACCCCAGTACTTGGGAGGCTGAAACAGAAGCATCACATGTTCAAGGCCAGCCTCAGCAATTTAGTGAAACCCTCAGCAACTTCAATGAGGGTCTAAAAAGTAAAACAAAAAGATGGGGTATAGCTCAGAGGTAGAAGGCCCCAGGGTTCAATTGCAAGTACTCCCCTACCCCAAATACATTTTTTCACTATGCCCCACAAAAGACTTTAATAATCATCTTCTCTCCGCTCAAAAAAGGAGTAAATAAGAAAAAGGCACAGGAGTGGATATGGCTTTTGGAACACTTCCGATGAATCAAGGACCCCACGCTAAGCACCATCTAATAATACAACAATCCTGGCGTGAGTAACACATTCACTTAGCAGCAGATGAAACAGGTTTTGAGGCAGGCAATCTTGAAGGGCCACTTTGCTGGTAGTGTCAAAACCCAGGACAATCTGACTCCTACAGCTGTACAGTTGAGACTCCTGTGTTGAGGTGGGGTGTTCCTCTTTCTTTGAAAGACGGCGCTGTCGTCTTCTAAGAGCCTGGATGGTGATGCACACTCAGTAATGAACTGGGACGCTACGAAGCACTGCGCTCACAACTGCTGTCCCTTGTGTCCAAAGCTCTAGACCCATAGAATTCCAGGAGTCCCACAATAAGTAGGAGAGACTCATTGCCAAGTGCGCATTAGAGAATGGGGACATGGCTCCTGCTGTTCCAGATGTGATGGACTTGGGAGGGAAAGAATAACCAAGTGTGACTCCGTTTTACAGACACCCTGAGGCTCTCAGAGAGAAGAGGGGGATTACAGGCTCAACCAGGCTGAGTTTCTCGGTGTTACTTCCAGCCCCACAATCCACGGGGGAAGATCAAGGTGTGCCTGGGGTTGTTTGAAGCTGGTAAGACAGATCTGACAGAAGTCTGTTTTCGCAGGGTCTTAGGACCCGCTGAGGGCTCCAGCTCTTTCTACTGCAAAGTTTAGCTACGTCTTAAGGTGTCAGGAAGCGGGGTGTGGGAGTGAGGAGTGCATCCACCATTTAATCTGCAGGCACGAGGTCCAGAAAACCTTCGGGAGAGAGACCAGCAGCCTCGGGAAGAAGCAGTCTGACGTGAACTTGATCCAGCAGCAAATCCGTACAATTTGGAGGAAGCAGAGCTTCCGTGATGGTTCTCAAGCAGCTGTGGACTAACGTCCTCTGGCTGCTGTGACTGATGACCACCAACTTGGTGGTTTAAAGCAAAGTTTATTCTTTTTGAGTTCTGGAGACCAGGAGTCGGGGTGAGTCACAGGGCTAGGCTGGGACATCAACAGGGCAAGCTCTTTCCAGAGACGCTGGGACAGCCTGTTTCTGCCTTTCCCGCATCTGGAGCTGTGCGCTGGGGCTCGTGTGGCTCCTTTTGTCGTCAAAGCCACCAGTGGCATCTTCTCTCATCTCACGTCTTTCTCCCTTTTATAAGGACACTTGACATTGTGCTGAGGAACACGTACATTGTGATTGAGCTTAGCCGTAAGTTGCCTATGTCGGAGGAGGGTTTCATCAGGCATCATTTTGGGGGGAAAGAATGAGAGAAGGCAGTCAGGTCAGGAGGACTGGGTGGCAGGATAACAAGAAGCATTATCCCCTCAGCTGGCCAGGAAGCAGGCCACTAGAGGGATAGTGTGTGAAGTTTTTGAAATATAGCCTCAAGGACACTCTTGCACCCACACATGGTGTCCAGGGTGCTTGGCCCCAAAGACGCTTACTCGCCAATACAAACTGGGCGGGGAAGGAGTTAAGTAGAGCGGGGACATCGGGAAGCCAGGCAGTCTCCCAGAACTAGAGATGTCTAAGTAAACTTGCGAATCCCAAATAAGACACTGACAACAAGACATCCATTGTGATAACGATGGGAAGACAAGGGCTTCCATTTGAAGAGGCCATGGGTGGATTTAGGGGAACTACAGGCTCCTGCAATTGGATGCATGGCACTGTATACATACAGTTTTTTAGGGGACAGCTGGCTCTGTAGCATTCTTAAAGAGGCCCATGACCCAAGAAAGATGGATCTGCTGGTATCCTGTCTCACAATTGCCCTTCTGGGATTCTCTGTTTGGTCCTATATTTAGCCCCGAGAGCTATACCTTCTCCTCCATTTGAGAGCCCACACCCAGGTACTCTTCATAATAAACAGCAGTGGTTATTGGCAATCCTATGGAGGGTGTCGTGGGTGCCATCGCAGTGCCAGAACTTCCAAATACAGCTGGGCTAGGCCAGGTCCTGGCAGTGGACATCACCTCCTACCTGGCACGTTCTTCTAGAGCTGTGCCAGCCAACAGACCTTCTACAATCATGGAGCTGTTCCAAGTCCTTGGGTCGTACCTCCTGTGGCTGGAGAGCTGAAGCTTAATTTTTAATTTGTGTATGAATAGCCACATGTGGCTTCTGTCTGATGTCCTGTCTACTGCGGTTCTAGAACCTGGCTTTCTTCAAGAAGAGGTGAAGTTACTTTTCCTCCCCTGGTGTGACAGTTTAGATATAAAGTGGCCCCAGAGCAGCTCCTGTGTCAGACTTTGCATCAGGCTCGGAGCTGGGGCGTGGCCTCCGGGACTCACCCTGTCCCTGCTTTCCTCCTCCCTCCTCGTCCAGATGCTCTAAGGTGAGAGCCGTTTCCTCCACCTGCTCCGCCGCCTAGCCATTTCTGCCTTGGAGCTGGCCACCCTGGCCTGACCTCTGAAACTATGAGCCCCGCATAAACCTTTTTCCTCTAAGATGTGCTTGTCCGGTATTTTGGTCACAGCGACAGAAAAGCTGATTAAAGCTGATGAAAACGTGGGGCACCTGAACGGGTTTGTGACTTGCTCATAACCCAAGTGGTAGAGCAAAATGGCACTGCATGGCTTCAGAGGCAGGCCAGGAAAATACACTCCACTCCTGGCTTCCAGCTTACCTCCTGTGATCTAGCCTCTGGCTGAACAGAAGATATTTCCTCCTGATTCCCCATCCATTCTCTCCTAATCCACCCCACCCCCAAGATCCAGGATAGGATTTCTGGCCACGTATCCATTCTCTTTTCTCTCTTCCTCTCAATCTCTCTTTCCCTTCTCTCTTTTCTCTCCTGTCACTAAAGCCTCCTTAGGTGCTCAGCTCTCTGGATGAACCTTCAAGTCCATCTCCTATTCTATTCACTAGTAGTAGACTCTCAATTTAGACACTGTAACTTAGTAATAAAAAGTTTTAGAAAATACTGCTTCAACTATTCCTCTCATTTCTTCTGTCCTGGACCTTTTTCAAGGTATCCTCCATCTGCCCCTGCAGATCCCCCTCTGCCTGCTCGAAGTACCAGGAGGTTAGCCTCCATTGATGGCATGGATGGCTTGACCTGGAGCGCTTACCTCTACTCTCCAGGGGGGTCTTGCAGGAGATCTTACCTCTGTTCTCTAGTGGGGGGTGGGGGGTGGCAGGGGCAGGAGATCTGTGAACAAAAAAAGGGGAAGCCAGATTGTTCACTCCTTCTGACCTTTCCTGTCTTTCTCTGATCTGGCAATGCCTATAGCCTTCTGAAACTGTAGCTGGTATTGTACCACCTTCTTGCATGGGTTCCACTCTACTGGGCCAGTAACACAACCTTTAATCTTCGCTCCCTTAGACTGGAGTGGATGGTACTAGCTTCCCTCTGTTGATGGCCCCTGCAGCCTCGCCCACAGCTCAAAAGTAGTCCTTTCAGTAAAACAGCCCTTTGGAAATCCCAGCTGCTTTTTTTCTTTTTGTTTTGGTCTTAAGATGGGTTCCTGCTGTGTTGTCTAGGCTGTCTTCAAGCCCATAGTCTTCCCACCTCAGCCTCCCGAGTAGCTGGGATCATAAGCACACCCCACTGTACCTGGTTCCCATCTGTTCTTGCTGGTTCCCTGATTTAAAGACTTCTCCTTCCATGATGCCCATGGTTAATAGTGGCAATTACAGCTGAGTGATATATTACTGATATCCCTTTGCATTATAAGCTTTCGCAGGATGGTGCTAAATCTAAATAATCTGTAGTCATAGCACTGGGCATGGTGTTTAGTGTGCTGGAGGCTGGAAGTCAATAGGCATTAAAAGATGGATTCCATATTCTTGACTTGCATAAGCAATCATTGAGCCAGATTTTGCAGTTATAATAAACAATTTGAACATCTCAATAGCTAAAGACTACAAGTGCTTTTTTTTCTCAGTGTTAACACCTGCAGGAAGAATCAGCTGGGGACTTTGCTTCCGATCAGTGTTGTCCTCTGGTGTTCTGGGTGCCAGGCCAATGGGATGGGGCAGGTGTAGCTGCACAGGTCACCACCCACGAGGAGAGAGAGTGTGCCAAGACCAAACTGGGTCTGAGGGCTTCTTCCTGGAAGTGCCACACGTCACTCTGCTTGAAGCAATGGCCACGTATAATTTCAAATGGAGGGAAAGCTCATTCCTCTTGTACAGAGGTGACATTTTTTGGAGCAAAACTCTCGCCACAGGAATCAGCTTTCCCCCCACACTCAGGTGCCATGCAGCTTTCCATTCTCCTGGACGGCGCTCCTCATTCCTGTTGCTGCCCTTGGACTTGAGCCAGCCAGCCAGACTGCCTTCACATCACGGTCCCAGAGACATGACTGCTGAGGGTAACGTTGTTTTGCAATGCCGGGGACTGAACCCGGGACCTTGCACACGTTAGGCGAGCGCTCTACCCCTGAGCCACATCCCCAGCCCTCTTGTTCTGAGTCTGCCATCAGCAAAATTAAGGACGTTTGTAAAACCTAACTCAGCGGTCCCCAGAACTCTGGGTTTATGAGGTCAACACTATTTTCCAGTAACCTTCAAATATGATTTCCCTTTCCCCGTTATGCCCTTGACTGTACAGGGGATTCTGCACGGGCTGCACATGGCAGATTCCAGGCAAGCTGAAGGCAGGAGAGGAGATGAGAACTCCGAGCCGCACCTTCAGATGTGTGAAAACGCGGAACACCGTGACATTGCTTGTCCTATTATTTTGGGTTGGGAAAATGACCTTAATAGAAGTATTATTTTAACGTGCAATATGTATTACTTTAAAATAAGTTAGGTATTTAAACAATTTCTCCGTTTTAATTTCTAGTAGCATAATTTTAATAGCTACTAAACATTTCATGAGATCTATTGCACAACAGCATGACTATAGTTAAAAATAATGTATTCTTTAAAATTGTTAAGTGTAGTTTGTTTCACAAAAAAGTGAGGTAATGCATATAATCAGCTCAGTTTCACTACACTTCCATGTGTACATTTTTTTAAAGTGTTGGATATGACAATTATTTTTCAAAGAAATCAATTACTTTAAAAATAGATATTAAATAGGTGAGACATCAGTGAAAGGTCTTTGGGAACGCTGATTTTTTAAGAGTATAAAGTGTTCCTGAGACAAAAGTTTGGGAACTGCTCCCTTAGCACACAGTTCCTATCCTCTGGATATCCAGAAGCGTTTACGAGCTCCTTGTAACTGCTGTGCATTTACACCCTCCCAACCATTAAAATAGAATAAGTGCACACTTCTCTCTTCCTGGGTTCCTGGAGTGGGCTGCCCTGTTGCCAAGGAGATGGTGGTGGGAAGATGGCTTCGGGGAATCTTCCCAGAACCGGGCTCAATGTGAGCCTCGTGATGGGAACCAGCCCCTTATTTCACATCCAACTTCTGCCATTTAGTCTGTGTTTACTGGGTTAGAGTCCTTGTCAGTTAGAAATGAAAAACAGGTCTTGATTGTTGTGACAACAAAATCATAACGCACGAACAAATACTCTTGTTTTTAATGATATTGTTGGGGGCAAAGCATTGACTAGTGATACAAGGAGCGGCTGCCACTGAAAGCATCTTTTTCCAAAGAGGTCAATTCTTTGGGGTCCAATAAACCCCCAGGAGAACTTTTATTAGAATTAAGTGACTCCCATAAGGGGTACAAGGGTTCATCACAAAACACTGAAGAATAGAGAGTTGAGAGCAAAATAGAAAGGCGGGTAGGTAGGAAATAAGACCGAGCTCCCCAAGTAAGTTCCAACAGGCCCGCGAGATGGATCTTCCAGATCTTTCCCAGGCCAGCTCTGCATGCCTGTCTAAAACCATGCTGAACAGTTGTCTTCTGGTCCCTTTTCTGGGTATACGGTGGTTTTAAACAGGTTCATGCATTCTTAAACACCCCTCAGTGCAAAAGACAGAGCTAGTTCCCCTCCCCTTGAACCAGGGTTGGATTGAGACCTCTGATAGATGGTGGTCGCGGCTGCACTGACCACACTGCTGAGGGCGCCAGGGAAAGACACGGTGGTTTCCTCCTGGCTGCCTCTGGAGCCACTTGCTCCGGGAGAAGCCAGCCGCCAAGGTGTGCGCGGCTCTTTCTAAAGCTTTTCATGATGCAAAACCTCCTGACAACAGCCACAGGGGAACCGAGCCTCCAGCCAGCAGCCAGGACACCCTCCAACCCGGCAGAAGACAGCAGAAGACATCCCCTCTCATCATCCTGGCCTCAGAAGGCCCCTGTGCAAGGATGACCTGCATCAGTCGACCTCAGAGTTTGTCTGTAGGGCGCCCAGCAGGAGACCAGAGGGAGCAGGCCTGGGCTTCTTTCTTGGGAGGGCGGCTGTCCTGGGAGGGCGGCTGTCCTGGGAGGGCTGTGTCCCTCATTTGCGTCTTACCCACTCGACCTCTCTCCTCCCTGGGGCCCTCGATCTTCCCTCCCCTTGTTCTTCAGCTTGGGAGCAGCACCTCTACCTTCCTGAACAGGCCACACCCATGCCATCCTTGGCTCCAGGCTCCCTGCCTTCTCCTGGGGGCCCCGCCTGTGGGTCTCCTTATCCAACACTCCCCATTTGAGTGCACCCTCTGGCATAAACAAACGCCAAGACCAGTTAAGAAGTGATAACAGTCCAGCCCATCTGTTGAAGTTGAATTCACTTCAGTTATTGCTTCTTAGAAGTACTTTAGCAGGCAGTTACTACAGAGAAAGTATCAATTAAAAATCATTCATCTATTAGAGGTAAATTTAAACCCTTCCTGCACTGTACCGGCTTAGTGCAGTGGGTCCTTGGGGCTCGATGCCTCGATTGGGGGGGGGGCACCTGGGACACACCCTCATCCTTTGACTTCTGAGGACAGGAAAAAGGTACTTGGACCAAGTACCACCTCTCCCAAGTGGCCTGGGGATGGGGTCCTGTCTGTGCCGTTGCCCAGAAACCTCGAGATATACTTTATCCCTGCCAGAAAGCTGACACAAGCCTGGCCAGGGGAGGCGACCCCGCGTGTGTATAGATGGCAAGGATTCAGAGTCTGCCCAGGCCTGAAGCACATAAGGCCCGTACGGAGGGAAAGCACTGGGCTCAGTCGACCACGGAGCTGGACAGCAGCGTGGTGAGGTCAGGTCCCGTCTCTCCAGCGCTGACCAGTGGGGCGGCCGTACCCGGGCAGTGTGGCTCCGCCGCCTTGGCTTCCCTACCATGAAAAGGGGCAACAGGAGGAGGAGTGAAGAAGAGAGGAAGGAACCGCCCTCCAAGCCCCATCTTCCTTCCAGGTCTTGAGGACTAAAGGTAATACGATTGTATTGGAATTTTTTTTTAAATGAGTCAATTTTCGCTGCTCTGGTCATATTTACAAGATCTATGCGAAACAATTGATATGTTAACCTGCTTGGCTATAGAGGCCATTTTCCTGTGTATATGTAACCCATGACATGTTGCAAACCTCAAATATGTCAATAACATTTACTTAAACCTATTGTCAGTCCCGTAACCAGCAGCTTCCTGGCTGGCGTGAGAGTCGCCGGTCACCTTTAGGTGCGAGGCGTGGCTCGTGATTGAGAAGTGCAAGCGAGAACTACCACAGGGGTCCATAGAGGGCAAGGGAGCAGCGTTCTGAGCTCAGCCAGCCTCAGGAGGCCAGTGGTCATATGCTCTCTCCATGGGAAGGGCAGCAGGAAGTGGGGAGGAGAGGGAGACTCGATGAAGGAAGCGGCTGAAATGATGCTGAGCACGTCTCCGACGCTATCAATGCAGCCTTCACATGCAGAGGGGCGGGATGGCATCCAGGTGCTGTGTGTGCATGTCTATCACTCCAGACTTTTTATGTACAACTGCAGTGCACCAGAAGAGCGTGTTACGGGAGGGGGGGAAGGAATGGGGGGAGAGGTGAGAGGGCAATTCCTGGGGCTTTTTTTTTTTTTTGAGGTACTGGGGATGGGACCTAGGGGCATCCTACCTCTGAACCACACCCCAGTCATTGGGCTGTCTTAGCACAGAAGGTATGGAGCTCAGTCGTTGAAAGGTTACAAAAATCTAGACCTTGTCCAAGTCCCTCCCCTGTTACAACGAGGGACCAAAGGGCCATGATCTGTGATAACTCCTGCACCGCCCCTGCCCTTGCCGATGCTGGCTTTCACTTCAGAAAGAAAGTGCAGCTCTTATCTACAGCTCAGTCAGCCCCGCCCTATCTCTAGTTCTGCAAAGATTAATCTCTCCTGTACTTTCCCATCTGAATTATTACGCTGGAAGCCTCCAGCTCCTGTGCTCTTGAAGGACCTTCTTAAAGGGCTCTTCCAAGACTTGGTGAAGGAATGAAGAGGCCTTTGTTGGGGTTGGCATGGTAAGCGCCTAGCTGTGCCCCACCTGCCCCGCACTCCCTGGGCCCCAGAGCTCCTGGAGGTCGAGTCTCCACTGCAGCATTCTTCCCTCGCACCCTACAGCTTGTTCTCATGCGGGAGCTTTCCTGGCAAACACAGGGGGCCAGAGAGCGTGAGTGGAGGGCATGCCGCTAAGGCAGCCTCACTCCGAGAGCTAGATCCACACTTCAGGAGAGCCACAAAGCCTGGTTCTCACCATGTCTCGGGGCACCCAGAACATCTCATTTGAGCCCCAGAAGCGTAAAGCAGTGTTCACAAGTACACCTGCATGCCTCTTCCTGTCCCCCTAACCCACCTCCTCTTGTACCCCAGCATTCCCTCCCAAGCAAAGCAGCCATGCTTAAGTCCTTGCCTATGGTCTGCTTTTGGAGAAATCGAAGGAAGGAAGGGAAGGAAACGAAAGAAAAAGAAAGGACAGAAAGAAATCCACTCTACCCTTGCTTTTTCTTACCATCCATTTACCTCCTGCCTTCTAATGGCTAGTTCCTGGCCCTCTCTCTCCGAAGCCCCCCAGACTGTCAAGTGGCGATTTCACCCTGTCTGACCTGACCTCCGGGTAGGAGTGAACAGCCATCTGTTTCCTCCTGGGAACATGCTCCTCCCTTTGTTTCCTGGATGCCTTCTCCCTAGTTTGCCTCTTAGCACTCTGCTTTCCACCACGGTCTCATTGAGAAAGCCCCTGCACTCCTGCGTAACTGCCTCCTAGGTGGAGATCCTGGGGTAGTCCAGGGGTCCTCGTCCATATATACCTCTCCCAGCCTAAGTCTTTGCAGTAGGGCATCCCTTCCACTGCACCCAAGAAATCAGATAGAGGAGCCGGGGAACAGGGCAGGGTTGAGAACAATTTGGGGCTGTTTTAACATGGTCAGCACGAGCTGGAATAAAGAGTGAAGGGAAAGAATGAAGGCAAAGCCACTCGAGAAGCCAAGCTTCGGAGAGGCGAGGGAAGGATAGGAGGAGGAAGGGAGGGCGCTCCCTGAAATGCTTACAGGGGTCGGGAAGGTCCTGCTAGAACGCTCGCATTCCTTCCTTGAACCAGAAGGCAAAAGCATCTGCTGGGGGTGCAGTGAAACGGGGCCTTCAAGGGCTGGAGGTCAAATTTAGGAATAGGCCATCAGTTAGGATTCAGGAAACAGAAACCTCAGTGTAAACTAGTGTTAGAGAAGCAGTCGGCTGATATTCTTAAACATCAACGGCAGACTGGCTGTAGACACAACCGGAGGCACAGTCTCCTGCTATTCTCTCGGCCTGTCCTGATCCACGGGTTTCAGCCATCGTAGGCACCACATCCACGTCGCAACACCCAGAGGAAGAAAGACGGACTCTCCTGGGATCCTGCAGAAGGAAGAGGACACATTTCCTAGAACCCCCAACATGTCTCCTCTGCTCACTCATGGCCCAGTTGGACAATGTGCGTATCCCAATGTGTATAGCTCACTGCCGCCAGAGAAACGGGCATTAGCTTGAGGCCATCAGTGCCAAACCCTGGGGACACAAAGAGGTCAGATGGCGTCATGCGAAAAACAAAACAAAAACCTGGGTGCTAATTGGAAGGAAAAGGGGGGGATGGATGCTGGAATGGCAGCCCACACACGTCCATTTGACTCCGTATCTGGGGATGGATGGACAGATGTTAGGAAGTGACTGCGGAGTGGGCTTTCTGAAGGCATCGAGAGGGTCTGTGGAGGTGTGCGACTGCCGCAGCAGCCCGAGGAGGCTGGTGCAGAGGGTGAGCGAATAGACTGATCCCAAGTTGGAGGCCTTCCAGGGACACATTCTGCGAAGGAGCCGAGCAAGCTTCAGGTTGAGGGTAATAGAGTGCTTGATGTGATGGATGGGGGAAGAGGAGAATTTGGAAGGGAGCTGATAGATCAGATACAATGGAGTGAGCTCAGAGACTGCACGTTCAGATGAGCTCGGAGAAGGCGGGATGTGGGCAGCAGGGGCGCATACACATGAGATAGCAGGCCAGGCACTGTGAGCTAGAGTGCAGGGAAGAAGGCTCACAGGAAGGATAAGGGTTGACACGTAAAATTCAGAGGGAACCAGTGATGCCAGGGCTTCCCTGGGTTTGACTTTCTTCACGAAGACCTTGAGATACATGTGTGGCAAGTTATAATGGGCGTCAGCTCAGTCCAATAATGTCTAAAGCCCAAACAACCTCAGAAACCGAGGGTCCCTGATGTTCCCCCTCTGCCTACGTACTAGCCCAGCTGGCCTCTTTGGGCCAAAGAGCTACCGGGTTACTGGGTACCCCTTGCCTTTGAAACTGAATCTGAATAATTCTGAGGATACCTTACAGTTTTTCTTTCAGCTAGGAGCTCTTAAAGAGGGGTTGGTTAAGCTGGGCGTGGTGGCGCACCCTTGTAATCCCAGTATTTGGGAGGCTGAGACAGGAAGATTTGTGCAAGGTTTGAAGCCAGCCTCAGCTACTTAGTGAGGTTCTCAGCGACTTAGTGAGACCTTGTTTCCGAATAACATAAAATAGGTCTGGGAGTGTAGCTTGGAGGTAGAAAGCCCCTGGGTTCTATCCGTAGTGCCACAAAAAAGGAGGTGTTGGTTATTCATTTTGTCCTTTTCTTTGAAAGATGCGTCATGCCACCGTGCTTCTTGGGACTGGGAAGAAAAAAAAGTGAGGATGTTAGAAATAAATATCACTTGTTTTCATATCAAACTTACTCTGAACTCAGGAGGTGTGCATGGGGTTTCTATAAAGTGAGCAGGCAAAAGGGCTTATAGGAAGTCCTAGATGCTTGACACTAACATATGTGATGAACCGAGTCTAATGGTCCACATCAGTCGAGCCTCAGTTTTGGCAGGTGTACAAGGGATGCAGCGATGGTTTCTATGCCAAGAGTCATCAATATTTTTCTGTAAAGGTTCAACAAATATTTAGGCTTTGTAGTCCATATACTGCACCTCAATCTTGTGTACACAAACGAGAAATAACTATTCCTCTTTGACATTATTCAGGAGAGTCTAGCCAACACAGTAAGGCAAGAAAAAATAGAAGGTATACAAATTGGAAAGGAATAAATAAAACTATTTTCAGACATTCACACAGGAGGCTCTAAAGAATATGAAATAAAAGCTGTTGTAAACTTTCTCTTGGTTTTAGGGTTCAAGGTGAATATTGAGTAAGTTATTTCCATGTACTAGTAATGAACACTTACTAATTTAAAAATAAATTCCATGTATAAGACCATGAAAGAATCCATGGAATATTTAGAGAAACCAAATATAAAGTTTATGCTCAACTGTAAAACACTGAAACATATCAAGGATTAGAAGATTCAATCCTGTTAAGATGTCAATTCTTTCCAACCTGATCTATATATGTAACCAAAGCCCCAAATCCTAAGACAGCTTTTTGTAGAAACAGAAGAGCTGATTCTAAACTTTATGAAGAAAAGCAAAGTGATTAGAATAGTCAAATCATTTTCAGAAAAACAAAATACACACTCTACTCAACTTCTAGATTTACTTTAAGGCTCTAGCAATCAGGGCAGCTTGGACTGCCGGAAGCTATAAGAAACAGATCAATGGGCAGAACAGAAAATGGATCCATGCTCTGCGGTCAATTGATTTTCAATAAATAAAGGGTGGTCTTTTCACCAAACACTTGTATTTATTTGAAACAGGTTTGCAAGGTTGCTGAGGCGCTTGCTAAGTTGCTGATGCTGGCCTCGAACCTGCAATTCAATGGTTAGAACCGTTCACCATATACCTGGCTATCCATCATCCACCCACCCAAGTATCCATCTATGTGTGATATATGTGTGATATATGTGTGTGATATATGTGTGTGATATATGTGTGTGATATATGTGTGTGATATATGTGTGTGATATATGTGTGTGATATATGTGTGTGATATATGTGTGTGATATATGTGTGTGATATATGTGTGTGATATATGTGTGTGATATATGTGTGTGATATATGTGTGTGATATATGTGTGTGATATATGTGTGTGATATATGTGTGTGATATATGTGTGTGATATATGTGTGTGATATATGTGTGTGATATATGTGTGTGATATATGTGTGTGATATATGTGTGTGATATATGTGTGTGATATATGTGTGTGATATATGTGTGTGATATATGTGTGTGATATATGTGTGTGATATATGTGTGTGATATATGTGTGTGATATATGTGTGTGATATATGTGTGTGATATATGTGTGTGATATATGTGTGTGATATATGTGTGTGATATATGTGTGTGATATATGTGTGTGATATATGTGTGTGATATATGTGTGTGATATATGTGTGTGATATATGTGTGTGATATATGTGTGTGATATATGTGTGTGATATATGTGTGTGATATATGTGTGTGATATATGTGTGTGATATATGTGTGTGATATATGTGTGTGATATATGTGTGTGATATATGTGTGTGATATATGTGTGTGATATATGTGTGTGATATATGTGTGTGATATATGTGTGTGATATATGTGTGTGATATATGTGTGTGATATATGTGTGTGATATATGTGTGTGATATATGTGTGTGATATATGTGTGTGATATATGTGTGTGATATATGTGTGTGATATATGTGTGTGATATATGTGTGTGATATATGTGTGTGATATATGTGTGTGATATATGTGTGTGATATATGTGTGTGATATATATGTGTGATATATATGTGTGATATATATGTGTGATATATATGTGTGATATATATGTGTGATATATATGTGTGATATATATGTGTGATATATATGTGTGATATATATGTGTGATATATATGTGTGATATATATGTGTGATATATATGTGTGATATATATGTGTGAGATATATGTGTGAGATATATGTGTGAGATATATGTGTGAGATATATGTGTGAGATATATGTGTGAGATATATGTGTGAGATATATGTGTGAGATATATGTGTGAGATATATGTGTGAGATATATGTGTGAGATATATGTGTGAGATATATGTGTGAGATATATGTGTGAGATATATGTGTGAGATATATGTGTGAGATATATGTGTGAGATATATGTGTGAGATATATGTGTGAGATATATGTGTGAGATATATGTGTGAGATATATGTGTGAGATATATGTGTGAGATATATGTGTGAGATATATGTGTGAGATATATGTGTGAGATATATGTGTGAGATATATGTGTGAGATATATGTGTGAGATATATGTGTGAGATATATGTGTGAGATATATGTGTGAGATATATGTGTGAGATATATGTGTGAGATATATGTGTGAGATATATGTGTGAGATATATGTGTGAGATATATGTGTGAGATATATGTGTGAGATATATGTGTGAGATATATGTGTGAGATATATGTGTGAGATATATGTGTGAGATATATGTGTGAGATATATGTGTGAGATATATGTGTGAGATATATGTGTGAGATATATGTGTGAGATATATGTGTGAGATATATGTGTGAGATATATGTGTGAGATATATGTGTGAGATATATGTGTGAGATATATATGTGAGATATATATGTGATATATATGTGTGATATATGTGTGATATATATGTGATATATATGTGATATATATGTGATATATATGTGATATATATATAATTCCCAGCCATATATATAATGTATGAACAGGGCCTCATGTTGCTAAGGCTGGCCAGAAGCCTGCAGTCCTCCTGTGATATGTGTATATGTGATACAAAAATCCAAAATGTAAAAACCAATACAGGGAAAAGCAAGTTCCCTCTAATGCCTGGCCGCTGACCCCAGGTTTCCCTCCAAGAGGGAACAGCTGTTTGGGAGAGATCATTCTGGCAATAAGGCAGAGATGGTAGAAGTGAGGGGAACAAAGCCATTGGTCATCTAGGAAAAAGTGACCATCGTCCAGGGGAGTGGCGGTTCCCTCTTGGAGCGACAGGGCAGACAGCAGGAGAACGCAGGACCCAGGGAGACCCACTCCTGGTAGACAGGGGTACCTTTGCTGCCAATTTTGGCCCCAAGACTCTCCAATGACTGTCCAACTTTACTGAGCTTGTTCTACACTCTAAGACATCCCCCTCCTTCTCCCTCACTCAGGGCTGGACTTGAGTTATGTTCTAATACCTTCCAAACCTTTGCCAACTTTTCTCTTTCCATCCTTCCATCCTAACTTCCTTTTTGTGGTATTTTGGATTGAACCCAGGGGCATTTTACCAAGTTACACCCCTGGTCCTATTTTATATTTATTTTACAATGGGTCTCACTAAGTTGCGGAGGGCGTAAGTTGCCGAGGCTCTGCAAACCTGGGACCTTCCTGTCTCAGTTTCCAAGTATGGGCATTACAAGTGTGTACCACTAGGCTGGCTTCTGTTTTCTTTTTCACAGGTATTATCTTAAATAAAAGCCTTGCATTGCACCCTTAACCTGATCTTGTTATCTGGGTTTTAGAGGACCCAGACCAGCACATGGGGGATCAGAACATGATGCACCTCACACACCTGTTGAAAGGGTGAGTGAGTTGATTTATTATAATGGTGACCCATAAATGGCGGCAACAATCCATTCCAACCCATTTCCTACTCTTGAAGCCAGACCTCATGTTTCTAGCACTATAGTAGATTTTTATTAATCTAAAAAAAATCCCATTACAAAATACCATTAAAATGAAATTAGATATAGAAAATAGTCTTCTAAATGCATAGCTGAGCTTATATCAATCATCGAGGCCACAAATGGAGAGGGAATTGAAATCTCAGAGCAGCAGTCTTGAGTTTATACTGCAGCTGCCCTGAGAGGGTTTATGTGCTTCAGAAGCCCAGATGAAGCCCTTGTTTACAAGCTGGGAACTGTCAAAGAGCTACTCTATATACATATATATATCTTCAGAAGCCAAAGGCATCCCACCAGCCAGAAGGGGCATCAAGGAAGATGGCGGGCTTTCACTTGCATCTGGATAAAGATGGAGACCGCCTCCCCCGCAGGTAGAGTTCATCGCTTACTGCCCTGTGGCTTCAGACCTCCCCAGGTAGTAATGTGTGTGACAAGTGAGTGACCATCCTCTCTGGAGGGGCATGACTGCAGGAGGATTCCCCACACTCCCGTCAGCGAGGTCCTGCTGAAGATGGACCCACGATCCCAATCCACAGAACGAGGCACAGTTCACTGAGTGGGCGTTAGCACGTGAAGAGCAAGTTGAGATTCTCAATAATAAAGCAATCTGGTAAAGCATTCCTATGCTGTCTGGCTGTAAGCACATCAGAATGTGGAGATTATTTATTTTTGGTGGTACTGGGGTCGGAACCCTTCTACCTCCGGGCTACACTCCCAGACCTATTTTATATTTTTATTTGGAAACAGGGTCTCTTAAGCCAGTGAAGCTGGCTTCGAACCTATGCAGTCCTCCTGTCTCCACCTCCCAAGTGCTGGGATTGCAAGCATGCGCCACCATGCCCAGCAGAATGTGGAGTTTTAAAAACAAGACTGAAGATTAAGAGTCTCTAAAAGAACCAGATACGTTTTAAAGACTTTCTCAGCCCAGGCTCTGCCGAGAGCCAAACCCGAGATGAGGATTTGACATATTTTCCTTCATCTCCCTGGGCTTGAAAGTCCTGATTATAATCGAAGAGCAAGCGGGGGGAGGACGACGGTGAAGGGAGGAGCTTGATGCCCACTGCACCAGCTACAGTCTCTAGAGGCCATGCGGAAACGGCCAGCCACTCAGCAGGCACGATTGTCAGGACTCTTCTTAGAGGCTTCAAGCGGACACACACTGCTGACTAGAAAGGTGGGAGGGAGGCCATACCACCCTGCTCCCTCCCGGGTCACAGTTCTCAGCGCTCCATCACTGTCCGTGGAGCGCACACACACCAGTGTTGCCTTGTCCATCCTCGGCTGTCACTTGGGAAATCAGACCCGATGCCCGTAAGTGGAGAAGCAACCTGTGCGGACAGGCCTGGCCCTTGGATGTGAGGCCCATGCAGTCACGGGCCTCCAGCCGGTCTGGGGAACAAATGGGCATCTGCGCATCCAGCTGAGGTGCTTTATGTGGGGGGGAGGGAAGAGGGGGAGTAGGAAGAATCTTTAGAACAAAGGCACTCTGAGGGGATGCACACAGTCTGTGTCTGATGCAAAATGAGAAACAGAACTATTGAAATTTAAAAATTCCAGTGAATACATTAATAAAGTCCAGATGAACATGGAACTGGGAAAGGGAATAGGTAATGTCAGGAGTTATTTCTCTGTGCTATCATGTGGGTAAGGAGAGGGAGAGAGGAAGAGGTGTTCTTACTCACACCAGTGAGAATTTCAGAAGGTGAGTTGGGTGAGAATTAGGAAGTGACCGCACTGATGATGAAAATGAAGGCTTAGACTCAGTCGCCACCGGAGATTTTTGATATCCAAGTACAGTTATTTGTGCAGAGATCATTCTCATTTATTTAGATTTGATTCTAAAATCTTACCATAAATTAGAATGTATAGTTTTCCTAAACCTCTGAATTCATCTTATAAACTTTATTGTATTATTTTGAGCCCAGCAAATTTTACATAAATTATCCTCAGGGAGTCTATATAAATTGGACTGATTACTTGAGGGAATTTGATTTTGATTAATGTTAAATAAACTTGAACAGACTAATTTCCTTTAAACACTTTAAAGACATTTGGAAATGCAATATATTCGATTTTTCTTTACAAATTTAGAATGCCTAAACTCAATAAATTTATGACCCAACAAGCTAATCTCTCCGTTGTTATTAAGTAACTCTTCAATACGAGTTTTCTTAGCCTTTTAATGGTGAATTTTAAGTCACTGCCTCTCATACCGTTCAACTTCAGATCAGGCATACATTTAATTTGGAATCACAGGCCAATCTGTCACTTACTGTAATATGCCAAATCCAATTATATTTTACAAGCATTTTAAATACCCAACATGCAGAGATGATCTTGGATGTCATGAAAGTTAATTAATGCCATGGGTTTTGACGCACCTCATAGTTGCAGGGTTAAGAGACACTTAACTCACTAAGCTTTACTGTGACTTCAGGTCACTGAGACAATGTTTCACGACACCACGGTTGTCACCAAAAGCTAGCTGGAACTGCTTATCAGAGATGTTTGGTACCAGAATGTCCGGCTCAGAGCCGCCTATGTCCAGATCGCAGACTGGCATCCTGAGTCTCCCTTTTGAAGTCTCTAGATTATAGGAGACCCCCACGTCCACACCCCTCAGGTGTGTTTGATGCTCCTGTCTGAACTGGACATTGTAGATTGTAGATAACGGAAATCACGGAGTAATCAAAGTGGAAGGAGTCCAGTCTCCAGCTAGCCTCCATCTGGTTTTGTTCACTGACTCAAACCCTGCTGACTACACTCTGCGGTTTTACTGCCCCCTCAGGGTCTTGGCAGAATGTGGGCAGATGCCACTCCTGCTTTGGCTAGCTTTATGGTCGCAACACCAGTAAATGGTGTAGATCAAAGTAGATACACAGCCAGGCACATTTATGTGAAGAACACGGGGGAGGGGGGCTTGAAACAACCAGAAGAATAACAGGTAGCCAAAGCGGATTGCGAACTCAATCACAGACATCTAGTCAAGAACACTTAAGCACCCGTAAGTGCCAAGAGAAAGTAGTGATGGACCTATGCGATTTTACGGCCATTCAAGCTATCGTTCAAAAGTGGGAAACAAGAGCCATTTTCAGAAAGATGGAGAATAAATTTACTAACAATGACTTTTGCTGAAAACAGCAAAAACAGGGAACAAAATCAATCGTGAACTACACAGATCCTACCTGAGAAAACCTTGCTTTTGCTATCTGAAGTTTAGGAATGAAACTCATCCACTTCTAAGGACCTAAAAGTCCCTATGGTGAGGAACATTCGTACTAAAGGGAAATTAAACTCAAGAAACGAGACTCAGGAAGGGATGGGAATTGATGAGCTGAATCTAAGTGATCACTGGTTACTTGAAAATATCCACAAGCTGGGTGCGGTGGTGCAAGTCTACAGTCCCAGTACATGGGGGGCTGAGATTACAGGGATCATGGGTTTGAGGCCAGCTTCAGAAACCTAATGAGATGCTCCACAATTTAGCAAGACCCTGTTTCAAAAAAAAAAAAAAAAAAGCAAAAAAGCTAGGGGTGTAGCTCAGAGGTTGAATGTCCCTGTGTTCAATCCCCAGCACCAATAAAAAAATCATTTTTTAAGGTATACAGAAAAATAGAAGTAAAATATACACGGAAAATCATGTAACATAGATTAGGTAGGCTGAATGAAACATCTGAGGCTTTGGCAACAAGAGAAGGAGATTTAGGAAAAGTGACCATAACAGACACGGTTGCACTCCGTCCACATCCTCTGGCCACCCAAGGTCCCCGCAGCTATGCTGGGCATTTTCAATGAGCTGCCAGCTCTTTCTCCTGTGCCTGGCAACCTGCTCTGCCTTAGCAGGTGCAGCCAGGAAGTGTGGGGGCGTTAATAGTCACGGGCAACTTTCACCCAGTGCAGGTCGGGAGCAAGATGTCCCAACCTCCTTATTCCCTGGTGAGAAAACTGCCAGGCACCATCTTCTTGATTGTTTGGGGGCTGTGCCCTGGTTGCCCGCAATAGCAACTCCATCCTGAGTGGTCCCTAGGCGGTCCCCTCCCTCCAGTCTCCTTTCCCATCTCTTCCTCTGTAGTCCTGATGCACTTCCGTAGCACTTGCTCCAGAGGTCTCCTTTCAGAGAAGATTTATTTAATCTATTCAGAGAAGCTTTATTTAATCTATCCAAACAAAACAATTGTTTTGCCATTTAATTCAAGCGTGCTTTTTAAAGTTTTAAGATGAATCACTAACATGACAGATTAATTTCCAAACATGTATAGGAGAAAAATAAAAAGCCTTAAGTTCAAAACTACAAGAAAGGAGTAGAGGGGAAGAAATAAAAGTAAATGCTGAATTTCAGACTCTGACATCAAGTAGGCCTAATTTTTTTGTGCTATTAAGAAAAAGCTGCTAGTTACAACCTAAATTACAAGAGGCATTCTAATTTCAAAGATATTAAAGTTTGTGTCTTATAAATTATAAAATTTGGTGACACAAAGAAAGATTCTAGAAATAAATATAGATATCAAAATCACAGTTAAGATCAAGGGCTAAGTCATTTGAAAGATCAGATTATCTAACTGGATTATATCTAGAAGATTAGCTGTATGCTATTCATAGTGATTACTTCAAACATGAAAGAACACAGAAAAGAAAGATAACAATAGGCCAACGCCAGCCAAAACATAGCTAGTGTGCTATCTCTAGATAAAGATTTTCTCTGAAAATGCCTTTTGTACAGAGAGGGTTAATCTATAATGGAAAAATTTAAATTCATAAAGGTATGACATTTCCAAATATTCTAAATCTGAAATAGTCCCAAAATATACAGAGCCCCCACAAAGGAGATAAATACAAAGAAAATGTTAAATCTGCAGGAAGAGTTTAAAAAATGTGCCTTAGTTTTGATAGATCAAGTAAATTAAAAATAAATGCTTGGAAGATATTTATATCTGATATAATTAACACATTGAATTTATACCCCACATTTAAAAATATAAGCTGTACTCAAAAACATATGAAACATTATGAAAATTAGCCATATATGAAACTATACAACAAATCTGCAAAAATACTATATCAGTACCATACAGATTATAATATCTGACTACAGTACAACTAACTTAGAAAGAATAACAAAAAGATAATGTAAAATTAAATCCGGAAATTTTAAAACATTGTCAAAGCAATTTATGAGTCAAAGACAATATTTTAAGGATCATTAGAAAATACTTCAACTAAAGAATCAAAAATTACCTACCCGAACTCACGGGCAGCTAAAGCAGTATTTAGAAAAATTTACCACTTCATATGTTCAAAGAAGTCTGAAATTAATGAGTCAGTCATCCAACTCAAGGGTTAGAAAGAACAGAGTCTAGCGTAATTAAGTTGAGAATGATAAAATTATCAATTGATAGGCTGGATTACTGGACACAGCCTTGCTTGCTGTAATAGGATCACTATGCCATGCGCTCCCTCAACCCACGATGGGAAGACTCTGCGAGTTACCAGTGGGATCGACTGGTTCCCCTGCCCCACTGAATAGGCGCTGGCGTTACCTATGGAATGCTGGATCTGATAGGGCAGGGATGTACACCCACGTGTACAGTTTAGTTTGATCTCTACCTGCTGTACATCAAGAGACCATGCCCCAAGTCCAAGGAGCCCTCAAACTGGTCAAAGTAGGAAATGGAGACATCCAGCCTACCTGGTAGTGACAGATACCCCACAGGGCCCCAGCCCGACCCGACTAAGCCAGCTTGGCCGTACCCGCCATTTTGCCTCCGGTCATCCTGGCATGCGTCCCAACCCTGTAGGGCAAAGTTAAGCTAGCTAGCTGCACGTGCTGTCCCAGCCTGATGCCCAGACTCTAATTGATGTTGGAGTCGTTAACAGCTTTTGAGAAAGGCCAGGCATAGTCCAGTGGGCTGCGGGCCACCTTGGCCCAGCTTAGCATATAACCCCTTCTTCCTGCCTTAGGGTAAGGAATCTTCTCATCCTGTTTTCATCCAAGACACGTGTCTGTCCTGAAGTCCTGAGTAAGTTGCACTTTGTGAATCCTGGATCTATCTGCTTCTTTCTCCAGTCTCGTGGCCGGTTTTGCTTTCTGAAAGCCAAATCTCTCCATAGGAAATCAAGGAATTGGAACAAAATTAACAAGCAAAACAAAACAAAACAAAACAAAAACAACTCCTAGAACCAATAATTGGATTTAGCCATGTCACAGGATATAAAGTCAAAGAAATCAATTGTATTTCCATATAATATACCCTTTACAATTTCTAAAAAAATAGCTAAGTATTTAACAAGCCATATCTAGGACCTGTATGCTGAAAACTGCAAAGCACTGGAAAAAAAATAAGACGTACCGAATCAGAAGTGGAGTAAGCAGTAGTCATTTCTCCTCGGGGCTTCATCTAATCCCCATGACTGTTTTAATAGGGCTGTTCCAAAATTTATAGAGAAAGCCAAAGTAACAATTTTTGTAATAACTTTTTTTTTTTTGGCGGGTCTGGGGATGGACCCAGGGGCATTTGACCTCTGAGCTACACCCCCTGCCATATTTTTCATTCTTTATTTTGAAACCGAGTCTCACTGAGTTGCAAAGGGCCTCACTAAGTAGCTGAGGCTGTCGGCGAACCGCGATCCTCTGGTCTCAGCCTCCCGAATGCTGGGATTACAAGCGTGCACCACCACGCCCGGCTGTAATAACTTTTAAAAAAAGTGAAATGAGAGAACTGCTCACCTTAAGACTTATTTAACTATAGTAACCACTATGTAATAATTATATAGCTATCATCATATGTGTGATATTGGCAGGGATCAATGAAACAGAAAAAGCCTCTATTAACAATTTAAAGAAAATAAATTATAAAAATCTTAATAAATGTGATTCAATAAAATATTTAGCAAATAAGAAAAAAGTTAATTGTGTGTGGTAGTGGAGATGGAACCCAGGGGCATTCTACCTCCGAGTTTACACCTTTAGCCCTATCTTATTTTGAAACAGAGTGTAAATTGCTGAGGGCCTCGCGGAATTGTTGAGGCTGGCCTTTAACCTGCAATCTGCCTGTCTCAACCTCCCAAGTACTAGGATTACAGGCATGTGCCACTGTACCCAGCAAGGGAACTTATTCAATAAAGTATGTCTTCCAAAAACCTATGTTAAACAACATTTGTCATAATAAATATCCTTTTACAATCATATAAAGATGCTCTTTATCACTATTAATATTTAACTTTGAGCCAGCAATTTCAGGCAGGGTAGTAATAAAAATAGGGATTGTAAAGATAAAAGGCTTTCAATAAATGATATGTATTGTGTGATAGTCTCATTGAAAGCTAAGAAAATCTAAAGAAATGTCTTTTTACATGCAGAAATCAATAGTAACTTGCAGAAAAATAACTTTAATATTAATTTCTACACTTTCAAAGAGCCAGTCTTCCCTGTAAGACCCAAGAGATAAGGTTTGAAATCATTCCAATGAACAGAAGTCTCCTACTCTCAGCACGGGGTTCTTCATAGTACTCTGTCCCAGTGATACAATTCCTGTCGTCTACAGATTCCTTCTGCTGGCTGCAGTCAAGGCAGGACATTGAATCCTTCCTTCAATTAAACTCAGTTAAATTGAGGCTAGGATACACCTTACTGGAGGTTGTAGAGTAAAAGATTATGAATCAGAAAGGAAAAACACTGATTCTGGAAACTGGGCATTATTGCTTCTAGAATCTGAAGTCTGTGCTCATTTCTTAAAGGTCTCCAGGAGCCAGCCAAACCATCCCTCATCTCAGCCCTGGCTGCCCCTGCCTCTAGTTTTAAGACGATCTTCCTCTCCAGCCCCTCCTAGTTAAGCCCTTAGAGAACTCACAGTAACAGCCATTCCACACCATGTGGTCATAGCCCTTTGAAATATCTCCAACTTTATTCTCTAAAGGGTTGTTTTTGTTCCAGGAATAATACCATACTTGGGCGTATGTGTGGGAATGAGCTTTGACTCTCACCTGATTATTTCTAGGGCCCTGCTATTATCAGCATGAGATAAAGATATGCCTTCTCATCCTTTCTGCTACTGTGCCCCGTCCAGGAACCACCAACAGGCAGCCAGGAGCCAGCCCTCCGGGAGCCGACTTCTGGGGGGCAGGTCAACTCATCGGCACCTGGCTCACTTGTGCCAAGGGCACAGTCTTGCTGACGTCACTCCAGCTGGCCCTACGCGCAGAACACCCGCCACCGCCACCCGGCTCAGCCTGAATGGCCCCACGCTCAAGTTGAATGCTTCGTCTCTAAGGATGACAGGTTCTTGTCCCACACTGCCATACAAAGGGGTCCACTCTTCAGATTAAAAACATAACTGAGCTGGGCGTGGTGGCACATGCTTGTAATTCCAGTACTTGGGAGGCTGAGCTAGGAGGCTCTCAAGCTCATGGCCAGCCTCAGCTACTTAGTGAGACCCTGTTTCAAAAATAGGGCTTGGGGTGGAGCTCAGAGGTAGAATATCCCTAGGTTCCATCCCCAGTGCTGAAAAAAAAAAAAAAAACCCACACTGTCATTTTAGAAAGATACAGTTCTCTACTTTTAAACATTTCATCTAGAAATGATACAAACTAATCAGCTCTAATGTGAACAGTGTTGGACAGTTTAAAACAAAGTCTTCTTCACCTTCCAAGGAGAGCCCCTAACATTTCTGATTTCAGCTCTGGTACATAAGTCATTTTATTTTGGCACTGGGGATTGAACATTCTACTTCCAACCTACATCTCTAGCCCCATTTTATTTTGAATGAGAGCAAGCTGCTGAGATGTCCTTGAACCTGCGATCCTCTTGTCTCAGTACTGGGATTACAAGCGCGCGCCAGCATGCTTTAAACAAGCGAATGTATAGTCTGTTCACATGCAGCCGCACTCGTTAGGAAAGGCGATAGAGTGGGCTTATGTCTGCCACCTCCCTCTCCCCTTTCTGCTTTGCTGTATTTTCTGTTTTATGCTGCCAGTGGCTGTAACACTTTCATTTAGTCCTTTAACTAAAACTACTTGTTAGTTTTCAATGGATGGAACTTTTTGTTTTTTGTTTTTGGTTTTACTGGGTTCCTGGAAACCCTTCTACCTCCAGGCTATGCTCCCAGACCTATTTTATATTATTTTTATTTGGAAACAGGGTCTCTTAAGCCAGTGAGGCTGGCTCCAAACCAGTGCGATCCTCCTGTCTCCTCCTCCTAAGCATGGAATTTCAAGCGTGTGCTACCACGCCTGGCCTAGGACTGAACTTTTTTCTAAGACTGATTACTTCTCTCATTTAGTAGCAGAACCCAGTGGCACCGCTGAACCTTTAGCGACAGGAAGCGCTGGGTGTTCGTGTCTGTGCCACACGGAGGGCACCGAACTTCTTCAGCTCCTTTGCTAGTTCCAGGGTCTACTCAGCTCTCGCTGGGTCTCAGAATTCACCCCTTTCTGATTCCTTTTTCTGAGGTTTGTTCTTCATTGTTAATGCACAGGGCTAGCGGGTTGCAAACCTTGTGAGTCCTTGTACGTCGAAGCACATCTGCGGCTGCCTGAGGATGCGTCCACCCCATCTCCAGCTTCTGGAAATGGAACTGAGCTGGTGCCTGCGTGCTCATGCCAGAGCTTGGCATCAGCCGCCCTGCCAAGGGCTGGGCAGGGGGACAGGGACTGTGCTGGGCTTGAGGTCTCCCTGCAAGGCGCTGCTAAAATTGCACTACGGCCCAACACTCCCATCCACCCTGGCGTCCTTCCGTCTGTCTCTCCTTTGCACAGAAGCAGATCACTGTAGTCTCAGTTTGCCCAGTTCTCCTGGACCCTCTCTTCCAACGTGCCTGCCTTAATACACTTTTTGTGGCACACTCCTACATTAGCTGTTCCTCAGAGGGCCTGGCCCTGCACATCTTTCTTTCCCCACAATCTCACTTGGTATTTTGTACTCTGAATGCCGCACTCAGACATATCTGACTTGTGAGGGCATCGCTTCCCTGCCATTTACCCTCCAGAATTGCTGATGAAGTCTTATTTTTTGATTCCTGTTCCTTTGTAGAAAAAGAATATTTTTTTCATCTCTGAAAGCCTTTGAAATTTTCTCTTTATCCCCGAGATACAGAAATGTCACTAGTATAGATCGAGGTGTGTGTCATTTCAGGTATTTGTTCTGTTGAATACCTGGTGGTTCTTTCAAGATAGAGGATTTCCTTTCCTCTTGTCCCACTCTGTTTATTCTGTCCTTCCGAGTTTCCTATCCAACCCTTGCCTCAATCTTAAATTCCAGAGAGCTGCTTTGGAGGAAGGGTGGGGCTTTGTTTTGCTTCTGTATTTGTTTGTGGTGATTCATGGCAGGAACATGAGAAGCCCCGAGGAGCTGGTGGCACCAGAACTGATCCTCTGGGGAGAAAGCTCGAGAGCCGGCCCACGGGAAAGGGGATCCCGGCCAAGCAGGTGCCTGCGGCTCGGCATTCTTACCAGGTGCGGCCATGTGATATGACCCATAGCCTTTGTATATATGGGTTGTTTTGGTACAGATTGTCTTTATCCCCCGAACTTATCGTGATGAGAATACAGACTTAGGTAATGGTGAAAATCCAGGGCATGCCGAGCTCTGGGGCAGCGCAGGGGCCTGTTTGACAAGGAAAGGGGCGCATACCCCAAAGCATTAGCTCAGAGAAGCTGAAGGCTACTTACTGGGAAAGCAGAGGCCACACCAGTAGTGTGTGTGGCCCAGGCTAGATTTGCATGTCATTAAGAATGAAAACAGTTCTCAGGGTCTGGCTTGGATCGCCCAGCTCAGATCCGCCAGGCTGGAGGAGCGCAGAGAAGCGCTGGGCGGGCACTGAGACCCGAGCCTCACTTTAGAGCTCAGACATTTCTTGCTCCCCTGGAGTCCTTAACCTTCTAGTTAGTTCCAACGACAGCAACAGGTGCCCCGCCGCCTCTAGTTGTGTGCTGCAGGACCGCCAGGGTGGCCTTCTTCCATCCCTACTTGGAGATGATCCAGTCCCATGGCTCAACAAGAGGACAAACATCTGGAATGTGGAGGACGTGGGAAGATGCAGAGCTACGCAGTCTTGAACTACGTGCGAGCTGGGAGCCAGGGGTGGGGTGGGCTGTTAAACTCCTCACATGTAAGAGTGCCTGTGTATAGCAGATCCCATCAGGACAGTCAGACCACAGTGGCACTCACTTGAATGTCATGCAAGAAATGTGGACTTTCCCCTCAAAGAAACCTCTGATGCCTTCCCTTCCTTCTCTATATTTATTTTTTAAATCCTAGCTTCTTTTTATCCTGGTAACATGCACATAAAAAATAGCACCTTAGCCCAGCATGGTGGTGCACACTTGTAATCCCAGCATTGGGAGGCTGAGATAAGAAGATCACAGTTCACAGACAGCCTCAGCTACTTAGTGAGGCCCTCTGCAACTCACTGAGACCCTGTTTCAAAACAAAGACTAAAAAATAAGGCGGGGTTCTATTCCCAGTACTACACACAAAAATAGCTTCTTAACCATTTTTAAGGGTGTAGTTCAGTGGTATTAACACATTCATATTGTGCAACCAGCACCTGTCATCTCCAGAGGCCCTTTCATCTTGCTAAACAACTCTGCACCCATGGGACACCTCCTCCCTCCAGCTCTGGCAACAACCATTCTAGTCTCTGACATGCTAGAACCTATCAGGAAGAGTCCGAATGCTTGCTCTCCTGTGACTGGTTTATCTCACTTAGCATCACACACTCAAGCTTCATCTATCTAGCACGGGCCAGAATTTCCTCTTTAAGACTGGGTGGTATTCCCTCGTATGTGTATATTTTGCTTTGCCATTCATCTGCAGCTGTGGCCAACATTGCCGCCATGAGCATGGAGACACGGGAGGTGTGGAGTCATGCTATTGTTTTTAGGAACCGGTGTATTACATTCAACTTCTGAGCTACACCCCTGGCCAAGCCCAGTTTTTATCCTGAAACAGGGTTTCATTAAGTTGCTGAGGTTGGTCTTGAACCTGCAATCCTCCTGTCTCAGCCTTCTAAGTACTGGGATTAGAGACACGTGCCACCATGCCCAGTCTATTTTGTATTTTTTAAAATATAGTAGCCATCCTAGTGATGTGAGGTGGTATCTCTGTGGTTTTGATTTACATTTTTCTAATGATTTGTGTGATACGGAGTATCTTGTATTTCTTGGCAGTCTTCTTTGGAGAAATGTCTCTAAGTCCTTTGCCCATATTTTCAATTGAGTTTCTTTTTGTAGATTTTCAGGAATTCAGTGTATTTTTATATGAACCTCTTATTAGACGTTTTTCAAGTACTTTCTCCTTCTGTGGGTTGCCTTTTTATTCTGAGAGTGTCACATGACGCAAGGTAGGGAAATGTTACAGATGCTCTCCAGAATCTAGGAATCAGAGTTTCAGAACTGAGGCTGGCACAGGAGCTCAAGTAGGTGTTCACTAAATTCTCCTCGAAGTATGGACCTGTAAGGGGTTAGACTCACACCAATGCCAGCTGCCTCTGCAGGACTTGCCATTTCTGAATTTGCCCTTTCCAGCTTCTGCTGTGTCGAGTACTGATAGCTTGCCTTTTTATTGTTCCCACGGTCTTGCATAAAGCATGTAGATTAATCAACGAACTTCCGCATAATTGTGGCACTTCCTGGTAAGTTGTGGGTTTCTTGCCATTAGCACAGATCCTGGCATGTAACATGCAATAGAGCTTGCTAAGCAGATCTGAACAGTCATCGACACCGAGATGGTGGTGCAGGAAGAGCCAAGCCTCTGCTCAGGAAGCCCAGCCCTTTGGCCTTCTTCCAGGCCAGCTCAAGTCCCGCCCTGCAGAAGCCTTTCAACAAATCCTTCTTTGTTCTTCCAAGAAATGGGTAGAGGAGAGGAGCCAACGGTCTCAGAAAATCAGAGTGGGTCTTCATCCAAATGGAAAGAATGATGATCCTTGAGATTTATGCAGACAACAGCAACCTTGCAAAATGAAGGGCCAATAGACAAGAGAAATGCCGCTTTACTCTCCCACTCTGACAGAACTGAGTGATGTCAATCAATCAACTTTGATTACACATTCCATGAAGAAGTCAGGAGGCCATGTTAAGTTCAGGAGGCCTGAACGTGTAGTAGCTGCACTTACTCCAGTGGGGTCTTGTCGGCCTCTTCGTTTTCCCTTTCTGTGTTCTGCCTACTCCTCTCTTCCCTCCTTCCGTTGGGTTCCTGGGTGAATGTGACATCCAACAAGAGGATGGTGGTTGTGGGGTTTTCTGGTCCTAAAGAGTCATCTAGATTGGTTCCAGGACCCTAGAGTCATCCTGCATCCTCTGTGCCTTTCTCAAGACAAGAAATAGACCCACGCTTAGGCGGGGCTCTAGTCCTCCTGTGTGTCTTGGGCCTGGCCGTGCTTCACACTGCAGCATAGAGGAAGAGAAGAATCACAGCTGCAGATTTCAGAGAAGTGACTAGAAGCCGAGGCACAGACACAAGTGAGTATGGCAGAAGCAGAGGATTTTCTCCAGCGGGAACGCTTTGCCAGCCTTTGGACTGTAGAGCTTGTAGTCCTTGTCTTCATATATTTTCATAGAACCAAGTCAGGAGTGCCATTGATAAGGGGCACATGGCAGACAGTGCCCCGTGAGAGCAGCTTTGGATAGCCAATGTCCTTGAGTAGGGCACCAGTGGTGTGGCCACTGGAGGACATCTGGGGACAATGGCCCTTTCAGTGTGTCTCTTTGGGCTTTGGGAGCTCATCAAGACTGGGGGAGATTATCATAAGCAGGAAAAGGACACATCAGCCCAGTGAGCCAGGAGTTAACGTGGTAGACATTACAGTCACGAGCTGACTGTGATTGGTAACTAGGCTAATTCCCCAAGATACTGGGTAGGAAGATGAGGCAGAAGGTCATTCGACAGACAGCAAGGGATCCAGGAAAATGCCGTGTTTGGGCAGTATCGCCATCCTACATTATAAGTAGACGGATGGAGCCCAGGAAGTCCAGGTGGCTGGGGAGCCTGGCCTCCCTGGCCCTCATCAGGGATGAGGGTACACCTGTAGCATGCACTACCCCGTTCCCACATGGGTAATCTTGTTCACGTGCACAGCAGTGGGAAGGTCAACGAGCCTGAAGTTGAGAGTCAGGGAGAGACTGGGCAGAGGGATGAGTTGTCTCTGCCTCTGAGATGGATGGAGGTACCAGAACTGGGGTGACCCTCAGGTGACTTCCAAAGACTCCCACTAGATGGCGGTGTTGGTCAGTGCAATAGCAAAGGTTTTTCCCCAAAACCTTTCCTTGGGTTAATAAGAACTATGAACAGCATTTCAGAGAGAAGATGGAGGATCAGGAGGCAGGGTAGACGGAGTCCAAGATCACCAGGGAGAAAGCAACGGTGCAGGGCTGCCTCCAGAATCCTTGAGGTTATTTTAAACATCGAATTGCTCCTTTACCACCTAAACACAAGAAATAGCAGGCTGAGGCAGATCGGTTGCTTTGGATAGGGAGGCCAGAGCTTTGGGGCGCAGAGACCACAGCTCCCCAAGTCCATGAGGCGGTGTTTGGATGGCTCGCAAATCACCCTCCTGCTGCGAATCCCTGACTCTCGCTGTCTCCATGTTACTAAGCTTTCAACATTGCCAGGTGCTTGTTTTTCTGGGAAGCATTTCTCGACACGGTTGGGGGGATCTCACCACTGTGGACTTTATACCGCTATTCTGCCTCGTCTATTCTATTCAGAACTTGGACTGGAGGGGAAGAGGGCCAACGACCAAGAAATGTGCAGACATTTTCTCTAGCCCCCTACTAAATTAGTCAGGACTCCCTTGCTTGTGACAGAATCCAGTTAAGTCTATTCCTAGACCAAAAAAAAAAAAAAAAAATAGGAAATGTTACTGGCTTCAGGAAGGGTGTTGGTACAGTGTGCACAGATGAGCAGAGTATGTGATCTTCCTAGGACATTCATGTGGATTCCTGTTGCCTGAATAGAAGACCCCCCTCTGGGCGGGACCTGGATTCTGGCTACTCTGTGCCCATCTCTTACCAGCTTCTTTACCAAAAAGGAAAAGTCTCCAACCAGGATTCAGTTAAACAAGAAATTACATTTGCACAGGAGGGTTATGCTATCATGGCCGGCCCATCATTACTGCGGTTCTGATTGGTCTGTGTGGGTTTATGCACCTGCCCCGAAGCCTGTGATTGAGCTCAAACTACGTGACTGGGGTCAAGTAGACTTTTGCAGAAGTGTTCTTCCCAAAAGAAAGTGATAGGTGGGAGGGGTAAAGGAAGGCGGGTAACCGTGATGTATGTCCATTCCCTGGCCTCCTCGATACAAGAACACGTTTATGAAAAAAGCAGAATTAAGCTCAACGTGCCTCTTTATTACGAGGTAGGTCAGTGACACGATCCCCCACACAGCTCTGAATTAAGCCCGGCTTGGGCTGGGAGCCTTGCAGGGCTTGCTAGTTACCGCCTAAACTCAAGTCATAGGTCAGTTCTCACAATCACCAGATTCAGAGGGCAGAGGTTCCCCGCAGCATGGGGACAGTGTCAGAAGGGGAGGGAGTGAAGGAGACAGCTCTACAGGACAGGCTTTGAGATAAGGCCCGTGGAGGGGAGCTCCATGGTGGTGCAGAAAGTCCAAGGCCACACTGAATTTGGAAATTCCAATGCTGTTCTCTGGCTGTTGATGTTGACTGTCGTTGACTAGTTTATATTGGGGCCAAATTGTATTGCAGAAGCACATTTGACTGGTGTGTGGTCCAGGGCATAGCAGAGCGGGCGCCCTGTGGGGCCTGGAGGGAGAGTTTCCTGGTATGAATTACATCTCTTGGAGATGCCCTGGGAGGGTTCTAAACCCCGGAGTGTGGAGGGAAAATTGGTGAGTTGATTTGTGGGAGGGTCTTGGACCCTTGGAGATCTGTGGGAAGGCTCCAAGCCTTTGGAAGGGGAAGCCCAAAACTGGTCCCTGAGAGGGTTGTGAGCCCTTGGAGGTTAAATAGGAGGGAGGGACATCTCCCAACCACCTGAAAGTCTCTGAATGGAAGGACTAAGCAGCCTCCAGGTGTCCCCAGGAGCCCGGAGGTCCCACAACCCTGGACTGCTATGGGGGTTGCTTTCATATAGCTGGGCATTTTTGGTGATGGCATCTAAGGCAATATATGGGAGATCTGATACTTGAGAGAACGGAAATGGGAGGAAATGGTAAGGTGATGAATTTACCAGCACTGGGTGTCAGTAGCAGCAAGGTGGTGGTCTTGGAACCACTGGGAGGGAGCGAGGACTGGGGATCCCTCAGGATATGGGAGTTTAGCCACTTATGGGCTGCAAGAGATCCCTCCCTATCTGTCCTAGGTTTTGGTACCATAAATGAATGGGTACTGGGAGAAAAGGGATATCAAGGGAGAGGGTCTAGGTCAGAACAGGCTTTGAGATAAAACCTGCAGGGCTGGGGAGGGTTCCAGGAAAGAATGCAGTCCCTCCGTATAGGCTGAGGGTTTATACAGGTTAATGGGAAGGGAAATTCAAATTCTAGTGGGTAGCTCCTACGGCGGGAGAGCGGGGTGCTGGCGGTGGGGAAGGAGTTACCCAAGGTCCCTTGCAGTCTGTGCCAAGAAAGATATAGAGGCATTCTAGTAAGCCAGATAGGGGACTTCTCCAGTGAGTGACAAGCCTTCACAAAATGTGATGCTTTCGCTGTAGCCAGCCATTTAACATGAGGACAGAATCTGGTGAAGTACCCACACCATAAAGACATGAGGCTTCCTGGAGCTCCCTCATTCCAAGGTACAGATCAGGGCACTCCAATGGGCACCCAGCAGGCCTAGTCCTGCCCAGCTTATAAAGGAGACCCGCGCGATCGGCATCTAGTCTCCTCCTGACTGCTCTGGGGGCTGTTTCCGAGTCATTTTTTTTCTCCCCACTTGCCCACATTGTGTTCTATCAGCCCAGTGAGCTCAAGTTTATGATGTGGTGACACACGCCTGTAATCCCAGTACTTGGGAGGCTAAGACAGGAGGATTGCAGGTTCGCGGCCAGCCTCAGCTACTTAGTGAGGCCCTCTGCAACTTAGTGAGACCCTGCTTCAAAATAAAGAATAAGAGCCGGGCGTGGTGGCGCATGCCTGTAATCCCAGTGCTTGGGAGGCTGCGACAGGAGGATCACGCAGGTTCGAAGCCTGCCTCAGCTGGTTTAAGAGACCCTGTTTCCAAATAAAATATACAATAGGTCTGGGAGTGTAGCCCAGAGGTAGAAGGCCCCTGGGTTCCATTCCCAGTACCACCACAAAAAAATAAAATAAAATAAAGAATAAGAAATTGGACTGAAGGTGTAGCTTAGCGGTAGAATGCCCCCTGGGTTCAATCCCCAGCACCACATACACACAAGAAGAGTTTATGATCAGTCAAGAGGGAAATAGACATGGTCAGCAGGAGAGACCAGTGGTCACGATGGAAATCGCTGGAGCTGCCTCCTGGCACTTACCACATTTTTACAAATGTCTGAGACCAGAGAAACAGTTTTACTTTGGGCTCCAGAGCCTTCTGAGAAGGCTAGAATGAAATGCTTACGTTCTAGCAGCTTGGACTGTGCTATTTCTCAACTCAGATCATCCCTCGCCTTGTAGAAGTTCCTGGTTCCTGGAGCTATGAACCCTGAGCAGCTCACACTCAGTGCCCACAGAGAATACCTCCAAGCAAACACCACGTGAGCCCCTATCTTAAATTCCCTCAGGGATACTTAAGTTCCAGTAGCCAACACTCCCTTTCTTTGTTGCCATGGAGAAAAGAACTGCCTTCTTTTGAGGAAATTAAAGTCCCAGTGCGGTTGAAGGCCAGTAGTGTAATCTCCTCATTCTCCTTAATCCCAACTAGAGCCTCATGGTGAGGAGGTTGCTCCCTCCCAACCTCCCCTGTCCTGCCATCTCTGCCCCCGAGGCCGAGGCTGGTGTCTAGGCATGGCAGCCCCAGAGCTTCTGGTTAGATAGCTTCTCCCCGGGTTCGGCCTGGAGAGCCACTGATGGGAGACTGGCAAGTGGGAGAGGATGGGATGTTTCTTCCAGCTCCTTCGCTGCTTGGGGCCGTGTCTCTGGCCATGGCTGCACACTTGAACAACTGCAGACCACAGCCCCTGCCCCAGCTGTAGCTCTCCTGGGCTAGGTTAACACAAGTCCCTCTTCTTTAAGGGAGTTACGAGATTATTGCTGATGCTGTCCTTTGGTGAGTTAAGACCTCCTCCTTCAAATGACTTGGTTTGTGTCCTCTTTCCTGCTGCGACCTTGACCTCGCACTTATCAAGCACCTGGCACTGAGCAAGGTGGGTAGTGTGTTCCTCAGGCATGACAGCATTCTAGGAAGGGTGCCCTTCCAAAGGATAAGCAGGACCTACGGATGTCATAGCACTGACCCTAGACCCATGCTACCCAGTTATAACAGCATGTCCTCAACAAAAGCGATGGTTCTAGAACACAGTATATATTATAGTCTCTAGCTCCACAACGTTATTGTCAGCTGTAGACACTAACAGAGATGAATGGGCATCTGGGGAAATTAAGGCACACAAGAAGAGAAAACTTGAGTTTTAGTTTCACTGGGATGCCCATCAATAATGCTGTTCATTCTTACCCCACACAAAGCATTATATTTTCTTGTGTCTGGTGGTTATGTGGAGTCATATAACCAATTCCACTGGTGCATTATGGATGGAGAAATGACCAGAATGTGTTTTGATTTGAGGCTGGTGTTTAATTCTGGTGATTTTCCAGAGTGCTCTTTCCTTCTGGTATTTTTTTAGCTGTCAAGTTCAAAACAGTGGATGCTTTGTCCACCCAGGTTCCTGAGTGAGAACTGAACTCTCCAGTCAACCCGCTGCAGACAGGAGTATGAAAGAAACAAACCCTTGAACCATCAACTTCTGGAGGTTGTGCATGTAACCTAGCCTGCCCGCTACAACTTTTTTTTTTTTTTTTAACATAGTTGCAGCTGGATGAACTCACTTCTACCATTTGTGACTTCCATGAGCATTGCAGGGGCCCAACTTAAACAGCCAGGGAATTTGCCTTTGAAACTGCAAAATACTTCTGCTCCTCCCCCACTCTCCTGGCATACACCTCGCTCCTGTGGCTGTGTGTGCACATACTGTTCCTAAAATCCTCAGACTCTGGAGTGACCAATATCTTTTGGATACTACTAAGTAGAAGACCCCAGGGTGTGGCTGGTCACTGCAAAGGCTAAGGCATGACTGGAAGGTTGGAACTTTCGACTTCATTCTGTCTCAACCTCTGGAGGGGACAGAGGCTGAAGATCAAGTTGGCCAGCGACAGCCAAAGAAGTCATCGCTGCCACAGCATGAAGCCTCCACAGAAACCCCCGAGGACTTTGTGTGGCAGCGATCGCAGAGCTGACCACGTGGAGGTGCCTAGAGGCCGGTGTTCTCGGAGCAGACACGGATGCTCTGCGAGGCTTCCCGCATGCTGCCTGGCCCCATGCATCTCTCCATCTGCCTGTTCACCTCTATCCTCTGCGGTATTCTTTATAAAAAACGAGCTTAGTGTCCCCAAGGAGGGAGTCATGAGAGCCCGATACACCGTGGGTTGGTCAGAAGTACAGGTGGTTAAGAGTACTCACAACTGGCATCGAAAGTTGGGCAGTCTTGTGAGGCTGAGACCTCAACCCATGGGATCTGACACTATATCCTGGTAGATAATGTCAAAATTATTCAGACTGAGTTATAGGACACTCTACACATTGGCGAGTAGAAGGATAGATAGATCCCTACACACTTGTGTGACCAGAGGTGAAGCCTTCCACGTTGATGGTTGTATAAGAGAATATTTCAGACTGCCCCCAATTTATGCTTCAGAAATCCATTGAAACACAGCAGGACCTTTGTCTTGGTCTCCAGAATCTTGCCTTGCCTTTGAATTCCCAGACTGACTGATTTTACTGCCTCAGAGGCAGCACGCCAATCCGTTTGCTTTATCCATTTTCCAACGGCGTCAGAACCACAATTTCCCCAGAGAAGTGGAAGATTCCTGAGCAGCAGTTGAGAATGACTTTTTTTGAGATGAGGTTGTGACGGCAAAAGCCATTTTACCCAGAGATGAAAGGGCTTGCTTTGAATTCACGTGCACTGGCCCGGGCAAGCGGCCCGCCTCTCCCTGTGCATGAGGTTAGTCTGCACGGATGCAGGGTATGTGCAGCCACTTCAGCGATCTAATGTCCCAGAGTGAGGCTCCCCTGACCCTAGGAAAGACAGACAAGTCTAATGCAGTCCAAGAGAATATCCAAACTTAATTCACGCTGAGATCCCAGATCAATTTTACACTAGAGACCTTGAGCCTTTTAATATGGCACCCCACTCCATTCTGCGACCCACTCACTTGATCTGATTAATCGCATCAGAAGGTATTTCCATGAGACTGCAGTATGTCAGTCATGCCTTTCATTCACGTCATTCCTTGGAGAAGCACACAGAACAGGAGCTAAATGAATTGTGAAGGACTAGAAGTTGCCCCCTCTACTTCTGCCTTTGCAAAAGCCGGGTAGGCGCCTAAGAGGCATAGCACCCGTGTTCCAAGATGGTGTCCAATGAGTCCTAAGTTGTGGTCTTCATACTCGTGTGGGGCCCCTCCCACTCCATATCGGGACTGGTCTGTGTAACCAATGGCATGCCACGTATGGAGTTAGGTTACTAAAGACACTGCAGTGTGGTCTCTCCTCATAGGTCACCATGCTGGGAAAAGCCAACTGCTATGTTTGAAAGTTCAGGGCCCGTGGAAATACCAGAGGGAAAAGAAGTTGCAGCCCTGGTTCCAGCTGTAGAAAACAAGGGCCGCCAACACCCTGTGAGTGAGCTGGGAGCTGACCCTGACCCTCTACCAGGCCTAACGGCCACTTCTGAATTCCCAGTCATTAGAAACTATGCAAGATAATATTGTTTGACTCCCTTACATTCAAAGTATTATATCACCTAACTGCTCTGATTTGAAAATGGTCGGTCCTACCCAACACTCATGCTGACATCTAATCCCCATGGGATATTAAGAGGCAGGACCTTTAAGAGGCGATGACAGTTCTGTCCTCCTAAACGCATTAATTCATATGATTAACGGGTTACTGGTTTACCTAGAGATAGCTCTGCTATAAAAGCCAGTTTGGCTAGGTCTCACATATTTCAGTCTCTGCCATGTCTTGCTCCGAGCTGCTGCCTCCACACCCTGTAAGCAAGAGGGCCATCACCAGATGTGGACCCTTAGCCCTAGGCCAGGCTGCGGGCCAAAGAAACCCCTCTACAACTCACCTGGTCTGAAAATGCACTGGGGCAAGAGCAATGGATCGCTAAAGCTCAAGGCTCTTTGAATCCGAGGCCGCCCCAGCCTCTGGTGGCTTACACTGCACTGGAACTGGAAGCAATATTCAGCCTCTTGGTCACGCTTTTGGGAGCTAAGAGGGATGAGCACTTATCAGTTATTGTATTGGGACAGGGAAGAATAGGACAGGGATGGCAAATGAACAGATCTATAATAGGGAAAGTGGGTTTAAGATTTTTATCTTTGCTTGCACACTTGTACCTATACTATTTCTGTGTGTTTGGTACTGAGGACTGAAGCCAGGGGCATTCTACCTGAGCTATGCTCCCAGCCTTGCTGAGAGTCATTACTGAGTCTGTCCTTGAACATGTGATCCTATCTCAGCCTCCCAAGTACCACCATGCCTGGTTTACTACTGCTTTTACTTATCTGCTTAATCTCTTGTTGGCTGAACTAGATCTTGCTCATTGTATAGAAAACAAAAAAACCTTACTCCCTATCCATGTGTATAGATACGGGCTGAGAATTTTTTGCTTTGTAATTTAGGAAGACAATTCTGGTTGGAGAGAAAAGCGCAGGAAGCAAGCAGAAACCTAAAGTAGTAAGACATCTGAACCCTGACCAACTCCAACACAGAGGTGAGACCACCTCTCAGAGGGACAGTAAAACTCTGGACCAACACTGGAGTTAGGGAGAATACTTTCCTCTTCCTTCCTGTAGGAACCCAGGAACTCAGGGGGATAGGGGTGAGAATGAACATGAGACCCTAGGATAAAATGGCAAAGAGCTGGAACAACTCTTTAGTCTTACTAGGAGCACGTGGAGGCCGTGGTTTTGAGCTTCTGCCAGTCCTGTTCCTGGCTGAGGCATGTCTGACAGATCGGCTCTTATTGCAAGGAAGAGTTAAGGAGCAGAGACAGGGGTATTTTTGTTTCTTAGAAAAGAGTCCCTTCAGGCAGAACTGAACACTTTCAAACATGCCTCGCTGCCGATTACCGTCCCAGGTGAGGGCTTCCTCTGCTTTGGGACAAACCTATGGTATGGAAAGAATACCAACTCAACTACCTTGAATGTTTGATGTTTTACTAGACTGTTCGGAGCATAAAGAAAAGACCGAAACATGTAGCAGACGATTCTTGGCTCCAGAGGGTGGAAAGGAAATCAAACTAAGCACATTCTGGGTTTAAGTACAGAGGGTGTAAGTAAATCATCTTTATAATGTGGCCAACAAGCCTTACAGAAAGCCTCTAATTTTCCTCTTGAAATGTGGTTTCATTCTTTCCATATTCTCTTTAAAAAATAAGTTGAAAGCTCTATTATCAATACCCAAACCTATTTATGGTACCTTGATACATTCACTTAGGTGAAAGTGGTTTTGTTGGGCTTCTTACAGGGCCATATTGCACGTATAGGCACAGAGTTTAGGTTGGTTATGCAAAGGACTTGCTCTTATTGCTCCCTGGGAGAGGGACTCTCTCAGTTGGAGGGAAGCAGGGTGCACTGAGGTGAGCTAATTTAAGTCATTTCACTACCAACTTCCTACATAGCAAGACAGGCTTTGAGGTATAAGATAGCATTCCATTGCGCACAAGCTCTCAAAATAAAGCCGGAGTTGATTTACATATGGGGGGTATATAGTAATACAGACTGAAGTCTCAAAAGCATATTGTAGTTGGTGGTTTTCAGATTCCCACAAATTGACATAAAGTGCCTCTGCCTTGTGTTAAGTTTATAGATTATACTTCTAATGAGTAAAAGTAACATTTTTGATATGTAGTTGTGAGGGCTTAATCCTCCCTTGTAGATTTTATATGTATATATTTAATTTCCCCCCAAATTTCTTGCAATTATAGTCACAAGGAGACTGATCAAGACATTAAAATATTGAAATGGTTTTTGAAATCAAGAAAAAAGGTCATAGAACCTTTAAGGCAAAGATGCCCGCGGCATCCAAATCACATCTGATTTCCTGTGGAATAAGGACTTATTAAACACTCACTAGATACTGGCACTGGGCATCAAGAATGCTTACTGAATTTCTATTTCTTCTTTTTTTGTTAAACACAATGAGTAGTTTGACCACTGCATTTTTTCAGACTCAGTTTATTCACCTGCAAATTGAGTTTGAGAATCCTTCTAAGGCCAAATGCAAACCAAGAGCTGTGTATGTGCATTTTATCACACGGAACCTCACTGTGATATGTAAGTGCAATGCACTAGTAAAAAAAAAAAAACAAAAAAAGAGACACTTTAAAGATAAAATCCCAGCTTCCCAAAGTTAACCATTTGATGGTCTCCTCTCTATTAGCCATAGATGAGGTCAGGCCATTAGTTCTTAAACTTGGCTGCGCGCTCTAGTTACCTGGGACATCTTACATCATGACCCCCATCTCATTTCTGAATTCTGGATTAACCGATCTTGGGTATGGCCCATGCATTGGGAGTTTTAGAAGCTACCCAGGCAATTCTGTGTGGAGCAAAATTGATAGAATCACCTAGGTTGCTTTTTAAAGGGAATTATCCTGATTTCAGGCTGAGATTAAGGTTTCATGAGGATAGACTGGAGCCTGGCACTAGACCTCCCTAGTTTCTTCTCGGGCTTGGTGCAGAGTGTCTCAAAGCCACACCTGGACTGCTTTTGATGCAAATCCTTGGGCTCGCTTTGTCAGCTGGGATCCGCCTTGGCAAATGGGAAAGGTGAGGAACCAGGGCCAAGAGGCCACTCCTTGCAAATATTACACAGAGTGGAGTTTTTCTTGAGGGAAATCAGGACCCAGTGAAGGCCACAAGCCAAGGGGAGTGGGAGAATATCTCCCAACACAAGAACTCCCTTTAAAAATGCAAAGCCAGGTCTGCGCTGTTTCGACAGGACCACAGGAGGCCGGGCGGGCCAGAGGCCACACCCAAGCTCAAGATGCCCATCTCCTCTTCATGAGCCTGTTGCTTGGATAGAAAAGAGGCGGTCAAGAAAATCCCAGACGACTCTTGCTGACCTGTCTCCTTGAGGGCCCTCCTGCCTGGATACTCAGTGGGCTACGCCCTACTGTTGTGCTGATTCAGTATCATCACCCAGCACCCTCTGTGGTGCTTAGTCTGGGTGGTCAACTTGACTGGAGTATGAAACACCTGACATCCCGTGACTGTGGGTGTGCTGATGACGTCATTAGCTTATGTAATGGCAGACTGAAGGGCAGTCCTGCCCTGAATGTAGACAGCATGGTTCTGATAGGCACAGGACCTGGATGAAAGGAGGAAGCCACGTGAACAGATGCATGGTGCTTCCTGAAGAAAGCATGTTTGCTCTCCTCTGAGATGCTGGCTTTCAGTTCCTCAAACTGGACCTTTACCACCGCTTCTCTGGAGAACTTCCTGGCCTTTCCATCTGGGAATGGAACTGAATTAGCAGTCACCCAGACTAGCTCTTGGACCACTCGACCAGCTGCTGATTCCTGTAGCCCTCCAAGTGCAACTGGAAGCTTGGGACTATGCTGCCTTTGACTGTAAGCCAATTTGATAAGTCCCCCTTCACCATGTATGTGTTCTGTGCGTTCTGTTACTCTAGTGAACCCTGACCAATACTCTGCCCTATCCAAGACATTCATTCCTTCTAGGGCCTTAGTGATGGTAGAGAGGACCCAGGTGTGTGGCCTGGTGTGGAGACACCGCTGCTGCTCTACCCAGGTGCTGTACGCCCCTTGCAGTTCAGCGCAGGCCACCCTGACCTCCGTCCTTGAGAATCTCCTTCCTGGCACGGGGACTTTTTCACCGTATCCTCCCAATAGTTAACGTACAGCATATACCAGTAGCCCTCAACTTATGGCTGTGGGAGTTGGTGTTTGTTCCCTTGCCTCTTGGATGGCACATTTGCTACAGTGGCTTGGAGAATTCTTCAGTAGGATTAAGCTCGAACAGCCTGCCTCAGCAAGTGACATCCTATGGGGTTGCTCCTCTTTCTTGTCTCACAACCAACATTCCCTGGGATCACATCCAAAATAAACTCCATGCACTTGAATATTAGTTTGGGTTTCTGCACAAACAGATGCTGAGACAAAGGCACTGGGATTGCTGGATTCTTGTAACTAATCCCCATGTTTATAGCAGCCACGTCTGCATATGTAAATGTAATTCCTAGCCTCTTGGCTAGGAATGGCAAGATGTTCAGCTACAGAGAAGGTTCGGATGCAGATATCTGAACTAAACACCTTTAATTGTCAAAGTACTCAAAGGGGTTCTTGAACTTTATATAAAGACAAGAGTGTTTTTACAAATTGCAAGTATTTTATGATATGCATAGTCACTCATTTTTGGAGTAAGTAGTCATGAATAACATTTAAAGAGGCTGGCAGGCTGCTGTTAAATTTAGTTTACAAACATATTTCAAGATAGAGGGCATGGACCTGGTATCACCCATCCTTTGTAAAAGGAAGGTGGTGCATCTTTTTGGGACCTCTGTTGTCCCCGCTGTTATGGTCTAGTCTAGAATGAAGTGATTGGGCCATGAGGACTGAGCTCAGTGTATTAATCCACTGATGTATGCCTAGCTGGATGGACTACTGGGAGGTGGCAGGAAGTGAGGGAGGTGGGGTCTAGTTAAAGGAAGCAAGCCCTTGGCTCATGGGCTTGGAGGCTGTATCTTCCCTTGGCTTGTTTTTCTGTACTTCCTGACTATCGTGTGCTGAGCATCTGAGTTCCACCACACCCTTCACCACTGAATTCTTTCTCATTTCAGATCCAGGGCAATGGAGCCAGCTGAGCGTGGACTGGAACCTCTGAACCCATGAGCTCGAATCTTCCCTCTAAGTTGACTTTCTCTAGCATTTTGTCACAGAAGTGCAAAGACAAAGTAGCCTGCATTACGTGCTGATCTGTTTTGGGTCCATGCTGTTCCGTACCCCATACATATCTGTATCAGGACCTCTTGGTTACGGCGACTGTAGACAAAAGATAAACTTGGCACACTTAAGATTACACACAGGCTATATGTACTCAACACTTTCCCAGCTATGTTTCTGTAGTTCTAGTAATCTAAGTCAACATCACGGACTTCCGTGATCTGGAACACAATTCACTTCTCTTCAACACACACTGTGAAATGAGCAAAAGCCACCAGTAATATGCCTTTCCTTTGGGGAGAAGGATAACTTTCTGACCATCATCTGGAACTCCGCTCTGATGTTCAGGCATGAATAGACACTTCTTGGTTCAAGAGTGAATGTCCAGTAGGGTCAGTCAGAAGCCATGTGACTCTGGCGCTGCGGTAATGTGTGTGTGGACAACCCACAGCACACACTGAGGTCTTTAGGGATATCACTCACTTTACCTCCAAACCGACAAAGCGAAACGCTGGGCACCTCTCAGTGGAGATGGGGCCGTAAGCCTTACTGCTGGTGGTAGACTAGAGAATGCTAGCTGGGTCTGAGCCAGCTTCCCCCTGCCCGTCTTCTGGTTAGGTTGGGTCCCCGGGAGCACAGGGGAGGACACAGCATGGAGAGGCCTCTTCCCCGCCCATTGGCTTGGCGTTGGCAGAAGCTTGAGCCTTACAGCTCCGGCCTCTGCTCGGCCTCAGCTCCCCGCCCTGGATGCTGGGGCAGGGTGTGAGAAGTCTCTTATTGCTTGCTTCTACTGTGGTGCCCCTTCTTGGTTGCCTTAACCTGCCCACACCTTGGCAAATAACTTGTTAGACTTCCTTCAATCTGGCCCGAGATGCATGCATTTCTGGTGCAGCTTTCAAATCATCTCCCTGCACGCAAGAGTTCATAGACACTTTCTGAAATACAAATCTGATATCATTCCTCTAATCGACACACTCCAATGTGGCTTCTCTCAGGCCTGAATACAAACTCCCACAGGCCCTGCAGGGTCTGTCTATTCTCACACTGTCAATCTCCTTAGTCTGATTGGACTGAACTCCAGCGTCGCTCAGAACCTCCCTTCCTCGAGTGTTTGCACACACTGCTTTCTCCGTGAAACACTCTCTTCCTTTTCTCTCCCTCCTTGCTCCCCTCTATCCCAACCCTTTCCCTGGATATAACCTATTAACAGCTCATGTCTTGGAGGAGGTGACTTATTTATTAATAAGCCTGGCTTAGGGAAACCACCTTCCAAAGCACCTATTTATCTGGCAACACATATCAGCAACCAGGACTCTGACTTTCAGTGCTCTCCTGTATACCATCCCTTGTATACAGTCCCTGGACCAGTGCACCTGGAAAAGGCACAGGCACAAAGGAGGGGTGGTCAACATTGTTCATCATCTGTGTCCTGTGGAAACTCTTGATCAGCTTCCAACTGTGCACAAATTTACCCTTATTGAAGGAATATGAGACATGAGCCCTTAGCCATTCTTCCTGGATCCCAGTCAGTCTATCAAAACCCTAAAACAGCCAGTGATGGTGAGGACTTAGAATAAAGAAAACCTTATACCCTGCTGGGTGAGAATGTAAATCAGTACAGTCATTATGGAGAACAGTATGGAGGTTCCTCTGAAAACCAAAAATAGAACTACCATATGATTCCTCTATCCTGCTCCTGGGTATTTACCGGAAGGAAGTCAAGTCAGCATGCCAAAGAGACACTTGTGCCCAAACGTCCATTTATTCACAGGAGCTAGGCTATGGCGTCAATGAGATGCCCATCAGCAGGTGAAGGCGTGATGGGAGTACACAACGGAGTATTATTCAGTTGTAAAGAAAAAATGAGATTCAGTCATTCACAGCAAAATAGATGGGACTGGAGGACATTTGAAGTGGAGGCAGAAATAGACAAGTACTGAATGCTCTCTTCCCACAGGTGGTACTTAAAGGTCCAACAGCAACTGCTAGAGATTGGTAGTTGTATGTGGGAGGGGCGGGCGGGTGGGTAAGCGCGGTTTTGATCAGTACATGCTGTGTACACATATAGGAAGAGTACACTGAACCCCACTAACTTGTACAATATTTGTTTAAGTATTTTAAAAAATTAGCCTTTCACTAATTAGCCTTACACTACTATCAGGACTTAATACTGGTACATGGTAAACCATCCATATTTTAACTTCTTCATGGCTGAGAATCTTTCCACAAATATACCTTCTACTTAAAGGATAGTAGGACCAGTTCTGTCATTTTGTTTTTTAAAAATCTATGTACGCCGGGCGTGGTGGCGCATGCTTGTAATCCCCGCGCTTGGGAGGCGGAAACAGGAGGATCACGCAGGTTCGAAGCCAGCTGTGCTGGCTTAAGAGACCCTGTTTCCAAATAAAAAAAGTATAAAACAGGTCTGGGAGTGTAGCCCGGAGTAGAAGGGCTTCCAGGAACCCCAGTACCACCAAAAAAAAAAAAAAAGAAAAAAGAAAAAAGAAATCTATGTACATAGAATTGGGTTATGGATTAGCTATCATCTCAATTGTAAGTTATTCATCACTAAATAAGCTGTTTTTAATACGTGTTTATAAAATATCTTTTGTCACCCCACCCCCCAAATTAAGATTTTTATACTTTTATATAGTGTGTTGCAATTATACGTCACACTTGTCTAGAGAAATAGAAATGTGTATGTATACAATCTTGGAACATTTACCTCTATCCCAACCCTTCTCTCCTTCCCTGTACATATCTTTGAGAATGGAATTGGTAATTTTGTATGTGTACATTGAATTATATCAAAGTTACATTCTTTATGTCTCCATCCTCCCTCCCCTCCCCCAAGTCCCCTGTATCACTTTGCTGGAGTCTGCTTTCACCTGATATTGCCCTATTTAGTTTCCACATACAAGAGGAAACACACAACTTTGACACTGGCTAATCTGGCTAATCCCATTTAATGTATTATTGACTTCCATACATTTTCCTGCAAATGACATGATTCATTTTTTACGACTGAATGGAATTCTATTGGGTGCATATACCATTTTTAATTCATTCATCTGTTAATGGACACCTAGGCTGCTCCCACAATTTGGCTATTGTAAATTGTGTACGGTTCTAAAACATGGATACGCATGTATCACTATAATGTTCTGACTTTAGTGCCTTTGGAAGGATGCCCAGGAGCAGAATCACTGGGGCATATGGTGGTTCCATTCCTAATCTGAGAAACCTCCACACCGGTCTCCATATGGGCTGTTCTAGTTTGTAGCCCCAGCGTGTAAGAATTCCTTTCTCTCCCCATCCTGAGTTTTTTTGATGATTGCCATTTCAACTGGAGTTAAGATCTCTGAAGTTTTGATTATTTCCCTGATTGCTAATGATGTTGAACATTTTTTCATGTAGTTATTGACAATTTGTATTTCTTCCTTTAAAAAGTGTATTAATTTCAGCTGCCCATTTTTATTGGTTTTTTAAAGTTCTTTGAATGTTTTAGACACTATTTCTTTATCAAAGGGGTAGATGGCAAAGATTCTGTTTTGTTTTTTTTTTGCTGCACAGGAACCTGAGTGATCCCACTTACTAGTTCTTATTTTAGTCTGAGTTTTTGGAGTCCCATTGGGGAAGTTTCGACTAGGACCTATATGTTAAGAGTGTTGGTCCTATGCCCTCTTCTAGTAGTTTCAACATTTCTGATCTAATTTCTAGGTCTTTTATCCATCTTGAGTTCACTCTTGTATAGGGTGCGAGGTTAGGGTTTAATTTCAGTTTTCTATATATAGATAACCAGTTTTCCCAACAAGCTGTCCTTTCTCCAGCATATACTTTTGACATAGAAGTTTGTGTTTTCTATTACGTTGTTCTGTGTTTATTTTTATGTCAATATTATGCTGTTTTTGTTACTACTGCTTTGTAATATATGAGATCAGGTTATTGTGAGAGGTCTAGACAATGCTAGATGGACTATTTAAAAATGTGATTTCCAATATGATCAAAGACTTCAGGAAACAAGAGGAAAACATCCAGGATATGAAGGACTAAGTTAAGAACACAAACCTTTAATGAGTTGAAAGAATAAATTCAACTGAAGCTACCAAGAGACAAGACCGAATTTCAAGTTCATGGCCAGCCTCAGCTGATTAGTGAGGCCTTCTGCAACTTGGTGAGACCCTGTTTCAAAATAAAGAATAAAACAAATAGGGCTGAGGTGCAGAATGCCCTTTGGTACAACCTCTAATACCATGAAGAGTAGTGCTATATACAATATATGTCATCTTTTGGATTCTCGCTTTACTTACATTGCCAGGTATCATATGCCATCTTCCAAGTCACGATTGTCATTTTTACTCCCTGCTAAGTGACATCCCACTGAGTAGATCACCAGTTTATCTATCTTTCTTCAGAGATCAGGCAATTGCTTGTTTCCAGAAGTCACTGGAACAACTGGACCTGCGAGAGTCTATTCATATCTCTCACCGTACAAGCGTCAGAATAGGATTAGTATGCAGCTATCACCACCCTCAATCTCAGCAACTAAGGACTGCACCGCTTATCTCACTCATGCTACCTGTAATTTGTAGTCAACAAGGAGACTGCTCATAGTCGAAGGACCTGGAATGACAAAATAGTCAATACCTAAACTGCCGACCGGAGCCATGTCAGAGGGGGAGAGCCTTGGAGAATCTTAATCAGCCTTTGAGCGCTCCAGTGTGGAAGAGACTGTGTCATCTCTATACCTCATTGGTCAAAACCAAATGTATGGCCCCACCCATTCACAGGGGTCAGGACACACATTTGACCAGGATAGGGGAGACTAATGTTTGGAAAATAGTTAAAAATTTTAGTTTTAGGAAGTAATGCCAAATACTTTTAAATACAGCAATTCCTCTCTTGCATATATGCCCAAATAATTTTATATTGTGGCATTTATCAATTCCATTATCCAAAGAGTTTACCAATTTACACTTTTGTCCGTAAGTTAACCTTAAAAGAGTTTTTCTAGTTTCTACAACTGTCAGACTAATCTTTGAATAGGCATTTAAGTGCTATCTCACTATTTTTGATGTAGGTTTTTGTAAACACTAAAACATTCTTACATTTTATTGATTATATATGTTTCATCTTTGAAAATATCCACTCTCTTTTGCCAAGTTGCTAAGTTATTTGTTGAAATTTAATATCCTAAATATTGTTACTATCAATGTATATTGCAGGAATATTCTTGGTTTATAACTTATTTATAAATGAATAAAGTATCTTAATTTTAACAGTCAGCCTTATGAATATTTTTCATAGTTAATATTTTCAGTGTCAATTTTTCTAAACTCCACGATTCAAGAAATAAAGTGTTCTCTCAGTGGAAAATATGGGTAAATTCTTAAATTCATACAAAGTTATTTGGTGTGATAAAGTTATCAGAATATTCTAGCTGTATTTGTTGGTACATTTTTTCTATCAGAACACAATATTCCACTGTCATTGAGACTATGTTCCATTTATCAGCTTTCTATCTTGTCAATATTACATAGTAAAAGTTACAGTAGCATCATGGTAATTGTACCCGATATAGAAAAATGCTCCGTTTGTACTATTCTTTTATTGGTGAACACTTGGCCATTAGCTATTTCATGTAAAATTTACAATCTTACTGAATCATAAAAATACCAGAAGTAAACCTTCAATCAATAAGCAGTAGCTTCCCATTTGTTTATTCCATTGTTATCATTTGTTTTTATGACTTGTTTGGTCTACAGAGGCCTTGTGTTTTTGTAGAACTTAAGTTCTTGATAGTCTCTGACAGTGTTGTCAACGGTGTCTTCTTTTTAATCACAGTTTGTCATTTGATGCTGGTATGGATCTACACCCAAATTTCAAAGCACTATTTGGATATGCTATTCTTATGCACATCCATAACATTTTTAATAATTTGATTGCTTATTATTTTGAGTTTCTGTCATACAAATGACAGTTTTATTTCCTCCTTTCTGATCCTTATGTCTATTCTTGTTTTATTGCCCTAGCTAAGGTCTTCAATACAACACTGAATTATAGTGAATTTTTTTTTTTTTTTGCAGTACTGGGGATGGAACCCAGGGGCATTCTATCTCTGAGCTATATCCCCAGCCCTATTTTTTATTCTTTATTTTGAAACCAGCTCTCACTGAGTTGCAAAGGACCTAAGTAGCTGAGGCTGTTGGAGAACCGTGATCCTCCAGTCTCAGCCTCCTAAATGCTGGGATTACAAGCGTGTGCCACCATGCCTAGCTTATAGTAAATTCTTAAAGCATTGATTTTTAAAATAAATGAAATGACACCTCACTGGTGTATAGGAATTGTTCTATGGATTGTCCTAGAGTATTATGTTTTATCCTGTACACTGAGATAATTACCAGTAGCTATGAAGGGTTGAGATTTTACCCTACTTACAAACTAATCAATTAGTCTGCTATACTTCCATGGATACCGGCAGGAGACAGATATCTGCCCTGAAGGGTGACAGTACCTTATTGCTCTGAACAGTCAGAGCCCTGCCACTCACTTCAGAATGATGGACCACGTTGCTCACGGCTGTTTCTATGGGCCTTGGAAAGAGTTTGGAGCCAAGGTCAGAGTTTCTGCTTAAAAGATGTGTAAGAACCTAAGAAATTCAAATCTGTTTTTAATCTGTTTTCTCTTAAGATGGCAAGTATTTGTAAGCTTTCTAATATTAAACAATTATGTAGACACAGCTTGAAAATTATATTTAAACGCCATTAGATGGTTTTGTTTAATGTTTTTGAACCTAGGTTGGGCATTGTGGCTGGCCTCTTAGAATTAGTTAATGAATACTGTTTCCTACTGCATGTTCTTTAAAATAGATTATTAAATTGCTCAAAGTTTTTCCATAAGATTTTTTTTCTGACTACAGTTTCAATTTCTTGAACAGGACTGTTCAAGCTTTTTGATTTCTTGAGTCAGTTCTGGTCAGTTGTCTCACTCTAGCTAGTTATCCTTGGAGGTTTTAAGATTGTTGGCATTTTGCCTTTGGAATCTCTATTATGTCTTGTGTATGTCTTGCTTCCTCATCTGGGCCACATTAGAGGCTTTTATTGTGTTGTTCACCTGAACGATCCCACTTTGATCTTATCGGCTCCTGTTATTAAGTCTTCCTATCTATTTTGCTTTTATTAACATATTTTTACTTTATCTGGACTTAGGTGCCTCTTCTAACTTCTTGACGCATTATCTTTGATCATTCCTTTAAAAAGATATTTAGGGTTGTTAGCTTTATTACAATAGGCTATATAATTTTTTATCACCCTTCAGTTTTGATGTTTTAAAATTACTGCTACAATTTCATGTGTGAGATCTTAAATAGTATTTATCTCCAAATATCCAGGAATATTTTAATCAAGCTCCAATTTATTATTCAGAGCCTGAAACCATGATCTTTATAAAACCTATTCTTCAAATTGCATACTTAATGCTCCATTGCAGACTTTTTTCTGAAAATTCCTTATGACAAAAAATGAGTATTACCTATCATATACACACATATCCACATATTAAGTCAGTCTTATTTTTTGTTTGAGTTACCTCAAGTGAAATGTTATGTTGAAATCTTTTACCATGGTATTTGACTAATCAATTTTCTATTATAATTGCTTTTATATTTTGAAGCTGTCTTAATAGCATATGCATTTTAATACATGTATAAGAGCTTAAAATTACTCTATCTTGGTGGATTTAATATTTAAGGTTGTGTAGTACTTTCCCTATGTCAAAATAGAGATTGCTGTGGTCTATTTAGTCTGATACAAACATCTGTATCAGTATTATTTGCCATCGATGTTTTCTGCTATAATTCTTAATTCTTTTACTTTAAAACTTTATTATGCTTTGAGTGTTTCTAAAGTTGTATGTATCTGGATCTTTTTACTGCTTTTTAATCCCAGTCAACATTTCTTCTAGCTCATAATTTAAAAATCTACATTTACCATAACACATTTTGACTAGTACGTACTTAGATCATTCTTTTAGTTCATTCTACTTCTACAGGATTTTATGCTTTTATTAGTGCATTTTAGTTTTACATTTCAGTGATCGGAGTGATTCAAACATACATGCTTTCATCACCTGGTATGTATCTCCCCTGCGTCTCGCCCTGTACGTTTTAGTGAGTTTAGCAATGGCTCTTTCATATATGGACCTAATATTGTTTCCTTCAGTCCTTATTTGTCCCATACCTCTCTCCCCTAGTCCTAGCCACCATTCTATCGGCCCGCTCATTTAACTAAAGTCCATTTTATTTCCGATTTTTAACTAGCGTCCACATATAAAGCAGATGACCTTAAACTCGAGGCTAGCTGATCTCACTGAACACAGTATTTTCTAATTCCACTCATTTTTCCACAAACGAAAGTTCTGTTCTTTATGGCCGTGTAAAATGCCATTGTGTGTATATGCCGCATTTTTTTTTTTTTTTGGTGGTGGTACTAGGGTTCCTAGAAGCCCTTCTACCTCTGGGCTACACTCCCAGACCTGTTTTATATTTTTGAAACAGGGTCTCTTACTCCAGCACGGCTGGCTTCAAACCTGTGTGATCCTACTGTCTCCGCCTCCCAAGTGACAAGCGTGCCCACCATGCCCGGCTCTATGATGCATTTTTATCCATTCATCTGTTGACAGACACCCATGTTGTTTCCATAGTTAGGCTATTGTGAACTGTGCTGGTACAGCATGGGTATACATGTGTCACTAGTATTTTCCCTTTAAGATCTGTTACCTTGAAGAGCTAAGATCAAGGGCATTTGATTAATCTATTCCTCTTGCGATATGTTATGGTATGGATTTAAAGTTTCCTCCCAAGCCTCATGAGCGGGCAACATAGCCAGGTTCTGAGGCGAGGCGTGGCTGGAGGCATGGACCCCTGGAGGGCATGACCGGGGACTCCCTCCCCCTGGCCACTGATCCCTGCTGCCACAAGGTGAGTAGATTTGACCATTCTGCCGTACCCTCAAGCTGTCTTCATGCTCTTCCCTGCCATGCGCTGGCTGAGCATGGACAGACCTCTGAAATTACGAGCACTAAAATAAGTCTCTCCTCTGCATTGTGATTATCAGGTATTTATCACCGATGAGAAAGATGACTGGAACAATTTCCTCCTATATCCGTCTCTTAAGTGCTTCATCCACAACTGTTGCTAACTTGAAGGATATCAGAACAGTTGAACAGGTTCCCTCCTGCATCCTGCTGCACAAGCTGGCGGCAATCCAGAGGCGAGAGTGTCGTGGGAACCTTGGCATTCAGGTAGGAGGTTGCAAAATCCCCACGAGACCCCAAACCTAAGAAGAACCACTTTGAGAATTCCGTTCTACACACGGATGGCAGTTCAGACAAATGCCTATTTGTTCAAGTGTTGAACATAGGCCTTTCTCTAATAGCTTCAGTCTTCGGTCTGATTTCCAGGTCTTTGGTCCATCTTAGGTTGATTCCTGTGCATGGTGAAAGGATTTAGTTCCATTTTCCTACCAATAAATAGCCACTTCTCCCAGCACCATTTGTTGAAAAGGTTGTCTTTCCTGCAGCATATGAATTTGGCCCCTTTGTCAAAGATCAATTGACTAGGTGTGCAGGTTTGTTTCTGTATCTTCTGTTTCATTGGTCTGCGTGCCTGTTTTGTGTCAATACCATGCTGTTTTAACTACTAATGCACTCTAATGTAATTTGAAGTCAGGAACTGTGACGCCTCCTGCGTGGTTCTTATTGCTGGAAATCGCTTTGGCTATTCTGGGTCTTCTTTCTCCATATAAAATTCATGACTTTATAGGTCTATGTTGGTATTTTGATAGGAATCACATTGAATCTGTAGACCAGTTTTGGCAGAATGACCATTTTGATATTTATTCTGCCTATCAGAGAGCAAGAGAGATCTTTCCACCTTCCAAGGCCTTCAATTTCTTTAATGTTTTATAGTTTTCATTGTAGAGGTCTTGTCTCTGAGTAGGTCTATTCCTGGGTATTTTATTGGTTTTGAGGTTACTGTGAATGGAATCGCTCTTTCTTCGTGGACTCACCGTTGGCATAGAGAAAAGCTACTGGTTTCTTTAGACTGTTTTGTATTCTACCACTGCTGAACTGGTCATCAGCTCCAGTAGTCTTCTGGTTGAGTTTTTGTGTCTTCTAGATATAGGACCATGTTGTCTGCAAACAATAATTGTAATTACTCTTTTCCTATTTGAACTCCTTTGATATCCTTCTATACTAAAAAGTTTCTGCTCCTTCTATACTAAAAAGTTTTGACTTCAAAAGAAGTCATCAAGAATCTAATGAGAAAGCCCACCGAATGAGAGAAACTTTACCAGCTGCCCCTCTGATAGAGTGCTAATATCCAGACTATACAAAAAGCTCAAAAGACCTTACAGAAGCAGAACAACCCCATCAAAAATTGAACCACTGATTTGAATAAACACTTCACAGGGGATGCAAATGGCACGAGATACATGGAAAATGCTTAACACCATCAGCCATCGGGGAGATGCAAATCCTAACTACACTGAGATTCCACCTAGCTCCAGAGTGGCAAGCATAAAGAAGTCAAACAAATGCTGGCAAGGATGTGGGGAGCAGGAACTCTTCTACACCGTGGGAGTGCAAACTAGTTCAGTCGCTATGGAGATCAGTGTGGAGATTCCTTAGAAAACTGGGAATAGATCCACCACACGATCTGGCTATACTACTACTGGGTATATTTCCAAAGGGATTGAAATCAGAACTACAGGAACATATGCATACCCATGTTCATAGCGGCACAATTCGCAACAGCCAAAATATGGAACCAACATAGCGTCCATCAAAAGATGAATAGGTTACAAAATTATAGGAAATACAATGGAATTCTACTCAGCAATAAAGAACAAAATTATGTCATTTGTAAGAAGACGGAAAGATGGAGAACATTATGTTAAGCGAGATTAGCCAAGCACAGAAAGAAAAGGGACATATGTTATCTCCAATACACTCAAGCTAGGGAGTATTAGGGATACCAGAGGGACTCCAGGTAATGGAGGGGAAACGTCAGAACCCAGGAAGGAAGGGTAGGGGAGGAAGAAGGCTGAGGAAAAGCTACATGTAACTATGTGTATACATGTGAATATAAGATTGTTAACCTGGACACTCAGTATCAGGAGGAAGGGAAACGTGGAAGCGGGGGTCGGGGAAGGAGGGCACCAAGTACTGTGTGAATGTGTGCCATTGTCACCATGACCTATGATGTAAGACTATAGTGCACCAATAAGAAAGCAAGTAAGTACAGAACTGAGGGAAGAAATACTCAGAAATAGTTATAGGAGATTCTAACACTGCTATCTAAAGTGGACAGATCATTCAGACATAAAGATCAATACGGGAATGAAACTGAACATCAATGAATACTAAATAGATCTTAGAGGCATACACAGAACTTTCTACCTGAATGCGGGAAAATATTCTTAATGGATACAGAGTAGATCACATGTTGGGTTAAAAACACAGCTTAAATTTAAGAAAATAAGAATTATCTTTTCCTATCACATTGGAACGAAACTAGGGATTGACAAGAATTACAAAGTGAAGATCTACAAACATGTGGAAACTAAACAACTGGGTCAGAAATAAAAGACATCACGGATATATCAAAAAGAGGACAAGTTATACAAAAACAAATTGAACAATGTAGAGAAATGGATGAATTTCTAGAAAAAATTGCCAAAATGGAATCAAGAAAAAAGAACTAGCCAATTTTAAGTAAGACTAAAAATGTAGTGCAAAACTTCCCAAGGAAAGGCTCACAACCAGATGGCTTCATGCTAAATTCTATCGAACATTTATAAAATTAATGCCAATCTGTTTTTCAACTCTTCCAAAAAAAAAAAAAAATATCGGAGAATGCTTTCAAACTCATTTTGTGAGGCTAGCATCACTCAGATGTCAAAACCAGGTGAATTTATCAAAGAAAATACAGCTGATATCTGATGAATATACATACAAAACATTCCCAATAAAACATGAGCAAGCAAAACTGAAAAGCACATTAAGAGGATTATAGACCAGAATCTAATGAGATTTATCCCTAGGATATAAGCATGGCTCAATACATACACATAAATCAATATGATATACTATATTAACCAAGTGAGGGGAACCCTCCCTACACATCAGTGGAAGTAGAAAAAGCATTTGATAAAGTTCAGCACTGATTTATAGAAACACAAGATGGATAGAAGGAACTTAATGACCACATATTACGATTTGAATTTAAAATGAGCCTCAAGCCGCATGTATTAGATAAAGCGGCCATCTTTGAAGTCAGAATATGGCTGCCAGGGAAGGGTTCCTGGTGGCATGGCCAGAGATAGTTTTCTGAGTCTAGGCTGCTGCAAGGTCCCTTCTGTCTCCCCTGGCACCATGAGCTGACAACAGCTATCACCCTCTCTCTGTTCCCTACTATGATGTCCTGAGGACCTGCAGCCCTGGATCCTGCTTGGGAAGAGGTCCACCATAAACCTCTAGGCCTGAGAGTAAACAAAAGGCCTCTTCCTTTAAGTTTTGTATGTGAAGTGTTAGACACTTCACAAAAGAAATTCAAATAGCAGTGATAATGCTGACTACAATACCACAAATGAAAAGGCCACAGCATATGTTTTTGGCTCCTTGTCATAAATTGGCTATAAGTGTGCAGATTTGAGTCTTCTGTTCTGCTCCGTTGATCTATGCATCTGTTTTTGTGGCAATGCCATGCTGTTTTTGTTATTATGGTTTTGTACTATCATTTGAAGTCAGGTATTGTGATGCCTCCTGTGTGGTTCTTGTTGCTGAAAACTACTTTGGGTATTCTTGTTTTTTTTTTGTTGTTCTGAATGAATATAAAGACGGATTTTTCTGTCTGTGAGGAATGACCTTGGTAGTTTAAGTATCATGTTGAATCTGTAGATCACTAGATCACTTTTGGCAGAATGGCCATTTTGATGACAAAAATCTTCCACATATTTTTGGATAGGCAGAATAACTATCTCCTAAGTTATTTTCAATGTTTTATACTGTTTTTGCAGAGGTCTTTTACCTCCTTGGCTAGGTTTATTCCTAAGGTTTTTATTTTTGTGGGATATCCTGAGTGAAGACATTTTTTGGATTTCTGTTTTCAGTGGATTTATGGTTGGCATACAGGAAAGCTTCTGATTAAAGTTGATTTTGTATCCGGATACTTTGCTGAATTTGTTGATCAGTTCTATAAGCTTTTTGGTTGACTTTGTTTCGTCTTATAATTATAGTATGTCATCTGCAAATAGTAGTTTTAGTTATTCTTTTCCTATTTGTTCTCCCTTTGATTTCTTTCTCTTGCCATATTGCTCTGGCTAGAGTCTCAAGTACTATATTGAAAAGAAGTGTCAATAATGGACATCCTTGTCTTGTTCCTGATTTTATGGGAAATTCTCAGTTTCTCCCTTTTAATATGTTGGCTGTGGGCCTACTGTATATTGCCTTTATTATGTTGAGGTATGCGCCTTCTATTACAATCTCTGCAGTGTCTTAGCATAAATGGATGTTGGCATTTGTCTAACACTTTTTCAGCATATATTGAAATGTGATTTGTCTTTGGTTCTGCTTATGTAATGAATTACATGGATTATTTTTCATCGTCTTTTCAACATATGGTGTTGGCAAAACTGGTTAATCATATGCAGACAAGTGGAAATAAACCTCACTTTCACACCCTGCAGAAAAGTCAATTCAAGATGGATCAAAGACTTAGAAGTCAGACCAGAGACCTGTTAGCTCCTTGAAGGTCCAACACTTCAACATATAAGCACAGGTAAAAGCTTTCTCAACAAGACCCCCAAAGCACAAGAAATTAGGAGGATCAATACATGAAATTGCATTAAACTGAAGAGATTCTGTACGGCAAAGGAAACTATCAAGAACCTCAACAGAGAGCCAACAGAACAGGAGAAAATTTGACGATTACTCCTCCAATAAAGGAATAATATATAGAATATACAGAGAACAAGAAACTCGCCACTAAGAAACCCAATCAAAATATGAGCAAGTGAACTAGACACTTCACAAAAGAAATTCAAATGGCTAATGAATGTATGAAAATAATGTTCAACATTAGCAACTGGATTGAAATCAAAACTACCCTGAGATTTCACCTAACTCCAGTTAGAATAGCAATCATTAAAGTACAAACAAATGTGGAGGATGTTGAGAAGTTGGAACTCTAATTCATTGCTGGTAGGATTGCAAATTAGTGCAATCACTTTGGAAAACAATACAGAGGGTCCTCAGAAGAAAGAGAATGAACCTACCATATGATTCAGCAATACCACTTCTGGGTATCTACCCAAAAGAATGGAAACCAAACTACCAAACTAACACATGCCTATCTATGTTCATAGCCACACAATTCACAATTGCCAAACTATGGAACCAGCCAAGATGTCCATCGACAGATGAATGGATTACAAAACTATGGGATATGTGCACAGTGAAATTTTACTTAGCCATAAAGAACAAAATCATGTCATTTGCAGAGAAATAGATGGAACTAGAGAACATTATGCTAAGTGAGATTAGTCAATCACAAAAAGAAGCAGATGCTCTCCCTGTTAATATGCCGAAGCTAGGGAGGAAAAGGGCCATAGGAAGAACTGTAGACAAAAGAGGAACCATAGATGAGCAAATAATGAACTCAGGGATGAGGGAGAAAGAGGGAAACTCCCTAATGTACATGATGCACATTCACAAACTTTTCAAAGTCAATCACTAAGCCAAACATGAGGAGGGAGGGGGAAATGGGATGAGAATTGGGGAAGGGCTAAATGAGTGATGTATGCATGTGTGCCTCCACCATCTTGTACCCCATTAAGACGTATAAAAAGTCCACAGCTACTATTATAAGTAGTGAGAAAATGTGAAGGCATATAGGTCAATAGCCCCCAAATAAACCTACCCATTCATAATCAACTGCTTTCTTGATGCAGAATGCCAAGAACACAGGATGAGGAAACAACTTTTCAATGAATGGTGTTAGAGCCTCAGGTAGCAGCCCACACTTATAATCCCAGATCTTGGGAAGCTGAGTTTAAGAGGTTCAGGCCAGCCTCAGCCATTAAATGAGACATTGTTCCAAAAAAAAATGGGGCTGGAGGGTGTAGCTCAGTGGTAGGATGCCCCTAGGCTCAATTCCCATTACCACAGATAGAAAAAATTGGTCTTAGAAAAAACTTCCACATGAATTAGACACTTATACCATGTGCCACATTCAATTAAAAATATACTAAAGACTTAAATACCTGAAACCATAAAACCACTGGAAGAAAACAAAATTTAACACTGGTCTTGGACAGGATATTTGGAGGGAAGGAAGAATTTGCCGCAAAGCACAACAAACAAAAGCCAAAAATTCAAGTGGGATTTTACCTGAAACAAGAAACCTATGAATTGGGATTTAACATTTCAAACCATTTATCTGGCTGGGGATGAATATCCAGAGGTCATATAAAGAACTCAAAATTCAACTTCTGTAACCTGATTAAAAATTAGGCTAATGGTCTAAATAGATATTCCAGATGGCATCAAAATGTTCAACAATTATGAGAAAGTGCTCATCAGTAATTAGGACAATGAAAAGTCAAAGCCACAAATGCCACGTCACTTTACACCTGTTTGGATAGCTATTATCACATTTTGGATGTGGACTGACCCCCAAGGTCTCATGTGTTGGTGGGTTGATCCCAGCTGGTGACACTGTTGAAAGGTGGCGAGGCCATAGTGGATGAGTTAACAGTGTATCACTTATCCCTAGCCCCACCCTTTATCTAATCTGTGATTAGATGTTATTTTTTAACCTTGGATTGTATTCATGTGGTTTATTACATTTATCAATTTGTGAAGATTGAACCAACCTTGATCAAGTGTAGCCAGCTTGATCATAGCATATCTTTTCACTTTGCTGTCAAATTTGTTTGCAATTTTATAAGAATTTTTGCATGCTCATCAAGGATATTGGTATAGTTTCTTTTCCCTTGTGTCTATCAGATTTTGGTATCAGGGTAGAACTATCTTCTATGAGTTTGGAAGAGTTCCTTGTTTCTGTTATATGGAATATTTTTGAGGATCACAGGTATTAGTTGTTTAAAATTCTGGTAAAATTCAGCTGTGAATCTGATTTCACCTTGTTAATTATTGTATTAAAAACAGGAACACCAGTACCATCCTAAAATATGGATATATCATTGCTGTATTTCTCATTACCTTTAAATTTATGCATTAGAAATCTAACTACAAAGGTAACATTAAAATATTTAAATCAATTCTCAAAAAAATTTTTTCTCTTTCCTTTCAGTATTTTTGTGGTACTGGAGATGAAACCCAGGGGTATTTTACCTCTGAGCTACACCCCAGCCCTATTCTTTATTTTGAAACAGTCTGAGTTGCAAAGGGTCTCACTAAGTAGCTGAGGCTGCCTGTGAACCATGATCCTCCTGTCTCAATCCCAAATGCGGGTCTTATAAGCGTGCACCACCATGCCTGGCTTCTTTTCAGTTTTAATGAAACCGAAAAAGAAAAAAAGGTTTTAATAAGAAAAATGAAGTGCCTTTTGAGGAAATACTTTATTTTTTGGTACTGAGGATTGAACCCTGGGTATTCCACTTCCAACCTAAATCTCCAGCCCCATTTTTATTTTGAAACAGGCTTTTACTAAGTTGCTGAGGCTAGCCTTGAACCTACCATCTTTCTGTCTCAGCCTCCCAAGTACTGTGATCACAGACATGCACCACCACATCTGGCCAAATATTTTAAATAGAGATACTTTCTTCCTGGACCTCTCAGTTTGGAATCCAGCAGGTATGGAAGACATGCAGTGAGTTACAGCTAGTCTTGGAGTATTCTTTCTCAGCTTCAGTCCCAACAGGTCAAATGGTAGTGCGGTCTAGAGGCTGAGCACCATCCCCCCTTGCCCACCAAATGGGCTAAAGCCAAGATGCTGCAATAGGACCAGATCCACTCCCAGGCCTCCACCCCTACACAGAGGAGGAGCCATCTGCCAGCCTCTCTTCCATGGAGCCTGTGGCCCCACGACATTTGCACATTCCTGGTCCTGAGACCCTCAGTTGGCATGCTTTGTTGCAGGGCATACAACCAAGTGGTACCTCTATGTGTGGAGCCAGTAACTGAGAGGGTGGTGTTGGTGCCAGGGTGGGGGCTGCTAGTCACAGCCATGAGCTCCCAGATCTACCTCTGGAAACCCAGTCTCCTCCCAAACACAGACATCAATTGCTTTTTTTAGTGGTACTGGGGTTTGAACCCAGGGGTATTTGACCTCTGAGCTACACCCCCATTTTTATTTGGGAACAGGGTCTCACTAATTGGCTGAGGCTGGTCTCAAACCTGTAATCCTATCTCAGCCTCAAGTTCTGGGATTACAGGTGTGCACCATGCCCAGCGAGCCAGTTTCAAATGGAAGTGCCTTGTACTTCCCTCTGCCTTACAGACTATTTTCTCCCTGCTTTGAATTCTCAGTGTTTTGTGACCCAATCATTTTCCTGGGCCCAAAGAGACTCAGAATGGGCACCTGCTAAGCCAAGGGGGGAAAAAAAAGATGCCGTTAGGACTCATATTTAAAAGGCAGGGGCTTCTGCACACCCAAGCAGTACACTCAGACAATAGGACTCTTTCTAAGATGGCTTCCTGCCACTACAGAGGAGCATGCTGGGCAGGACAGAGGGCCTCCTCCTGTAGCAGCTTTCTGCGCAGAGCCTGGGCCTGCAGTCTGCTCAGCCCGCTGTCTGCCTGGTGGTGGCATCTTCATCCTTGGTCATCCCTGCTCCTCTTTCAGTCTGCTGAAGAGGTATCTGCCTCTCACACCGAGGCCTGGGCATGGGACAGCCCACTTCTCCCACAGCCCTAGCAGCCAACGTTTCTGGGTTTCACCTGGTCACCAACTCTCCACCTGTCCTCCAGCACTTTCCTGTGGCCCTCTACCACCTCCAAATGAGGCTACATCTGTTCATTTCATCCACTCTCATGGATCAGCAGGTTAGGACTCGTGCCTCTGACCCACCGCCGTCTTCTGGGCTTTGCATTCTTTTACCTACCAAGCCTGTGAGGGGTAAAGCCTCCTCACCAGCTTCAAGTGGAGGATTTAAGGCTCAGTAACCATCCTAATGTCCTCGGCCCCAACTCATGCCTACTGAGGTCCAGGGCAGCCTTCCCTCATGACTTCTACAGAGGTCCTGAGCATCCCTCCTTCCCACCAGCCACACATGGCACCAGAGACGCTGCAGCAATCGGGGCTGGAGGCAGGTGCGTGGAGCCTTTGCCACCCTGCGAGTCAAGTCTGAGCACAGGCAGCTAGAGGATGCGGTTTCTATCAATGGGTTCCAGGGCTGCTTGCTTTCATCTTGCACAAACCATCAGGATCTCTCTGACTACTCTTTGAGGTAGAGACACCAGGAGGGAAGTGGTACGAGAGCTGACGAGATCCCAACTGCAGCCCGGAGCAGCTGACTCAGACAGTTGGGGATCCGCCATCACGGTGGCTTTATCAGCAACTCTCCTGGTTCAGTGAGTTTTGGACACATCCCTGGACAGGAATCTCCTTTTATCCTCCTCCTCACTCAGCAGTGTCAAGACTTAAACCATTCTTACAGCATGCCAGGTGGCCAAGTCCCTCCGAGTGTGCCTGAACACGGCTCTTTCCTCGCCTGGAGGGTCGGACCTCTTCCTAAGCTCACCGCAGTTGTCTGTAGGGCTGCCAGCAAGCTCTCCTTCCTGACCCGCTCCCCAGGAGAGGGTGTTACCATCCTTCTTCTGTTCATTAGAGATGGTTGCTCTGCATTTTAAGCTTTGTGTTATTGTACTGCAGGGCCCTTGGCAACTGCCTCCCTTTCCAGGCAGTTTTTGAAAAGCAAGGACTCCTTCCCTCTATAGTCTCAGCTTTCTTTTTCCTTACTGGATCTCCCTTCTACTTTGTACAGGGCCTTCTTACAAGTAAACCTTCCTCCAACTCTAATACCAGCGAGCCATCTGTTTCAGTTGGGACCCTGACTCACAGGTTAAAATCTGACAATTTTTATATAATTTTATACTCTGCAATTTATGTATAATGTAGTTACAAGTCTAACTATAGTTGTAATGCTTAACTGTATTTTGAGGTACTGGGTGTTGAACCTGTGGCATTCTACCTCTGAGCTACACCCCTAGCCCTATTTTTTTTATCCTATCTATATTTTGAAACAGTCTCACCAAGTTGCAGAGGGCCTAAGTAGTTGAGACTGGCCGTGAACTTGTGATCCTCCCAAGTACCGAGATTATAATCCCAAGTACTGGGATTACAAACGTGCACTACCACACCTGGCTCAACTTTATCAAATATATCCACAAACTATTTCTGAAGATTCATGGATCAGGGGACCTCTAACCACACATAACTTATCAAAGAAAGCAGGGATATGTAAGAAAAGCCACTGGCCTGTGGGGTGCTGCCCCAGCTCATTTCTTGGTGTGTAGCCATGGGGCATCTGGCTCAAACCCCATGTGTCCGTGTTCTTGGGTTTGGTGGAGTTGATGTCAGCCGGGATCTAGCCCAGCTTCCGTGTTAAGTGGCTGTCAGGTAGCTAGGCAGCAGCACCAGCCGGGGCCACACGCCTGATGGCCCTCCACCTGCAGGCGAGGGGGATGGGCTGGCGCTGACTCGGTCATGGACCGTGTGGGTTCGAGGCCCGAGGCCCCATCTGTGGGATGCTGCAGCCAACCGAAGGGTGCCAGCATCCTTGTTAAATATTTAAACTTCATTTGCTGGAGCAGCAGGGAAGATGCAATTATGGGAAAGATGTTTGAGGAGAGCAAGTTTCTTTCACATCAGGAGACCCTCTTCTCTCCCTTCCACAGGGCAGCATCTTTCTGGAGCCTTTAATTTCCTCTGAGATGTCTGCAGGGCTGTGGGGAAAGGGAGGGGGCACGTGGAGAAGGGAGAATGGAGAGCAGAAAGGAGAACTCAGATTCTTGCAATTTGGGCTGATCTCCAACAGCCGAGGAAATCCTGGATTGAAATCCATTAGGGTTTTGCAGGTTACAAAACACCATCATAGGGGTCAGATGATTGAATGCTGTCAGAAGCTTAGCATTCTGAAAGCATTTTCCTGATTGCAGACTCCAAAGTGCAGCGGTGTCTTCCCTCACTGTGGCCTCTCTCACCCTGGTGGCCTGCAGCCTGGGGTCCTTTCGGCTTGTCCATGTTGCCCCTGCTGTCACGCCAACTCGGGCAGCAGCACCTGCACAGATCACCTCCAATGCCTTTAGGTCAGCTGGATGCAGCAGTAGCACATGTCTAAGTAGGCTTCTGTTGAACAAGGAGGGAACGACAGACAAGGAAATGCTCCTTCTGTCCCTCGGGTGGACAGGCAGCCCTGCCACAGCTCTCAGGAGTCCTGTGGGTACACCTCAGGTGTCCAGTGGACCAGCTTGCTATGTAACACGTTTGTTTTGGCTTTCATTTCTTATCTCTATTTACAAGATTTCCCAGAATCACTCTTCAGACACGCACACGCCCTTGCTGGAATTTGTGTCTCACACTGAGTCCATCAGTCTTCCGTCCTCCACCAGGTCAGGGGAGCTGTGGACCACTATGGATACCGTGCCAACCACCACCTATGTTCATCACCCATGGAAACAAGCGTCCACGTGCTTAGCGGCTTAGAAAAAGTACACTCTCCTGTACATTAGAGAGCAGCCTCAGGTTAGGGGCTGGCAGGGCCATGCTCCCTCAGAAGGGCAAAAAGTCCCTTTCTTTGCCTCTTCTGATGTTTGTGGCCCTTGGCTTACATGTAACTTACACTGAACTGTGATCAACCCCAGGATCTGCCTCTGTGGCCATCCTTTGGGTCGGGCCTTCCTCTTGTTCGTTAGAAGGTTGTCTATCATTGGAAAGAGCCCACACTTCATTACACCAGCAACACATTTCCAAACGAGGCCACATTCGCAGGTTGAGGGGTGCAATTCTACATCCTTTGGGGGCCACAATTCAGCGCTCTATGCTATTCTTTGGGACAAAATGTGAAGATGAATCCAAGCCTTGAGCTGAGAACCTCGGGATCGGAAAGCCTAGAAGATGGGAGGGGGTCGGAGGAGGCACTAGCCCAGAGAAAGTGTTAGAGGCAGAGGAACCAGGTGGGCTGGGTTCAAATGTGGCCAGAGGCAGAGGCCACGAAGAACCCCATGTGTCCTGTGGGCAGGCGGATGTCTCACGTAGAGCCCAGGGTGCAGACCTGGCACCGTGGGCTGCACAGCCTTGGGCAGGAGCAGACCACCTGGAGGTGGCTTCCTGTTCAAGCTCAGAAGAAAGGAACACTAAATGTAGGCACCGTAGCAGTGAAATATACAGCTCCGGTGTCTCTTCAAGAGAGAAATTTACAGAATGGAGAGTCTGGAAGGGGAAGAAAGGAAGCAAGAACAGGCTGTGAGCACTGGTCTAGGAGTTGGGTATCATCATGGGAGCTGTCCTGAGCTGGATTTGAAATGCATAGCAGTCTAGCCAGATAGATATTTGACCTTCAGATATTGACTATGGACACATCTGCTAGTTTTCTAGAACTCAAAAGCACAAATATTTCTGTAATTAAGCCAACCAAGAAAGCGCCACTGTTATTTGATTTTTGAAAAAATTCATTTGACCTCTGCTTTTATTACCCTCTGTTTTGTGTGGCCACGGAGCATTCTGTTGTATAGAACTACAGTAATTTCATCACTGCCAAGTGTTGAAATTGCACTTCTATTTTTTTTTTAGCACAAGCACTGTAAGGACTGTCTTTATGTACTTGTCTATTAGACAGAGAAGTCATAAGTCACAGTGGAATTAGCCAAGATAGAGGAAATATGCATTTTTTCCTTCAAGCCTAATTCTATCTTATTAAAATTTATGCCAAGAGAAATGTATACATCAAGTGGCTTTTGACAGGTGTACATCTGCTTAACCACCATCTACTCAACATAAGCTAGTGTCACCTGAGAATGCTCCTGCATGGCCCCTTTCAATAGTCACTGTGTCCCAACACCTTAGAGGCGAACTACCAACGTCCATCATAACAGATCAATGTTGCTTGTCCTTGAACTTTCTGTATGGCATCAGTTCTTCCTTTGGTTTATTTTGTTGAAATGGATGTGTTTATTCATATTGTCACATCTCAGCAGTCTTTTGTATTTTATATTCATTTGCATTGCGATTTTATGAAGTATTGTTTTCATTCCACCGTAGGAAGAAACACCAGTTCGGCTCCTGCTTCTGTGCCATTTGTCATGTACTTTGGGTTACGTGTTGTCAACCCACTACAGTTTGCAGCACTGCCCCACCATCTCAGCTTATTGAAAGGATACCGGACAATCTTAAGTCTTGAATAGTAAGTGTAAATGACTCTGCTATGTCTGAATGACTGTGTCCTCTCCAAATTCATATGTTGAAACCCAGTCACCAATGCTATGGTGTTAGGAGATGGTCTTTGAGAGGCAGTTAGCTTATGAGGTGGAGCTCTCATAAGTGGGATTAGTGCCCTTATAAAAGGCCCCTGAGGGCTGCCTCACCCCTTTTGCTGGGCACTGTCCTAGAAGGCCATGAGACAGTAATATAAAAATCATTCTTCAGACTATTCCTGGTCTTGAAGAGGTGAGAGAAGGCAGGAGAACCTAAATCCCTGAGTAAAAGTCAGTTCTTCCTTTTATTACAGGCTTACAGAGTTAGGACTGGGTCAATCATTGACTGTCTCTTGCTAGGGAGTAGAGTGTTGTGTTAGAAATGTGTTAGACAAGTTATCCAGCAGTTTTTCAGGTGTGGTACAGATTGCCATCTTCAGTTCCCTCCTCAGGGTGGTATTCCACCCTTAACCAAAGCAAAAGGTTAGTAAAACAAGGAAAAGCTTAGATAGCATAGGAGTATCAAGGTCACCGTCTTTAGTTTCTTCAAGAAGGGCAGTCTTCTGCCAAAGCAAGCAAGCAGCTTTAAATTCTTAAGCCAATGTTTTTTAGACTTAGAACAGTTTCCCACACATTTCATCAGTCAGAAGGCACCGTCAAAGACACAATGGACAGGGTCTGTCTCTATTGAATGGACTGAATGTATTCTGTGTGAGAAGAGCCCAAGTCATACGGACCTGTGTGGACTGCTAAGACCTCGAGCGTGTGTTCCACTCCAAGTCGTGTCACCAGTGTGGTGGTATTGGGAGGTAAAGTCTTCAGGAAGTGATTAGATGGTGAGGGTGGAACCTTCATGAACTGGATTTGTGGCCTCATAAAAGAGGCCCCAGAGAGCCGCCTTGCCCTTCTGCCATGTGGAGGACGTAGCAAGCAGGTGTAACCCGTGAACTAGGAAGTAGGTCCTAGGACGTCAGATCCATCGGCACCTTGATCCTGAACTTTCCAGTCTCCATAACTATGAATGGTCATTGTTTAAGCTGCCCAGGTAATATACACCTTGTTATCAGCCTAAACAGACTAAAACAAACTCATATCTTTCCCCTGAGAATAAGCTGTAGATCTGACACTCGGTGGGGGACATTTGCTCAGGGCCACACATGTCCTTAAGGTCCTGGAGTCCTTGGAGGCTTGTGGGTCAGAGACAGCTCATTTAAAACTACATTCAGGAAAGGCTGGAGAGGGAATAGAGAACTGGGAATTTGTCAGGGTTGGGCATCTAGATAATAGGATTTTCCCCTGCCTGGTAATTTAACAACCTCAATACTCCAGGGGGCGGTAACTCTGGAGGAGGTCTGTTAATTACTGCCAGGCTGCAGAATGAAACTTCCCCAAGACCCCCATTTTCTGGGCTGCATTTCATACCAATTAAAAGTCTAATCCAACGGGACCCTTTCCTGGCAAATTAACATCATGGACTTTGATGAACTGATACTTTTAATAGACTGGAATTTTGATGGACTCCATCACAGCTGCACCTCCTCAGAGCAGATCTAGGGATCTGGGCCGTTGGCACATGGTATGCCAGGAGAAGAAAAACAGGAAGTTCAGTTCAGAAAAGCACTTCCATGGGCTTTTTTTTTTACCAAGTCTGCTATGATCAGCTCCAACAAGAAGTGGCACTGAAAGGCTTCAGTCATCTGGTTTCTTATATGCCAGACCAAGGAGTTAGAAAGATGAAATATCTGTTCCTGCCCTCTAGAACCCCATAGAAGAATCCTGAGGGCACACACATTCAAAGCCTGAATCATGCCCCGTTTCTCTCCCTTAGTCATCTTTATGAACTAAAGCTTTATATCTAGAATGTTCCAGTTAATACAGTAACACTTCATTGATGTTATGCAGTATGTGACGCTATCAGTGCCAATCTCAGTATTATGCATGGGAAAGGGAGGGAGTGGGAGGAGCCAGGGAAGCTCAAGTTCTGTGTGCATGTATGTCCCTATCACTGTGAACCTCATTATGTGGGACTACGAGACACTGGTAAGAACATGTTAAAATAACCTACCCTTGCCAAGGGATGAGTTAATATCCAGCCACAGAATCCAGATAGAAGAGCTATACTTTATATCCAGCCGTAGAAGAGTTGGAGTAAAGAAATGGAGGCAGAGGACCATGGAAACCAGAGGGTATTTTAAAAATGGCTTGGATGATGCCCTGATTTTGTGATTTGATTGTGCTAATACTTTAATGAAAAGGCTAGGGGTAAAACATCTTTAGGATGCACTATTGTCCTATGATATCAAAATTAGAACTTTAACAGATATTTATGGTGTATCTACTATAAATGGTATAAGTATTTATGGTCTACCTAGCACTACATGTAAAAGGTGCAGAAATTATGGCTAAAGAGCCCCTGTATCTGGAGGAAGGCCCCATAAGATATGGAATATTTAATTGCCTTGATTTCAGAGGAAGACCTGCCCACAGATTATTCTATAGGGAGACCCAGATGTCTGGAGTTTGAGTTGACAACACAAAAGAGTATATAGAATTCTAAATGTCACAGACTTTAATCTTAACATGGATCTCTATTTTCTTCCACAACTTCAACCCAGTCCATCCCTGTTGTAAGACTGATTCAGGCCAGAAAAAGTTTTGAACACAAGCTAGGCAGGGATAAGCCTAAGCTGGAGACTTCCACTTAGAATGACCATCACCAAGTGAGGGACAGCTAGGTCTCTAATAATCCAGGAATCAAGTACTTTATGATCTCCAACATGACCTCGGAGGAAAACATTGGGAATTACACGATCTAAGTGCTCTGGCCTGTGAGGCAGACTGTCCACCTTTGTTGTAGGCCAGTGCCAATACATGAAAGGTTAGAACCAAAGGAAGGCATGAAAGCCAACTGGAGTTTCCTCCATTTTCAAGAAGTCACCTCGGTATAACCTTCCAAAGGACTGCTTTATTTTGCATCATTCAATTGTACGGCAAACACTGCTGTTCTTTATTAGATTGCCTCCCAACCACATGGAACACGTCGGTTCTTGAATTCAGCCTGTTGTCTTCTGTCATGAAGACAGAAGGGATGGATGGGAACCAAAGAAAGGACCTTGGTGGACACCTCCAGGTGGGGTGCTGCAAGGAAAGGAGCAGACACTAGAGGACAGGAAACCCTCAACCTTCCCTTAAACCTCAGCTGCTTACTCCACCCAGTAGCTCCCCAGAGGCTCCCTGGCCAGGTTCTTTCACGCACTTTGTCTCAAGCTCCAAATGTCAAGACTTAATTACTTCTTCCTCCACAGACCGTGACATTTACAGGGCCCAGCTCCCCAGGCTTGGGCTCACCTCCGGCAGCCCAGACAGCATTCTGGAGCTCCTTCCCTCATCCAAACATGTGTTTTCTGACAACACACACATGTCACGTTTATCAGAACATCTTGTCACCAGGGACTGAAGATGGACAAGGTGTCCTTCCCTCTGAGGCAGCTCATGCTGTACACTGGAGCTTGCTACCCAGACCAGTTTTCTGGTTTTGTCCTCTGTTAAGATATGGTCATCTTCTAAGTTCCACACAGCCTCACCACACCGGCCTTCTAATGGGCCACTTGAAGGCAAGTATGCTGCAGACTGACACCTTGTGACCCGAGGATTATCCAAACTCCAACCCGGGGCGAGATGGCAGACTCCTTGTTCCCCTGCACCATTTACTCCTGGGAGACATGCCTTTTGCCAATTTCTCTTTTTCTTTCTCTCCAACAATGCTTGATATAAAGTTATTTAAATTGAGGAGGAATCAAGTGTAGAAGTCACAGGAGCCCGGACATCCAGATGAGGAAGCCAGGACAATTATCTTGAACTTTGATTTTCTACAACCCTGTTGTATCCCCAGCTCCCCAGTGGCCTGACCCTCTTCCATCTCCTATTAGAAGTCCCCTTCAACTCAGAGCAAGCAAGGTGGAAAGCATCTTCCACTGTCAGTGAAACAGAAAGCTAATGGAACTAAGATACCAAAGTGGCCATCATATATAATCTGATGTGTTGGTAGCAAGTCCACTCATGAGTGATATCTGCGAAGAAAGCACCATTTTCAAATTTGGAGATTCTCTCGTGAAAATCACTCATAATTTTTCTCTGCTTATCTTCTGAGTACCACACGAAGCCACTCTGTGCCCCAAACCAATGGTTACAGAGTAAGAAACAGCCCTTTAAACTAGGCTTGCTGTATCTCCTAGCAAACCACTGTTTCTCCTCTGCCCCCCAGTAACCTGCAGAAGTGTGAGAGGCAGAGAAAGAGATCCTTCTACCAGAGCAACTTTACCTTGGCACAAAAGCTGTGACTACTTCTGAGTTTTACTTCTGCCAAGACTGAGGCAGCCAGTGTGCCTGATGGGCTAGAACCAGGCGGCTTCATCACCCAGTGCGAGAACATCAACGATGGAGTCGATATTCACAGAAAAAAAGCTATGCTCAAAAAATGGACACCTAACTCATGTCAGTACACGAAGGATTTTTTTTAAGACTCTCCATGCCAAGATGTGGTCACCTCACTTCCCTCAACCCTCCCTGGTGTGCTGTGCCTTCCCTTAGGGGGGGCATTTAAATGCACCCAATCCTTCAACTGGCAAGAAAGCCTCCCTGTGGCATTCCAATGGACACCTGGAAAGGCAGAGTCTGGAGACAAGGCCTGCTGGAAGGGCAGAGGTGGACCTCACAGGAGTGCCCGCAAGCGGTCTGCACAGGCAGCAGCTAAAGACTCACTTGAGCCTAGGTGATCCTTACGCCTTTCTGGGTTAATAGGAAACTTTCAGGGTAAAGAAATGAACTAACACCTAGTCTCCCTGCCTTGATTCCGAGAGGTGAGCCCACAGGCAACGGCACCCAAATGCACCCTGGGCAGCTCCCACACATCAGACGTCACCATGGCACAGTATGAGGGCTGCCCTGTGGCTTCTCAGGAAGCTGAGACAGAAATGCAGGTCTGTGTGCACACCCATGTACGCGCACACACACTCCTGATGTTCAGAAACCATACAGGGCTGTTAAGGAATTGATGAAGCTGGAGTTTTACTGTCTTCCACTGGAGATGATTCAGTGCAGCGTATTTGGGGGGTGCAGAAGAACTTAGGGTCTGGGAAATGTTAGAGAAGGAAGCCAATAGAGACACAGAGGGTAAAGGCAACTGCAACTTGATTCTTCTTGGGGATCCTTGGTAATGGTGCAAAGCTAGAGGAGAGTAAACGGAGTATTTATGCTTCTGCCAGTCCCTGGTTACAGGCAGCTCTTCGGGAATGTTAGCCTAGAAGACCCAAAGTTCTGAACAGCTATCAGTCAGAGAGATATTGACAACTGAAAGCCATCCCTGAGTACTTCTAAAGGTCCAAAGTAAGTGAAGGCACTTTGTTCCAGGTGTTCACACACCATATATACACAACCCAAAGACTCCCAAAAGTTGAGCCAGTAAAGGAAAGATGTATGGCAAAGCCAGGTCTACAAGACCTGTATATTCTCCTAACTGATTCTTAGCCATTAACAGTAGAAATCCTTTCTCTGAGAACACAACTCATTTAAGAATTGAAAGTATAGTCGCTTCTGTAACACAAAAACCACCCTGTGATGTGGGCTAAGCAGTATGTTCTCTCCTGATGCATTTAAAATGATTTAATTTGTGCTTGTTCAAGAACATGTCTAGGGTGGGCCTGACAATGCACAAAATCTCAGTGTGTAATAAATTTGCTCGAACGTAACTTGAGTTTTCTCTTAGGCTTAAGAAAGGTCAAAACATGTTTTCATAACTATTATCTACCTTGCTGCTAATGAAAATCCCTGATTAGGCTATGAAATATGACAAGGTTTTAACAGGAAGGCCTTAGAAACAAAATTGTTTTTAGAGCTTTTGGTCAAAAGAGAATCCACTCAAAACCTAGCAAGTTGAGAAGACAAGATTAACGGGCAAAGTCTGAAGACCACCCACAGCTACTCAAAAACCCCTTAAAAGAGCAGCCAGACCAAGGGCTGCTGCTGCTCAATCCTTCCAGTGGAAAAAGGGGCCCTGCGCACCAGGAATCCAGCCGGCCATTCAAACGGCCCTTATTCTCCAGATCCGCCTCCCTGCAACATCTATCAGGGCCATGAACTGTCTGCCCCTCCCTTCCACAAGCCAGCCTTCAAACAGAGCATGACAATGGCTATTGATCATTTGGTGTGTGCCCAGCAGTCAGCCCACACTAACTGCCGTATCCTCTTGGCGCCTTTCGGAGGTGGCTGTGAGTTTATGTATTAGAAAGTCTATGATTAGAGGAGAAATCGTGAAAACGGCCTGGCTCTCAGCTTGAAAGTGGTTGGGGCCAAATTCAAAACCAAGACTGATTGAAAGGCCTCGAGTCTTACACGGCCACCTCGTCTGCCCTTCTGAAGTCTTCCTGAAGTTCTTCAGAAGCCTTTTCCTGCCAGCCTACAGTCCTCCTTCATGTCCTCCCCCCTGTTTTAGTCTTGTTTCAGATTCTTAACCTTCCAGAAATCCTATCTACAATTCTACCCATCTGATCTGTTAGCTTATCTACCACCAGAGGCAGGATGATACTTTCAATTAGATCTGGAATTCCTACTTGGAGAAACAAGTATCTCTCAATACCTTTCTACATGCAGCTGTCCTAGCCCCTGGGAGAGGGTGTTTATTTCAGTGACACTGAATTTGCCTGGCTCCGCAAGTCATGAAGCAATATTAAATCAGCATCAGAGCCGGGCGTGGTGGCGCACGCTTGTAATCCCCGCGCTTGGGAGGCTGAGACAGGAGGATCGCGCAGGTTCAAAGCCAGCCTCAGCTACTGAGTGAGGCTCTCAGCAACTTAGTGAGACCCTGTTTCCAAATAAAATATAAATAGGTCTGGGAGTATAGCCCGGAGGTAGAGAGCCTCTGGGTTCCACTCCCAGTACCACCAAAAAAAAAAAAATAAAAAATAAGTAAAAGTAAATCAGCATCAGTATGAGAATGAGTATGTATTGTCAAAAACCTATCTCATGTGTTAAGATTCCTGGAATCTTCTTTCCCACTAAGGGAAGACACTAGATTTGGCATCTCCCAATTATAAGTTCAGCAGGTGGAATTGTTCCTAGCCTTAGGCACCTGAATGACATTGATATCTTGAACCTGAGATGGGTACCACATAGATGTTTCCAGTACTAGTTTCTTGCCCCCACCCCAGGGACTAAGGTAAGCCTATGGCTTGGCCCCATTTGCTTAGGATCCTCTTCAAGAAGAACTCACATCCTCTTGCCTGATCTACTTAACTACGTGCAGGGCAGCAATCTTCACGGTAGCCCAGATGGCAGAAAGCCTAGGGGGTGGGAGTTGCCGTTCCTCAGCAGGGGTGATGGGAAGGGGTTTCCATACCAGGGGCTCCAGAGAGTTCTTATCAGACAAGCCCTTTGGGGGGTTGTGGGTTACTTTCAGAATTTCAGAGGTGTCACGTTTCCATTTTATAGTTGAAAGCCAGACAAATGATTTTACCTTCGAATCACAAAGTCACAGTAGGAAAGTAGCAAAAGTCAGTCCTCAGTCAGCTGAGCCAAATCTACGGCTTTTCAGTTCAAGTAGAAGGGGCCAGTGCCTTTGATTGGGTTTGACAGAAGACACTCCCACGGTAAAGAGTAAAGTATTTATGCAGAAGGTGAGTCCAGGAAGACAATGACGAGGGGAAGGAGAACTGAGACCAAGAAAGGAAGCCAAGCCGGGCGCGGTGACACATGCTTGTAATCCCTGCATTCCGGAGGCTGAGACAGGAGGATCGCGGTTCTGGGACAGCCTCAGCTACTTAGTGAGGCCCTCCGTAACTTAGTGAAACCCTGTTTCAAACTAAAGAATAAGAAAGTAGGGCAGGGGGTGTAGCTCAGAGGTCAAATGCTCCGCCCCCCCCCAAAATAAAAAAACAAGGAAGCCAGTCAGTGAATCTATAATGTTACCACACACTCACCACTGCTCAGGGCAGTCACAACTTCACCGAGGAATCCTGCAACACCTCAGAATTATTCTAGAGAGGCGTGAAGCAGCTGGATGTTCATGTATCTACTCCAGTTGGCCACTGGCTAAGGGCTGCTCCCAGGGGTGCTAATTCCCTACCTCTTCTGGCCTGCCAGGTGCCAGAGTTCAACAGCCCAAGAGAGCCTTCGGTGCAGAGTCCTGGGTGCCATGGTTGGAGTCAAGATCAAGTGCTCTGGAATGGTCGGTGGGAGCACCTGCTAGCAGAGGTGGGCATGCCACGAACACTGCCTCAGACTTCCAAATGATGCCAAAGCAAGTAGCACCTGTTTAAAGGACATGGTGATGTGTGAAGGTATTGAAGCTCCAGAGCTTTGGAAACCCTAGCTGGGACTCTGGCCCCAAAACTTGTGAGCATCAAGGCAAAGGGGGTACGTGAGGCTGTCTATTCACCCAGGCATAAACTGTCTGCTACCTATGTGAAGCTGAGTGTCAGTCCCTTCTGGAGCATGAGTCCACTAAGGGCTGGCGAACTGTTCTGACACATGTATTTCAGGGTTTGATGACAGTGATCTCCAAACTATTCAAGTCTTCACTTACAGCATGCTATAGCGGCCACTCTAAAAAATCCCGGGCCAACCAGGATGAGGGGATCCCTGTAGCCAGGAGTGTGTGGACCAGCCACCTCCAAAGCAGATCCAGTCAAGCCTTCAAGTGGTTGCCACCTCCTAAGATGTCCTGAACAAGGACCGCAGGGTTGAGCTGCCCCATATTCCCAACCCGGAAAATGACACATATTTTGTTTTAATCTGCTAAGTATTAATTTGGTATCTAGCAATAGATGACAAGTACATAAGAATCAGCCTTTCAGCCAACGCCGGGAAGTGAGCATTGAGGGGAACATTAATACACTAGAAGGGAAGGTCGGAGAACTACCCGATGTGCTTCATTTGTCCCCAAAATGTACCGCCACCTTTGTTCTGGAAGGTGGGGCCGCATGGCTCGAAGAGGACTCCCATGCACACAGGTCCCGGCTGAGTTCAGTCTGTAGGTGACATCAGTAGGGAAGGGGTCACCTCGAGGAGGCTCTGCTCTTGCCCGAAGGTGCGGTGTCCTCAGGCTGTGTTCTCTTGAGGACCGGCTAAGTCCCTCCCTCTACTCCTCCACATTCTGGGGCTCAGAAGTGACAAGAACGTTCCCACTTCATACTGCTCATCCTTGTGGCTCCCATTGTAGTCTCAATGCCTGTGTTTCCCAAAATTCCTGGGTTGAAGCCTTAACTCTCAAGACAATGGAATTAGGTGGGATTCTTTGGGCACTACTGACAAGTGAAATCCTCACTCATGTGATGCTATTAGTAAAGGGCTCAGAGAGCCTTCTTTGCCCCTTGCATGTGAGAATGCAGCAGGAAGATGTATTTATGATCAGAAATCAGACCCTCACCAGATACTTAGCTTCCAGAGACATGGAAAGTTTGCCTATAGTTTATTGCTACAAATGAGGCAGAGCCTTGGGTCCCCAGCCAGGCGGGATGCTGAGAATTTGGCCTGAGGGACACCTAGAGAGGGCTGATGACTTGGTCCACTGGACAGTGCCCTGAACCCAAGCTGGTTAGAAGTAAACTGCACATTTCATTTGTCTAGACTGCCCCTCAAGGGACTAGTGACAGGGAAGCCGGGGATAGCAACTGGGACAGAGAGGGACAGAAGGAAGTAGGCTCTGCGTCTGCCCTGACATACGGAAGCAGAGCCTCACTCCCGCACAGGGAGAGTCAAATGCCTACAGGAGCCCCGAGGTGGCCACAGCTGCTCCTGAGCTCAGGACAGTCATTCCCAGCCTCCAAGCCAGAGGACAGGGTAAGTATGGCTCTTAAGAGCAGATAGCCACAGGGGCCTGGGTGGCCGGTGAGCAGTGTCCAGTCAGTGGCCAGGGACAGAGGAGACAGCCAGAGTAACCCAAGTCCCTCCACCCATAGAACCGAACTGCAAACTTACCACCTAAGTGATCCGAAAGAAAAACAAAAACGAAGATAGAAGGCATTGGCCCTTCTGGAAATGCCAGTTCTGCAAGCCCCAGTGAATTATCCATGTTTAACTATCTGGTTCCTTAGTGTATTCACTGGCCTGTAATCATCAGCTTCATGCCCAAGGGGACTTCCCAGGACCTTTGTCTCCTCATGTCAGTCTGAGTCTGGGTGTTTAAGGGGAGGGGCTGAGGATATGCAGAAGATGCTGTGAGCTTGGGTTCAGCCAATCTTTCAAGACAAGTTCACACCATACCTCGAAGAGCCTGTGATTAGTAGGAATTACCATGATCCATCAAGGACCCCATTATCATGTGGGAGCGGCAGGCCCACCTCCCGCATGTCTCATCAGGGACTTGGACCATCATCCACCCCTCAGCTGTCTGGAGTCAGCACACGTCAAAGAGCAGGCTGACAGAACCACCAGTAGTAGCATGCTTAGACTGGAGATTTATCACCTGGATTCCCATCCATGGCAGGCTTGAGGTCATGCCTTCCAGGGCACTTTGCACCCAGTGGCAGAGGGGCTGCCTATGGATGCCTGGTCATTTTGACCTAACACTGATGGGCTGGCTCAGGCTTTATGGAGTCAAGTGTGCATTATAACTCAACTCCTGCTCTGCCTCATCTCTTCCCTCATCTTACAGGTGATTGCATGCTGGGCGTGGTGGCACACGCTTGTAATTCCCACGCTTGGGAGGCGGAGACAGGAGGACCATGCAGGTTTGAAGCCAGCTGCGCTGTTTCCAAATAAAAAAGCATAAAAATAGGTCTGGGAGTGTAGCCCAGAGGTAGAAGAGTTTCCAGGAACCCCAGTACTACAAAAAAAAAAAAATAGGGCTGGGGGTGTAGCCCGAAGGTAGAAGGGTTTCCAGGAACCTCAGTACCACCAAAAAACAACAACAACAACAAAAAAAAACAGGTGATTTCTAAACACCTGACTCCTTGAACCTGTTCTCAACATCTTCCTATGACAGGGAGAAACTTGATCTATGGAGGAATTATAGTCACATCTTTTAAATGCAATCTGGATGAAACGCAGAAACAGCAGGACAAGAGGTGACTCACAGCGACAACTATCAATCCTCCAGCTCCCGGCACTGGCCTGGGTAGACGGGATCCTCGACACTCCTGAACGTGTCCCGGCCCTCAGCATGGACGAGACTTGTCTCTGTCAACACTCTCATTGCTCCAATAGAAAAATGACCACACAAAGAAAGGGATATTTGCTCAGGTTCTGGAGATCTTGGGTCAGGCCATGTGAAGCTGGGATCTACGGCTCTCAGGCAAGGCAGTAGAAAGGAGAAAGCAAGGGCTCTTACATCATGAACATCAGAGTAAGAGCCAGCAGAGGGATTCAGACAAGCAGCCACAGCGACCCATGGTCCTCAGTCACACTCCACCTGCCTGGGTTACCTCCCAGGAAGTCCATTACAATGGCTTTGCCCACCGATGAGATCACAATGCTTATGGCTTGATTACACCACCTCTGAACGCTAATAAGTGAGCTCTTCAGGGAACACTAACCATCACAGGACTGCTCTCCAGAAAGCAGGCCTGGCCATTCTCCTGGGATGAGGGGAGTTCACTGCCTCCTGGGCCCTCAGCCAGCTCCCTTCACCGGAACCCCATTTTGACTCCTCCAGGCGTGTCCTCAGGGTCTCCTTGCTCTTCTCCCTGGGAGGATGCTCCTGCCACTGAGCTAGTTAATCACCTCACTTAGAGCCGCACCATTAGCATCAGTGTGGAGCTTTCCTTGACAGCACTCAGGAGGGGCTCACACAGCGCGGACACACATACTCCACCAGAGACGTGCTGACGACCACGTGCAGACAGATCCTTGCACACCGTGTGGAGTATGTGGTGGGCACACATACCTTATCACAACTCCCTGGATTCTGACAGATGTTCCCAAATGGTCCAGGCCCTCCTTCAGGTGGGAGGGCACCAGGTTCGCTTTCTCCTTTGTATTAGAGAGTTATAGCAGCAGGGAACAGAGGAGCAGGGAAGCACAAACTTATTGAGTATTCAGCGTTTGTCCCTCGACAGACAGCCACTCTGGCTCCACAGGCAGGGGCCGACCTGTGCAGATCGCACCACCCATCTCTGCTGCTGCCATGGGCTGGTATCTCTGAAAGTAGATGCTGTGACTACTTGGAATTCAAGACGTTTATTAAGTAGCGACATTTGTGAAAGGAAGGGAAGAAAGTGGGACTACGCAGAAAAAGCCATCTGACTTCCATACAGGCCCAGCAGGAGCCTGGGCCGGCGTGGCAGGCAGCTCTGGAGTGAGGATCGCCGATCTCGGTGCCCCGCATGTGGGCCACACAGCTAGGCCTTTGGGGCCTCACCTGGCAGTCGCTGGACATGAATGGCCTCACGGCCTTGGGTGAGTGGCTTTCTGTGCCTTGCCATGAAGCCCATTCAAGAGCATCTCCACGGCACTGCTGTGTCTTCTACATTAATGGGCGCTCACAGGGAAGGGGGTGGGAGGGCAGGATAGGCTCTCATTGCCTCCATCCCCTCCCACCCGGGTGTCTCTGGCTGGCAGTGGTGGGAGCTTCTTATTAAAACCACTCACCTTGCTGGATGACCTTTCTCCTAGCTACAGCTCCTTTGAGTTTCAACAACTATTTTCTCCCTACGTTCTTCCTCCATTTTTGTTTATTTATGGTACTGGGGACTAAACCCTGGGGGATTTTATCTCTGAGCTATACTCCCAGCCCCATTTTTTACTCTTTATTTTGAAACAGGGCTAAGTAGCTGAGGCTGGCCACGAACCTGTGATCCTCCTGTCTCAGTCTCCCCAGTCCTGGGACTCCAAGTGTGCACCCCACCAGCCCGGCTCCTCCCTTCTTTAGGCCCCTTTACCAAGTTTAGTTAAATCCATTAAGCATGTCCTCTTTCCCACCACGGCCTTGCTGGACCATGAGGATTTCCTTCTCTTTGCTGGTTCTCTTGCACCGTGTTTCTGGGAAATATCTTAGACCTTTTGTAAATCAGAAGACAGGATTTCAGGGCATTTTTATTTTCTGCTGTAATGTAAGAAGCTTTGTGTATAATGTGTATGTATAAAATCTTTTCTGTCAAACAGGTAGTTAGAATGCTCACCATTCTAGCTCAATTAACCTTTGGTTGACCAGAATCTTCGGACTGCCAGACACTTTAGCTCATACGGCCTTTGGTTGACTGGAATCTCCCACAGTCTTAAACTTGACTTCAAAACTCCTATCCTAGAACTGTGCCATTCCCTGCAGAGATTTAATTTAAACTTTCCTACCTATCTTAGAAAACAGCTAATCATGAAGACTTGGGAACCCGAGTCCCCAGCCAGTCAGAAAGGGAGAGAATCAGGGACAAACTCCCAAGTGGACTGCCTTTCTGGTGAGCTTGCTTCCAGATGGTCAGAGCGTATGTTTGTAGAGAAATGGGTTTGTCTCGCTGAGAACCAGATTGTCTCGGTGGCCAGCTTGCATTTGCATGCCCTGTAATACCAGTTTTGACTTTTGAAATTTGAGAAGCTATAAGCGGTTGTCTACATAGAAATACGTTTTGGACCTTGTTATATTTCCTAGAAGGGACCTCGAGATCAGGATAGGTTCAAGTGCCTTATTACGGAAGGATTAACAGGAGGACTGGTAAGAAGACCAGAAGCAGGGAAGAGTGACCTAGAAGACCTCCAGTGTAGGCAAGGCCTCACAGAGAGCTGCAACCAGCTTTAGGGAGCTCTGGGGTCAGAGGCACGCCTCAGTCTGATGTGCAGAGCTCCTCCACCCCACCCACTGGCCGAGGTTTTCCTGAAGGAGAGACTCCCAAGCCCTCTGCCTGACTGCCAGGTGGTTCCAGGCCCGAAATCAGTCCTTTGAAGTGCAATGTATGTACAGGTTATTGATACTTAAAGCTCCTAAATATGAGGTCAGAGAACTGAAGACAAATGACTTTACCTGACAAAAAGTTTCAATACCTTATTTCAATAATTGGTGAATAACCAGGCAGAAGATCATCAAGGAACTAGGACTCGGATCCTACTATAGGCCAGTTACACCAGACGCATGCAGAACACTCAACAGCAGCGACTTATACATAGGTTAGACCTCAAAATCAACCTTATTAAGTTTAAAGGATTAGAATTACACATGATATGTTTTATGGTCACAATGAAATGAAACTAGAAAATAGAGGATTGGAAATTAGCCAATTTTTTCTTAATGGACCAAAGAAAAAACATCACAAGGGAAACAGTCAAGACAAATGAAAACAGACAATACACCAAAACCTATGGGACGCACAAAAAAAGCAGTGCTAAAAGAAATGTATGCCTATAAACATAAGATTTCAAAGCCATCACCTGACTTTTTGTGGTACTGAGGATGGAACCCAGGGGCATTCTACCTCCAAGATACATCCCCAGCCCTAATTTTTATTCTTTGTTTTGAAACAGGGTCTCACTGAGTTGCAAAGGGCCTAAGTATTAGCTGAGGCTGTCTGCAAACTGATCCTGTCTCAGCCTCCCAAATGCTGGTATTATAAGCATGCACCACCACACCCTGCTACTGCCTGACTGTATACCTAAATTAGGAATAGTGTAAATTTAACTTAGAGAAGAAGTACAACATAATTAAAAGCAGCGACTCGCTCCTTAGACCTACAGATATTTCACAAGTAACTAGGAGCAGGATAAATCTTGGCATCTCTGCCTTTCTCTTGCGTTTTTCTATTTGTTTTGGCATCGAGGATTGAACCGGGATCCTCATACCTCCAAGCTCCAATCCCCAGCCCTTTTTCATTTCTTTTTTTTTTTATTTTTTTAAATTTTATTTTATTGGTGCACTGTATTCATACATCATAGTGGGATACAAACTTTTGTAGACATACATGCACACATCGCCCAGTCAGCCCCCACCCGATCCCCACCCCATTCTCTCCCCATCCCTCCCCATGCTTGGCTTAGTGGTTGACATCTAGTATTATAGCAATTTATCCAAAATTAAAAATGATAATCTCACATAACAGTTTCATTTGTCTGATACCAAGCTTTTGATGACTTAAAGATAACATTTCAATATTTCTTTTTGCTTTCTTTCTTACCAGAGAATATTTTTTTCTTTTTTTTAGGTGAAACTATCATATATTTTTCAGAAAAAAATCTATCCTGATATGGAATATGGACTCTAGATACCCAAAACAATCTCGAAGCAAAAACAAAGCTAGAAGACGTATATTTTCTGATTTCAAACCATATAAAGCTACAATAATTGAAACAGTGTAGTACTGTTCTAAAGGCAGATATATAGACCATTGGAGTTAAATACAAGCCTAGAGCTAACTTCTTCCCTATATTGTCAAGTTATTTTTGACAAGGTTTCCACGAAGATTTGGTGGTGGAAATAATAATCTTTTAACTAAATATTGTTGAAAAATAATAATTACATGGAAAAGAATAAAATTGGACCCTTACCTAATCCCACATACAAGTATTAACTCAAACTAGATAAAAGACCTAAATATAAATCTTAAGACTATAAACTTTTAGGAGAAAATCTGGGTCATAAAACCTCACAACATTGAAATTGGCAGTGATTTTTTGGATATGATTTCAATGGCACAGGCAACAGAAGAATATACAAACTCCCTAAAAAATAAAAGAAAATATTGTATATCCAAAGACAATGTAAACAGAGTTAAAAGTTACTAATAGAATTGGATAAAATATTTCCAAATGCTATATTTGAAGGTATATTAATATTCCAACTAGAAATCCTAAAAATTAACAACAATAAAGGCAAACAATACAATTTAGAGATAGGTAAAAGACTAACATAAATAATGAATCTCCACAGATAACCAATCTTAGTTGTCTGTTGGATGGAAAATCTTGTTTCTCTGGTTCTGGTGAGTGTTACCTATTTCTTCTTTGTAGTTAATCTCTTTGAGTATTTTCTCTAGCGCTGGTTTTGAAGACATAAATTCCTTCAGTTTCTGTTTGTCATGGAAGCTTCTTATTTCTCCATCTAATTTGATAGAAAGTTTTGCTGGGTAGGAAATTTTTGGCTGGAAGTTGTTTTCTTTCAGAGTTTGGAATATGTTACTCCAAGCCCTTCTGGCTCTCATGACTTGGTTTGGGAAGTCTGGAGTGATTCTAATTGGTTTGCCTCTGAATGTCAGTTGGCCCTTTGTTTTTGTTGCCTTTAAGATTCTCTGCTTGGCTTCCACATTGGTTGTTAGCGGGACTCTTAAGCCCCGCTTTTCTCGGTCGCCATCTTCCCGGAAGTCCTTTTTTCATTTCTTCATTTTGAATAAATTAAGTTGCCGAAGCTGGCTTCAAACCTGTGATCCTCTGTCTCAACTTCCCAAGTCCTGAGATGACAGGCATGCACCACCACACACAGCCCACTTTCATTTATGAAAGATCATTTATGATCCGACCAGATGACTGTCAGCCACGCAAGCCGTACAAGCCCCGCCCCTTGCCCTTGTTTCCCTTCTATATAAAACTGCGATGGTTCTTCTAGTCCCTTATCATTGTGCCCGTTTTTCCTGGTGTGACTACCCTAGTAAAGAGTTCCTTTCCTGCCCTTCAACACTGCCAGTTTCTTTGATTGGCACATTAGGGCCGGTGTTAGAGCCACATCTGTTGGAACCACCAGGGTGGGGCCTTTACCGTAATAAAAGAAATGAGAATTAGAGCAAAGATAAAATGGAGGGGGGAACCAAGAGTTGGTTCTTTGAATAGGAAGTTGATAAACCTGTAACTAGACTGAGAAAACAAAACAGTATAACTAGTTTTACAAAATACAAAAAATGGTGATCTTAGATGAAATGGGAAAATTCCTGAAAATACAGCCAAAACTTATTTATAAAAACAAAAAATCTTAACAGACCTATCAACAGTGAGGAAACTGAATCAGGAATAAGAAAAAAACTTCACCCAAATGAAGAACTCGGGAACAGATGGCTTCACTAAGTTCTATCATTTAAGAGTAGATGCTCTTCAGAACTCCCCAAATAGGAAAAGGAACATTTTCAAACATTCTATGAGTCTGAAGTTTACCTAGAACTAAAACTTTGCAAAGACACAAGAAAAATCTATAGACAAATACTAGAGGTAAACATTAAGTCCATAACCAAATACAAGGAAACAGTTCCACATCGCATTAAGCGGATCTTACACCACGACCAAGTGGGATTCATTCCTGAAAAATAAGAACGGTTCAGCATATATGAGGCCAACATAATGCACCAGTTTAGTACAATGATGGTAAAAATAGCCATATGATCATCACAATTGAGAAACCATCCTTTTATGATAAAGTAGGAATAGAAGGAAACCACGCTAAAGAAAAAGTCCACAAGTAGCATGCTATAAAGTTTTGAAGAAGCCACATCTATTTTAAAGACAGTAGACTATACTGAGCTCATTCAAGGGGAACCTTATGACTGGAGATGAAATATGGCACACACAGAGTCAAAGTCATCTTGGGCTCCCTTAAGCCCTTTAGAAAAATAGCTTACATTTAACCTTTGCGTCTAACCTAACATTCTCATGACTGTGAGGTACACCACCCCCAGAATACTGGCAGGCTTAATGACCTCTGCAAACCCCAAACTAGGAGTACTATATAGCATCTGAAACCTGGAGAAGAGATTTCCCCACTTCACTGAGACCCCCATACCTAATGTCCCACCACTGTATTTATTGACTATAAAGGTTCACGACTTTCTTCTGTAACATGAGCTTCTTACACGTTACAACACATGCGGGATAACTTGAATCCATGTTCCCGAAGTCTGGCCATGCCTTTTGGCTCCTAAGATTTTTTTTCTTCCTTTAAAACCGAGTTAGTATTTTGTATCAATACTCAATGGTGAAAGACTGAACTCTGAATGGTCTCTGAATGCTCTGTCCCTTGGACACGTGCACATGTTTGGCCATTTGGAAACAGCTTGTTCATGGAAGCTTCATGATGTAGGCATGACTGATTACATCACTGGTATCTGAAACACCAGGCTTTGAGACTTTCAGCCCTACTGGGTGTTAGGAATAGGAATGAAAGTTTCAACTGTTGCATTTTGCCTTCTAGTCAGAAGGTACCTAGGGGTCACTGGTCCTTCTAGTCAGAAGGCACCTAGAGGTCACTGGTCCTTCTAGTCAGAAGGCACCTAGGGGTCACTGGTCCTTCTAGTCAGAAGGCACCTAGGGGTCACTGGTCCTTTGTATTAGTCATTTGCAGAGCTGAACTTCTTGACCATGTAATCTACAGGAAGATTTGCTCGTGGGTTTGGGTTCAGTCTATGAGGCCAGAGACTGGATCTCAGGGCTTGGAGGCCGAAGTGGAAAGAAGCAGAAGGCTGCCCTCCTCCATCACTGAGGCCAGAAGCACCCAAGTGGGCAAGGTGAGGAGAAGCCTATGTAATTCCCAGGACTGCATCCACAGGGCCCTTCCTCCTCTGGCCATACCCTACTGGCCTAGGCCAGCACCCAGACAAACCCACTGTAATAGGTTTATCTACTGCTGTGATTATAACCCTCATGACCCAACTGCATCAATTTCAGTACCAACTGAAGAGCTCTCAGGGGCCATTCTATAGCTATGCGACATTCCACCTGGCTCCTGGAGAGCTCATGCCGATTTTAGAATGCAAAACTCATTTAGCTCCACCTCCAAATGTCCCCAAAGTCTTAACAGTTCCAGCATCTCTGAAAATGTCTAAAGTTCAAAGTCTCTTTCTAGATTCAAGGTGAACTCCTGTGAGCCCTTGTGAAAGAGAATGAGAATCATAACAAGTTACATGCATTCAATAAACGATGGCAAAGAGTAAACATTTGCATTCCAAAGGGGAGAAATAGGGCCATAGAGAGGAATGGGACAGAACCAGCACCTAAATCCGGCAGGACAAGCATCTGATCCTGTAGTAGGTCCACATCTGCCATCCAGGACACATGGTGGTGAGGTACCATGTCCCAGGGGCCTGGGTTGATTGCAGTGGGTGGCATGCTGGCTCTCCCAGCCTGGTTCCACTGCTTACAGCTTGAAGCCTTTCCTGTGGTCACTTCATGTTTCTGGCATCTACGTATCTGGGGGGGGGGGATTTCTTGTAACCATAGCTTCACACTCACAGCTTCACAGATTGTCCCAATTTGGTGCTACTTGCAAGGATTCTGACCTTGCCGTAAGTTTGAATGGAAGCTTTTTGGAACTTCCTTTGGAATTTGGGGGGAAGTCTCCGTGGCTCATTTTTTTCGGCAAAGCCAATAGTACGTGAGGGCCAAGATTAACTGCCGACAGAAAAGGTAGTAACCACCTCTGATCAATTCTTCTGGGCCTTTTTCAATCACAGCCATAGAGCCCACTCCATCTGGGCCTGCTCCATCCAGACTGCCACGCTGGCCCCAGCCCCATCTGCTACTTCCACCGTGGCCATCGCTGGCCCCACACTCATGGTGGCTATTGCTTCCTCCTTTCATCTTGCTCGCAGGAAAGCATCCCAGGCTTTCCGTTGGCATCTGGGGTAAGCCTCCATGAAGCCTTTTTCTTGGCAAAGCAGAATCACGTGAGCATCAAAACTGATAACTAATGACTTCTTTAATGTTGCATGCCATTTTCAACCACAGCTGCAGACCCCACTCCACCTGGGCCACAGCTCGGCCTGCGTCAATGCAGGCCACCACTGGCCCCAATCCCATCGCCTGCCTCTGTTATGGTCACCACTTCCTCCTCTAATTCACTTTGCTTTTTTCCACATCATCTCTCTGGGCCCCAGATTTACACATGTCTCTCTGGACAAACTGCAAATCTATAAAGTCTGTTTTACTTTCTGCTCCTGAACTTCAGCACACAATTCGCTGAATGCAGATATCAGTATCCTTAAAGAAGTTTGGATAGTTTGCCATTTGTGGATTTCTTCTGCCAGTTTATTAGTCAGTCCATCATCTTTCAATTCAGTCTCATAGCATTTTCAGGACATGAGCAAAATGCCGGTAAGTTCTTTGGCAAAGTAACACACATGGCCTCTACCTCATTTGGCTATGGAGTCTTCTTTGCCCCCAACATTTCCTTTATCACAGTCTACCACTCGCCTTCACCACGTTTTGGCCCCTCCAGTTTCCTCTCAAGGTAGTCTAAAGACTCATAATCCACATGAACAGACTTGGATACAGCTGTGACCTCACTGCTCCTGTACTTTATTAGTCAGCATTTTCAGTCATAATCTCAAAGGCTTGACCGTGAAACTTAGGGGAAGGCTCTGGTGCCTATCCATGGGAGTGTGGGGACTGAAGATCTAAGGGCATGCAGTGGGAAGCAGATAGAAGGCAAGCACAAGGCTGCACTTCTTACATCCTGCAGGTCAGAAGCAAGAGAACAGGAGAAAAGCCTATGAGCCCAGGCCATGCCCTGCTGGGCGAGGCTGCCCCCTAGATAGGTCCATTACAATGGACTTGTCAACTGCTGGGGTTATCACTCAACTACCAATTTATGAGCTCTTCAGGGGTCATTCTATAATCATATAATTCTATTATGTCAGGAAACATCTTACAATATTATAACTAAGGGTAAACCTAAATAAGCCCTCTAGCTTCACTTATTTTAGCTGGCTTTTAAAAAACTAATGTTGGAGGTCACACAGTTGAATTATCTGCTTTAACCTTTGGGTCAGGTTTCTGTTCAACTATATAATAGACATGCTAATCACTTAAACAATGTCTAAAATGGGTAATACAAGATTACCCATATTTTATATATATACATATATAAACTTTCCCACACTCCAAGGCTGTAGACGCCAAAATAATATATCTCCAAGATTTAGAGCTGTCATCATCAGATTACCAACTGCCAGGTTTTAAAACATCCTATTCCAAACCAGTGGTGCCTACAGGTTGCCAGTTAGCAGTTCTTTACTAACCTACGCACTCTTTCTCTTCCCTAGGGATAAAAGGAGCTCCAAGTCTAGGCTTGGTTAGGACGGTCTTTGTTGCCAATAGCCTCCCCTCCTCAGGTCGCCAGCTTCTCCTGCTCTTTCTGTGTATCCTATAGCCATTGACCTTTTTGAGTGGTTAAGTAGAACTTGGGTTCCTTAACAGTATCACACAAAGTCCTTCAGGATCCAGCCTCTCCTCAGTCTTTCAGAGAAAGAGCCTGACAACTGTCACAAACACTGTACTTTCTCAAAACTGAAAATATAACTAAACCAGTCTTTCCTCCAGTGAGAGGCCACAGTGCCTTAGTTTGATCCAAGTCATGGTACCACGTATGTCAAACTTCAGCGAAGTTTTGATTCTTGCCACCTAAAAACATTTAATTGGTGAACAGACTGAATAACCATGAAGGGTTTCACTCAGTAACATGAGTTAGTCCTTCTGAAAGGGCACAGCACCGGCTGTTTGAGGAGTGGGAAGAGTCTGCCCTGTGGTGAATTCTTATCCTGTCCAGAAATCCTTCCTCCTCATAGTCATTTTGAGTAGGTGGCTGCTTCTGGGTTTCACACACCTCAGCTTGGTGCGACTGTGCCAAGTTCACCATGTTGGAACTTTTCTGCTGTTGTCTAAAGCTGCAGTATAAAGGCTGCAGACCTCGAATGCAGCTTGGTGGGGCAGTCTCCATCTCATCTCAAGAAGGCTGGCTGGGTCCTTCAGTTCCATTTCTTCCCTAACACTGAAATCTAAAACATTCTCCCTACTGAGCACTTCACCACATCCCAAAGAGGCAGCTAAGTTCTATTCAAACTCTAAACAAACGATTCCTTTTTATAGCCTTTAGCTTTTTAACTTCTATAATCATCCCTTTGGATAGCAAACTTTACTGTTATAAAACGCTACTGATGCTCGTGCTTTCCTCCAACTATCTCAATCCACTGAGAGCCGAAAAGCTTATGGAACAGTAGAAATCAGGTGGAGGAGAACAACACACCTATATGCAGCACTTTTCCCTTCCACACTAGTGACTATTTGCTCATGTTAGCCAGGTGTGAACGGAGCAAATGTAAGACAGTATCATGAATGGCAAAGAAGGACTGACTTCTAGGATTATCAACCAGTCAGTCCATCATCTTTCAATTCAGTCTCATAGCATTTTCAGGACATGAGCAAAATGCCGGTAAGTTCTTTGGCAAAGTAACACACATGGCCTCTACCTCATTTGGCTATGGAGTCTTCTTTGCCCCCAACATTTTCTTTATCACAGTCTACCACTCGCCTTCACCACGTTTTGGCCCCTCCAGTTTCCTCTCAAGGTAGTCCAAAGACTCATAATCCACATGAACAGACTTGGATACAGCTGTGACCTCACTGCTCCTGTACTTTATTAGTCAGCATTTTCAGTCATAATCTCAAAGGCTTGACCGTGAAACTTAGGGGAAGGCTCTGGTGCCTATCCATGGGAGTGTGGGGACTGAAGATCTAAGGGCATGCAGTGGGAAGCAGATAGAAGGCAAGCACAAGGCTGCACTTCTTACATCCTGCAGGTCAGAAGCAAGAGAACAGGAGAAAAGCCTATGAGCCCAGGCCATGCCCTGCTGGGCGAGGCTGCCCCCTAGATAGGTCCATTACAATGGACTTGTCAACTGCTGGGGTTATCACTCAACTACCAATTTATGAGCTCTTCAGGGGTCATTCTATAATCATATAATTCTATTATGTCAGGAAACATCTTACAATATTATAACCAAGGGTAAACCTAAATAAGCCCTCTAGCTTCACTTATTTTAGCTGGCTTTTTAAAAACTAATGTTGGAGGTCACACAGTTGAATTATCAGCTTTAACCTTTGGGTCAGGTTTCTGTTCAACTATATAATAGACATGCTAATCACTTAAACAATGTCTAAAATGGGTAATACAAGATTACCCATATTTTATATATACATATATCTCCAAGATTTAGAGCTGTCATCATCAGATTACCAACTGCCAGGTTTTAAAACATCCTATTCCAAACCAGTGGTGCCTACAGGTTGCCAGTTAGCAGTTCTTTACTAACCTATGCACTCTTTCCCTTCCCTAGGGATAAAAGGAGCTCCAAGTCTAGGCTTGGTTAGGACGGTCTTTGTTGCCAATAGCCTCCCCTCCTCAGGTCGCCAGCTTCTCCTGCTCTTTCTGTGTATCCTGTAGTCATTGACCTTTTTGAGTGGTTAAGTAGAACTTGGGTTCCTTAACAGTATCACACAAAGTCCTTCAGGATCCAGCCTCTCCTCAGTCTTTCAGAGAAAGAGCCTGACAACTGTCACAAACACTGTACTTTCTCAAAACTGAAAATGTAACTAAACCAGTCTTTCCTCCAGTGAGAGGCCACAGTGCCTTAGTTTGATCCAAGTCATGGTACCACGTATGTCAAACTTCAGCGAAGTTTTGATTCTTGCCACCTAAAAACATTTAATTGGTGAACAGATTGAATAACCAGGAAGGGTTTCACTCAGTAACATGAGTTAGTCCTTCTGAAAGGGCACAGCACCGGCTGTTTGAGGAGTGGGAAAGTCTGCCCTGTGGTGAATTCTTATCCTGTCCAGAAATCCTTCCTCCTCATAGTCATTTTGAGTAGGTGGTTGCTTCTGGGTTTCACACACCTCAGCTTGGTGCGACTGTGCCAAGTTCACCATATTGGAACTTTTCTGCTGTTGTCTAAAGCTGCAGTATAAAGGCTGCAGACCTCGAATGCAGCTTGGTGGGGCAGTCTCCATCTCATCTCAAGAAGGCTGGCTGGGTCCTTCAGTCCCATTTCTTCCCTAACACTGAAATCTAAAACATTCTCCCTACTGAGCACTTCACCACATCCCAAAGAGGCAGCTAAGTTCTGTTCAACCTCTAAACAAACGATTCCTTTTTATAGCCTTTAGCTTTTTAACTTCTATAATCATCCCTTTGGATAGCAAACTTTACTGTTATAAAACGCTACTGATGCTCGTGCTTTCCTCCAACTATCTCAATCCACTGAGAGCCGAAAAGCTTATGGAACAGTAGAAATCAGGTGGAGGAGAACAACACACCTATATGCAGCACTTTTCCCTTCCACACTAGTGACTATTTGCTCATGTTAGCCAGGTGTGAACGGAGCAAATGTAAGACAGTATCATGAATGGCAAAGAAGGACTGACTTCTAGGATTATCAACCAGAATCACATTTAGGCACAATCACGACACCCAGGAATAATCAGGATGCATCTTCATAATAAACATTAATTGCCACTTAACAGGATTATACTAGTGGCACCAGACAACACAGCAGCTTTCTCTGCTCCAGAGCCTTGGCACTACTGAGAAGGTTGACACTGCCTGGCTAGCTCTGCCGGTTAGACACCTGGCAGGTGCTCACTTTCAGATTGTTAAGGTCCCTCAACACGCTTCCTTCTGACAAAGGACTCGGAGTATCTGGGCCCAGAGTATGATATCACAAATAGACTGATCGATCTGCCTTTCAGGTTGCACCAACCTCAACTTCTCAGTCCTCTCTTTTCAATTTCCTCTCAGCCCTAATCATTTGTTAATGTGGTACGCTCATGGTCACATCTGCAGGAACACTGATTACAGTAAGCTTTGGTTTCCTGTTGCCTTCTGTGCCACGTGGCGTACTGCCAGGACTGGGCGCTTGTGAAGAACACGGCACGTGCGAAGATATCAGAATTTCCTCTAAAGACACCCAGAAGGAGAGCTGGAGTCAGATGAGTCTTAACTTATTGTGGTCCCCTCTCTCATTTGTCTTATTTTGGCTGCAAAGTACCTTTTGTGGAAGGCATGTTAATCAGAAATACCTCACTGGATGCTGGGTTGAGACTGCTTGAGGTCAGGCAAGTGGCAAAGGAAGCAAGTGGTTTCTTACAGTGACAGATTCAGTAATTATTTCTGGAGTAAGTCATATGCTCTCGCCATCAACTTTCAGAAGCTACTGCTGCATATATAAGTGATTTTTAAAGACAATTTTTAATGGTTACACTGTGGGCAACATGAACCTATTAACAATGGAGCAATAGGTAAAATTTCTGCCATGCAGTAAGGCTCCTTGGCTTCGGGTCACCTTTTCTGGAGTTGTTTCTGATTCTGTTGTATGACCAGGCACATCAGCTCTGGAAAGCTCAGGTGACTGGGGACAACTGTAATGATAAAGCTATCTGCCTATAAAGCAATGGGACTGTATAAAACGTGACCAGAAAATGTAATATTTTTAAAGTGTGTACGTGATTTTCATCGTGTGTATAATCTAGCTATACATCTGACAGCACTTCTTCAGCCCTAATGGTTTGTATACTCGAGATGTTCAGAAAATATTGGCAACTTCCTACTAGAAACGCAAGCCTTGCACCTGACATCTTGTGTTTGGGCGTCAGGGCCCAAGTTTGCATCTGGAGCCTTTTTTACACGCAGGATCCTGGTGACTCTGGCCGTCGCTTTTGTTTCCACAGACGGGAAGTTTTTAGGAGGGGCAGGGTCAATCTCCTACGGTTGAGAGGAAACTCAACATCCTTTGTGAACTCTCAGTAAAGACAGAAGCTCTTAATGTCTACAGCCCTGCCTCTGGATTCTCAGGGCAGAGGCTTTTATGAAGCTTCAAAGCTATTCAGAACATTTGTTCTTTGGGGTACATTTTGCTGTTAAAAACTTGAGGGCATCTCCCCTCGAGAATGTAACCCATTATCAGACCCCATAGGACAACCAAGGGTAAACGTCCATCGGCAAAGGACCTTGCCAGGTATGGGCTCACTGGCTTCACAGACAGAGCCTGGCGGACACTGGGTGTGGAGGTGGCAGTGGTCATGGTGCAGGGGAGCAGGCTGTGATAGGGACATGTATGACCTGCTTCCTCCTCAGCCCAGGCCACAACTGTGTCCCACCCTGTGGCCTCCTGGCAACTCGAGGCCTTGCGTCTTCACACCTGCTCCATCCTCTGGCATCAAGGGACCCAGTGTGTCCTCACAGATCTCTGCTGTTGGACGCCGCCTCCGAAGAGCTATGGATGTAACGCTGACTTCACTTTCCAGAGAGGCCTGCTTCCAGACAGAGCAACAAGACTGAGTTTGGAAGGTTGATACATTGCTAGTCTCAGATGTTCCCTAGGAGATGTCTTCTCTCCAATGTTTAACACTATCACCAAAGGGGTGGGGGAGAGGAAAATAATCCTCTGGCCATGAAGTCATACTTTGATATTTGTTTTAATCATACAAAACTCAGGTCCAAAAATGAAGTCTAGTTCTTCCCCTTCACCCAAGAATTACTAAGGCTCTGCCCCTCACTGCACCTTCTTTACTGTCTTGACATGGGTCCTTCTGAGGTACTTGTCTCAGCTCCAGGCTTCCCCCATTCTTCCCAGACATCCTCTGTAAGCTTCCCTCCTGCCCCTTCAACTTTCCTCGGGGGTTTCTTCCCCTCAGCCCTTTAGAACCCTCACGGTTCCTTCAAGATGGAAGAAAAGCGTTCAACATCCCATTTCCTTATGAGTACTAATTTCCTTAAAACCAGCTTAAAAACAAACTGCTGCTCGTAAGCTAAAATGAGGTGGAGTACCCTCATTCTGCCCCAGGGAAATCCATCAAGGTAACTCCTGATGAAGACATCAGACCTATGCATCGACCCTCACTTCTTTGCGCGTCAGATGGTCAGGGATCCCCGAGACATGGGAGACACGGCACCGTGCTGTGTTGACACGAGTTACAGCTGATGCTCTTTCAAGCACAGTTCTGCTTCCGCCACGTGGCGATGCACCGCCCCACGTGTGCTGGCAGAGGCTATTTAGTTTACGTTAATCTTCACAGCATGGGCAGGCTCGTGATAAAGACTGCTGGAGTAGAACAGTTAATAGGTACCTGAGAAGGTGGCAAAGCTGGTAACTCCTAGCACAAGTATGGTTTTACCTTATAACACAGCTATTATAGAAGCAATCAGTTCTCCCAAAAAATCGACCAAAAGATTAACTGAAATTATCACGTCTGTTAGAGTAGAAGTTGCCATTCACAGTCAATGCCTTCGGTAAATATGCTGATCATAAGGCACCATGTATTTTTCTGAAGTCTTGCTAATCCTGATAAATGTGTACTAAGCACACAGAATATAAGCACCCTTGACTCTGTCAGTGCTCCACAGAATTATGTGCCTCTTACTCCAATGAGGAGATACTTATCTCCCTACCATGAGATAAATTGCTAGGATACATTGGAAACAATAGAACTAACCAAAATACACTGTCACCAGATCATGTTGGCAGATACACAGAAAATAGCACAGAGCCAAAGAAACGAGGAGGATTAGAACAAATTACATAGCGTGGGAGGTTGCTGTACAGTTGGATGAGAGTACAAATGTTTTGGAGATGTCTCAGCCTGTGATATCTTCAAGATTCCATTTCAAAAATGATATATACCTAAAATTACTTTTGTGAGCAATATTCCACATGAAATGACCCTTTCATCGAAAATATAAATGTACCCACTGTGGATACCAGGGTGAGTCTACAGATGTGAGAGGTGCAATCCATCTACAACATCATTCGCGCAGAGGGATTTTCTGGGAAAAAATAGAACGCAGTGCACTCTTGCTAAAAGATGTCGCTGATGGTACAGGTTTCATGAAAATTAGACACCCTTTTCTGTGGTGCTGGGGTTCCTGGAAACCCTTCTACCTTTAATTTGCTTTTGAAGAAATTCATGCTATGGAGAGACTGTCAAAGTTGAATGGGCCACCTGTTTCCAATGTTGAGATTTCATTCTTAAAAGCAGTGTCAAAAATGTGTCAGCATCCTCAAATCTTGAGTATGATACAGAGCAGGGCTTGTTCTCAATTTCAAGAGAGTTTTGGACTACTTGGTTTAAACTGTATAAACCCAACACCTTCCAGTTAGTTTGCAACAACTAAATGACAGGATGAGGATTCTCCAGAAGAGCCAAAGAATCTTACATAATTGGGAACGAAACGGAACACACGGGGGGTTTTACAATAGCATAGTTCTTATGCTTGGAGAGGTCACTCTCCAAAGCCTCTCAGTTGTGACTCCCCTTAGAACTGAGAAACTAAACTTAATTTTTAAAAATGCGTATCTCTGAAGACGCCTTAGAGTAGGGCACCTTTTTACGTATTAGTGACAAACTAATATTTTCGTTTTAAGTGAAAAGGCTTTGTACTGCTAGAAGTTAAGCAACCCCCACTATTTGTCATTTTAAAGATGCTGAATATGGGTGGCCCCAGCTCACTCACAGTCCTGTGCCAGACCTACCTCCAGGACCTCCCAGAGCCACCTGCTCAGAACCCTGGCCAGCTCATCTGCTGAGTGTCCCGCAGCCTGGAATTCCCCACAACTTGAATTTTGGGTCTTTTCCCACTAATACCACTAAACAGGCAAACTGAGCTAGTTTTGGGGTCCAGGGGCAGACGATCGGCTGCACAGGCACCCCTGCTCCTATACCTGGAGCTGAAGAGACAGGAGCTGGTCCAGCCCAGAGTCCATCAGAGGGGCCGCTGAGCACCGGCCTGCTCTGCCGGGGGCTCCTGGAGCAGGAGCCAAGCCCGAGTGCTGTCCTCCTCGGAGCCTGAACCCATGGATTCTCAGGCCTTGATGGAGAAGCTGCAAGCAGAGGCCGCCTGCCCCCTGCCTGGATTACCTGAGAGACGTGGTGACCATCGACTGTGGGCACAACTTCTGTGGTGGCAAGGTCTGCAGGACACCTGGCCCTGTTCTGTCTGCCTCCACCCCTGCCCGGACAGAAACCCCAGGAGAAACACCCAGCTGTGGCGCCTGGTAGAGGCCATCCAGCGCCTGCCGGACAGGAGGCCCCGCTGTGAGGAGCACCAGGAGGCTCTGCAAGCACGACCTGCAGCTCCTGTGTCCCCTGTGCTGACCTCCAGCGACCAACACCATGCGCTGTCCCATCCCCCAAGCCGCCGCTCATTACAGGGAGAAGCTCAAGAGCTACTACGGGGAGTTCCTGAGGAGGCAGATCCGAGATGCCGAGGTCAGGCTGCAAATGAAGCTTTCCAGGTGCGTTTTCTTGTGGGAGGACATGGCATAGCAGAAAAATTACATCTTGAATTTGAAGACCTAAGTGCTTTTTTTTGTGGTACTAGGGGTGGAACTCAGGCTTTTCTACCTCTGGACTATACTCCCAGACCTATTTTCTGTTTTATTTGGAAACAGGGTCTCACTAAGTTGCTGAGAGCCTCACTAAGTAGCTGAGGCTGGCTTCGAACCTGTGCGATCCTCCTGTCTCAGCCTCCCAAGCGCAGAAATTACAAGCGTGCGCCACCACGCCTGGTCTAATGTGCAGTCTCTCTGATCCATCTTGAGTTGGATTTTGTGCAAAGTGAGAGATAGGCAGTTATTTCCATTTTTCTATAAACGGATAGCCTTTTCAACAAATGGTCGGGGAAACTGGTTATCTTCTCTATTGTATATGTTTTGGTATTGTCAAAACTCAATTTGCCATAAGCATGTGGATTTGTTTGTGCATTTTCTGTTTCATTGGTCTATGTGTCTGTTTTTATGCTAATACCATGATGTTTAATTCTATAGCTCTGTAGTATAATTTGAAGTCAGGAACTGATGCCTCCTGCATGGTTCTTACTGCCAAGAATTGCCGTGGCTAGCTGGGCATGGTAGCGCACGCTTGTAATCCCAGCATATGGGAGGCTGAGACCTAGAGGATTGTGGTTCGCGGACAGCCTCAGCTACTTAGTGAGGCCCTCTGCAACTCAGTGAGACTCGGTTTCAAAATAAATAAAAAATAGGGCATGGGGTATAGCTCGGAGGTCAAATGCCCCTGGGTTCCATGCCCAGACCCGGAAAAAAAAAAAAAGAATTGCGTTGAGTATTCTGGGTCTTTTGTTTCTCCATTTAAATTAGGAATGATTTTTCTAGGTCTAAAGAATGACATTGGTACTTTGGTAGGGTTTTATTGACTATAGATCACTTGGTAGAATGGCCATTTTGATAATACCTATTCTGCCTATCCAAGAGCAAGAGAGAACTTTTCATCCAAGATCTTCAATTTCTTTGTGTTTTAGGTTTTTATTGCAGATTTGTTCCTACATATTGTTCTTGAGGTTATTATGAATGGAATTATTTTCTGGATTTTTCAGTGGATTCATGATTGGTATACAGAAAAGCTACTGATTTTAGATTTTCTTATCCCACTACTTTGCTAAATTTGTTAGTTTTTTTGCTAGTTTTTTTAGGTCTTCTAAATATAGAATTATGTCATCGGCAAGTAGAGATAATTTCAATTCTTTTCCTATCTGAATTCCTTTAACATCCTTCTCTTGCATTGTTGCTCTGGCAAGAGTCAAGTACTATCAGAGGAGTGACAACAGTGGACACCCTTTTATTCCCAATTTTAAAGAAAATTCTTGCATTTACCCCCATTCAATATGATTTGGGGTTTGTTGTTTATTGCTTTAATGTTTAGGCAAGTATTTATTTTCTGCAGTATTTCAAATATGAGGGGTATTGAATTTTCTCAAATGCTTTGTCAGCATCTAGTGAGATGAGGCTATTTCTGTCCTTAGTTTTATTTATGTGGTGAATGCCATGTATTAGTTTGTGTATGTTGTACCAGCCTTGCAACCTTGGGGTGAAACCAACTTGGCCATGGTATGCATTCAAAAGCAAAAGCATACCAAGAAAATTGCACATCACTATTCTGTTTAGAATTTTTACATCTATGTTCAAAGATATTGTTTTATTTTTCTTGAAGGATCTTCACTTGGTTTTGTTATAAGGTGATACTGAACTCAGGCGTTTAAAAGGATTACATTTTTTTATTTCACAGAAAAACTTGAAGTATTGAGTTTAGTTCTTTTGTAGAGTTTTATAGAATTCAGCTGGGAGTCCATCTGGACCTGGAATTTTCTTTGATGGAAGGCTTTTTAAAAATCAGTTGCTATCTGATTGCTGTTGGTCAGTTTAGGCTTTCTATATCCTCTTGATTCAATTTATGAAGGTCATATGTGGCTAGAAATCTATTGATTTTTGTTTTCAGTTTATTGGAGTATAAATTTTCAAGATAGTTGGGTGATCCTGACTTCACTTTGGTGGTCTTTTTTATATTTGTTTTTATTGGTGCATTGTAGTCGCACATCTTAATGGAGTACAAGATGCTAGAGGCATACATGCACACTCAATTAGCCCTTACCCAATTAACACCCAGTTTCCTCCCTCCTCATATTTGGCTTAATGATTGACATTTGTGAATGCAAGTTTACTCAGCCATAAAGAACAAAATTATATCATTTACAGGGAAATAGGTGAGACTAGTCAGTCACAAAAAAATAGGATACTCTCCCCAATGTGGAAGCTAGAGAGAGAAAGGGTCACAGAAGCCACTCTAGGTGTGGTAGGAGAGCACAAATGAGGAGATTGTGACCTCAGGGGATGGGAAGGGGCAAGAGAGACTATTTTGCATTAATAATTGGGGTTGATTCTTTTGGTTAGGTTGGCCAAGGGCTTTTCTTTTGTGGTGCTGGGGACGAAACCCAGGGGCTTTTCTACCTTCGGGCTACACTCCCAGACCAAATTTTCTATTTTATTTGGAAACAGGGTCTAAGTTGCTGAGAGCCTAAGTAGCTGAGGCTGGCTTCGAACCTGTGCAATCCTGTCTCAGCTTCCCAAGTACTGGGATTACAAGTGTGCACCACCACACTCGGTTCTAAGGGCTTATCTTTTTACTTTGATTTGTTGTTCTCGATTTCTGCTCCAATTTTAGTTATTTCCTGTCTCTTACTGGCTTTGGGATTTGTTTTCTGGTCCTGAAGGTGTTAGGTTGTTTTGGTGATTTTCTTGTGAGCTCAGCGCTATGAAGTTTCCTCTTCAAACTGCCTTCAAGGTGTGCCCTAGGTTTTGGCATGTTGCACCTCTATTTTCATTAGCTCTAGAAATTCTCCCATTTCTTCTGTTACCCAGTCCTCATTCCATGTATTCCATTATCCAGTGTATCACTCAGTCTATGAACTTATTTCTTTTGCTTTTCTTCATTCTACTTTCACTTGATTATGATCTGAAGATTCAGAAATCGTGTGTTTTTAAAATTTGCTGGACTTGCCTTTTGACCCTGAAAGTGTTCTATTTTGAAGATGCTACGAAGTATATTCAGCTGTTGGTTGTAATGTTCTGTATATGTCTATTAGGCCCATTTCATTTAGTGTTCTTTAGGTCTGATGAATATTCATCTTTTACCTGAAAAATCAATTTAGTGTGTGCAGTGTGTTGAAGTATCCCAATATTATATTTGGATCTATTTGAGACCTGATACTCTGAAGAATTTTATAGAAGTTGGTGCACCCACATTTGGGGCGAAAATGCTTACTAACATTCTTTTGGTTGGATTGTTCCTATTAGTATGAAGTGGCCTACTTTGGTGAGTTTTATCTTAAAGTCTGCTTTGTTGGATATGAGCATTGCTACCCCTGCCTGTTTTCATTCTCCATTTACATGGCATATCTTTTCCCTTTCTTTCACATTTAGCCTACGGATATCTCTGCCTATAAGGTGAGTTTCTTGCAAGCAGTATATAGTCAGTTTATGTTCTTTAAGCCACATTGCCAGTCTAACACCTTTGAATTGGTGGGTTTAGATCTTTGAATTTTATTATTAGTTTTTGTTTCCTGTCATTTTGAGTTGTATTTTCTGTTTGGTAGTGTGGTTTATCCTTTACCCATATGGTGGAATTCACCCCTCCTTTCTGGCATTTGTTTCTTCTTTGTGCTTAAGTATTTTCTCTAGTGCTGGCTTGACAGTCATGAATTCTTTTGGTTTCAGCTATGTCACTGTAGCTGTATGCAGGTTCCTGATGGGACAGCTGGTTGACTCGCAGTCTTGGTGAATGTCTCTGGAATCCCTTCAGGGAAGGATGTGTTCAGCTGCAGCCACAAAAGTTTGTTGGGTCATTTGACTGGTTGGTCTATGGACTTCTCGTGGTCTTGCCAAAGCATATGGCAGCTGTGGGCTTTCCTGCATCAAAGTTTTGTCATTTCTATTCTGATTTCAGCTGCAGGATGGTTTTCAGCTGGGTGGTTTGGCCAGGCAGTCTGGGGTGTCACAGTCTGAAGGTACTCAAGCAGAGGAAAGAATGTAATTGCTTTTGATGGTTTTCTGCAGTCACTGGCTTGACAAGATTCTGATTCTTTGCTGGAGTTGGTCTTTGAGAGTTGCTGGGTCCTGGCAGCTGCCAGCTATCGCACAGGCTCACCTAGATGGTGCTCGCCTCCACTCTGCTCACCAGATGAGGTGCATGGGGTTCTTTTCAGTCCTCTGCTCTCTGTGCTAGTCCAATTATGCCACATTTCAACTGTCTTTTGAGTTCTGTTTTTCTTCTCTTCCCACTGGTTAAGTTCTTCCCACTGGTTAAGTTCGGAGTCTCCGAGCAACTGAGACGTGCCATCTTTCTGTATCCCACCATCTTTAATCTCTCCTCCTTAAGTTTTATGCTATTTCTTCAGCCCCTTAGTTCACATGTCAAAGTTTCTCTTCCCCAAGGGCTCAACTGCACAGACTTTTCCTCGAGTGTATTAGAAACTTTTGATCACTACACTTCAGCTCCCCTAACCTCAGATTTCCTTTGGGCCACGGCTTCAGGGACTAGTTTCACCCAGCAGCAACCCCAAATCTTGTTTGCCTGGCATTCTGTCCTGGACCTTTTGACTTTGCCACTTTGGGGACCCACATACAGCCCACACAGACAAGAATTCCCATGGAGTTATGCTCTGCAGCACTCCACTGTGGGGTTGATGGAGCCTGAAGATGAATGCTTCCCTATTTATCCATCCAATTCCACATGAATAGACTGCAGAAACTTAAAGCTCCAGAAGAATTAAATGTGTTTTCTTTTGTGCTGGTGTTCAGCCCGGGCTTCCTGTGCATGCTAGGCAAGTGCCCTAATATAGACCTACACCCCCAGACTTTATTTTACATTGGGGTCTCATTAAGTCACCCAGGCTGGCTTTGAGTTTGTGATCCTCCTGCCTCCGCCTCCTGAATAGCTGGGATTATAGGCACAAAGCACTGTAACTGGCAGCTTTTTCTCATTGGTAAAGGGTACTAGAGATTGAACTAGGGCATTCTACCTCAGTCAAACTTCTGGTCCTTTGTTGTTTGAAATAAGGTGTCTCTGGATTACAGTCTAGCTATATCAAAGAAGTCCTTGAACCTGCTATTCTTTGTCTCAGCCTAAATACTGGAAATACAGGTGTGTGCCATCAAACCCAACAGGGTGTTGTATTTCTTTGCCACTAAACAATTCTATTCCCCATAACTACAAAGCCTTAGTTTAGATTCTCCTCACTAATACTGTAAAGTTCCAAATATTGTCCCCTTCTGATCATTTACCTCCAGGTACTTTTTGGTATAATTATGTGTTGAATATGTTTAAGTCAGTGAACATAATTTTAAATTAAGTATCTGTGTGTATAGGTGACTCATATCAAAAGGTTGAAATTTACTAACATCTTTCAGGCCCCAACTTCTTGGTCAAGGCCCACATAATAGTTCTTGAAACAAAGTCACTTGATCTGCAAATGGTTCCAGTGTATAGATCAAATTTCCAGTGTAATTTACATCTGTCTGCCCTTATCTCTTAAACTCAAAGTTAGATCTAGACACTAGTTCAAGGTCAAACCTATTTTTGGCAAGAACAATAAGGGAGTGTTTGGGGCCAGGTGTCTTAGGGTATAGATCTTGAGGCAAAAATGACATTTGCTGACATAACAAAATAGGAAAAATAAAAAGTACAGGAGAAAAAGTGGCATGAGAATGGGATCCTGAATTTTGGCGATGCTTTTTGAGAAGCTGGTGGCTCTATCCAGAAAGTACTCTTGTTTTGGTTTTTCTCATTTCAGTACTAAGGACCTTGTCTTAAATATCATAGACAAGCACAACCACTGAGCTCCATCTGCAAGTATTTACAGATGGTAAAGAAAGTTATGTTCCCAACCATCACTGAGGGTAGAAAAACTGGCTTCCCTGTTCCTTTCTCCCATGGTCAAAGTTTGCCCCAGAGAGTACCCTCCCCCGATCCGTGTGCACACAGGATGTGATGTGATGTGATGTGTCCACACAGCGCCATGAAGCAAATGTGGGTGAGCAGCCAAACGCCTCATGATGCAGCCTCCTGGAATTGCCTTGGTTTGTAGACTCACTCGAGGCTAACTATCAGCCATTTGAGCCAGGACTCAAAGCAGGCAAGCCCAGAACAGTCTGAATTTGGACCTGCTATGCTCGATCTTGTTTAGAAAAGAGCCTCTTTCCAAGGTCAGAAAAGAATGGTCATTCCCCAGAAACAATTTTGTCTGTGATACAAGATGTGTCTCCATGTTCTATACTTATACTACATTTTAAGTATTTATCTCATCCTTCTTAGACAGCAAAATTCTGGGTTGATTGTTGTCCCTCTACACTTTAGATGTTCCTAGCAGGAAGCACACACTTTCGTTCCCACATAAAAGAGCTATCTAGGCAGCACACCATCCCTTCCCGTTGCACCTGATCAGGATGGCCTAATGCACATGGGCCCAAGAATTCTGTTACCATTGGTCCCTGGAATGAAGTTTTGCTGCATGAAAAAAATATCACAACGACCAGTTGAGAGCACAGTAATAAGAGACTGCAGGCCATACTAAAGATGACAGAAGAAAGACCCAAACATCTATTCAAGAAGAGGCATTAGGTAGGATACTCACACATGAAGAAAATGACAACTGGACAGTCACAGCAGTCCAGAGAACTGTCTGATGAGAAATTACAAGAGTGTGGCCAAGGCTGCCCATGTCATCTGCATCCCCTCAGCCTTCCCACATGCCTTCAGCTACCCTCTGCTGGTCACCCCGTCACCCCCCATCACAAGGCCTGGACTGTGCGAGCTCACCAGCTCCTTCAGGGCCTGCACTCATCAGGCCTCCTGGACTGTGGGTGCTGTCCTTCATGGGGCAGCCCACAGTGAAGAGTAGAGATACAGGCTTGGCCCTCTTGACCTGACAGGGACAATATGGCTAATGCTTATTCTACCGCTTCCTTGTAGGCTGGTTGAGGCTCTCTGGCCTGTTCTGGTGTTGGACTTCTCCAGATGCCCAGTCTGTCCTGTTCCTCTCATAGGTATGGATCTCAAGAGGACATCTTATTTTCCAAACTACATGTGTTCCTACTTCAGGAGAAACCTTGAGATAGGAGTATTTTCTCCTTCCTCCATCTCACTCAATAGGTCAGTGCCTCTCTCCTACCACTTATAGAAAGAGCACACACCTAGAACTCATTTGTATGGTGTAGGCTGCTTGTGAAGGGGAGGAAATCATCCATCCATCCATCGCTCGGCAATCCAAGTCCTTGGTCAGAGCTTTTGTCAGGTCTTGGTCACTGAAATTCCTGGTGTTGCTAGTCACGGGAGCATCGCGATCTATCCAATGAGTGCCAGATAAGCTGCTGCCTGGAATCACTATGCAGCAGATACTCTAGCTTTCACGGGCACTCATTTCCTTCTTTTCCCATTTATCCAAAATGACCTGGTGGCTTTCATAACAGAGTTTGAAGCTCTTAGTGCCCCATGATAGGGCAATTCTTCATTTATCATTTTAATGATAGATCTCTAGTACAGAGCATAAGACTGTGTCCAGGGGAAGCACAAGTTCCAAAGTGGGTCCCTAGAAGGGTGGAAAACCACCTCTACTTATGCCTCTCACTGCCAGGATTTCTCTACATCCTACACCATCACAATAAGCAATTGCTGGGTGACTCAACATGTACACATGTTTCTCCAGACAGCTGGTGTCAGGTAGCAGAGCTGATCCACCAATTTGGATGTAAGGCTGTCAGGCTGGCACCTGTGAGCTGCGCAGTGCACCATAGACACCTGACCCTTTACTGCTTCTGGTCTTATTCATCAGCTACAATGAGTCCATCTGTTCTCCAAGGTGGTGGAGGTACACCAAATGGGGATCATTTGTCAGGATTACTATTCTTGCATCCTTTAAGACTGAATGAATGCTAGTTCTATTGTCCAATCCAGTTATGGTATTACTTATGACTTACTTTGTTCTTAGAGTTGTTTCGGGACCTATGATTTGAATGTGTCCCCAGGAAACATGAGAAACTGAATCCCCATGTAACAGCAAGAGAGATAGGGCCTAATAAGAGACATAAGCCACAAGGGAACCCTTCAGATGGATTAATGAGTTGATTATAAACAAACCTGAGAATACAAGGAAATAAAGATATACTGAAACTCAAAAAAAATCCTTGATGAGCCTTTGAAATTCAGGAAATGCACATGAACTTGTGCTTTTATATTGGAGATTGAAACCTGGAGTGGTTTACCTCTTAACCACACCTCCAGCCATTTTTTAATGTTGAAACAGGGTCTTACTAAGTTGCTGAGGGCCTCAGTTGAAAGTTCTCAAACCCGCAATCCTCCCATCTCAGCTTCTGAAGTACAAGGTGTAAAAATGTGAGCCAAACTTGGCACCATGAACCTTTGCAAGGCAACAGAAGTAGCTCTTGGGCAACCCAGCCCATGCCCTTAGCCCATATTCTTGTGTCCTTGACTTTGACCTTGTCCTTGCCTACAAAACGTGACATGATGGGGGCAACATGCAAATGAGAGAAAACTGAGGTGAAGTTGTGTAGATCCACCCCAACTCCTTCAGTACATCCCCTAGCTACTGTCCCCTCGACACCCCAGACCAAGGGGCTGCTTTCTCTCCCTTTGGACATGGCCTGCATTCTCCCTGGAATGGGTATCCCTTGCTTTATCTTGATAAACATCTCTCCCTCAAAAAAGTCCATGTTTTCTTAATGTGCATCTGCTTTCCAAAATATGTCACATGCCGAGATTCTTTCCCATCACGTAAGCTGAAAACCCCACTTATCCTGAGTCAAGGTCCCCTCTCCAGGAACTCCTCTGGTGGTGCTTTAACTTCTTATGCTCTTACCTATCTGCTGCCTTCTCCAAGCAGAACAGGCCACACAGATGTCAGTGTCTAGATCTTGAACTTCCCAGTTCCAAGAAAAAGTCATGCTAAATGGAATATGAGCACTGATACTAGAAGTGGAGCTGCTGCTGTACCCCAAACCTGGAGATGTCTCAGTAGCTTTGGGACTGAGTGATGGGAAGAGGCTGAAGAATTCTCAGGAGCAGACTAGACAATGCCTGGATTGCCATAAATGGGACACTGGGAGTGATTCTGCTGAGGGCTCAGTACTCCCATGATTTAGGAAAATGATTTAAAGATGGAATTTATCATTTGAAAGGAAGTTGAAGAGACTTAAAGTTCAGTCTGGCTATGAAACAATTTTTAAAAAAAGGTATAGGGAAGGAAAGATATATTGTGTGCATATGTGGATATATCATTTTGAATCTCTGTACAATAATGAGACCAATTAAAATTAGAAAAAGTTTCTACATATAAACCTGTATGTTGGAGAGTTGGCCCTCTTTTTTGTCTAGTAATTACAAAGATTTTAGTCTAATTTCTAAGTCTTTAATCCATCTTGAGTTGACTCTTGTGCAGAGGTTAAGATAGGGGTCTTCTACTCATGGCTATCCAGTTTTCCCAACACCATTTGTTGAAAAGACTTTTGCTGTAGCATGTGTTTTTAGCACCTTTGTAAAATATCAATTGGCTTTAAGTGTGGAGATTTATCTCTTTCTATTCAATTTATGTATTTAAGCCAACAGTGTTATTTTCATTATTTTTGAAATCAAGTATTGTGATATCTTCAGCATGGTTCTTATTGCTCAGAATTGCTTTGACTATTCTGAGTCTTTTATTTCTCTATATGAATTTTAGTTCCATTTTTGTCTCTGAAGAATGACATTCTGATAGGGATGGCATTGCATCCCTAGGTCACTTTTGGTAGTAAGGCAATTCTGACAATATTTCTTTGTCCTATCCAAGAACATGGGAGGTCTTTTATAAGGTCTTTAATAGTTTTCATTGTAGAAATATTTTACCTTCTTGGTTAGGAAATAAAGTTGAAGACCAGTAAATGAGGTATCAAATTAAAAAGCTTCTGCACAGCAAAAGAAATCACGAGTCTGAGGAGAGCCCACAGAATGGGAAAATATTTCCAGCTACTCCTATTATTGAAGACTTATTTAGAATATATAAAGAACTTAGAAACTCTTAAACACAACAAGCACTAATAATGGGCAATTTAACTGAACACTAAGTAGAAAGACAAATGGCCAAGAAAGATATGCTCAACATTAGCAATCAGGAAAATACAAATCAAAGCTACATTGAGATTGTCTGATTCCAGTTAGACAGGCAAACATCAAGAATAAAAATGTTAGTGTAGAAGGATGTGGGTAAATAGAAACTTTATAAACCACTGGTGGGATCATAAGTTAATACAACCACTATGGAGATCTGTATCAGCAGGGTGGGCTATGGAAAGCAGTACACCAAGTGGTGTGTGTATGTTTGTCTATATCATTTTGAATCTCATTACAATATATAATTACAACACAGCAGAAGATCTGGTTACTCAATACTACGAACAGAGCCATCTGACCCAGCTATACCATTACTTGCTATCTTTTCCAAAGAACTAAAGAATATAGCAATACATACCCATGCTCACAGTAGCCGAATTACAGAACCAACCTAGGTGCCAGATGAAAGGATAAAGATGTGGTATGTACACACAATGGAGCTTTACTCAGCCATAAAGAACACCACTACCATTTGCAATAAAATTAATGAAACTAGAGAACAGCATGTGAAGCGATACATCAGTCAGTCTCAGTCAAGGGTCGCATTTCCCTCATATAGGAGGACTACAGAGAAAAAAGGATTTCAGGAAAATGAGACCAGTAGAATAGAAGATCGGGGAAGGGAGGTAGGGAGCTGAAAAGGATTGAAAGGGGAGGCAGTCCAAGTGTTATTTCCATATACGAAGGTGTTACCACCAATCTCACTAACATGTACGGGCACGGAGGGGAGCGAGGCGGCATTCAGAGGACGATACGCCAACTCATGTGCATGAGTGTCTATCACACCTCTATTTGTCCTTTAGCATGGAATCTGCACGTTTACCAGCTCCTTCAGGGCCTGTTTATGCCAAGGTCTCTGTTTACGTACTGTTCTTCCTGGGGCAGCCCACAGCCAGTAAGAAACACCGGCATGGCTTCTCGTGCCCAACCGATGGTCAACATACCGCCACCCCCTGTTGAGTTTCTCCGGCCTGTTTCACTGTGACTTCCATTTGCTCAGACTGGTTACACTATTTTCACAGGTGTAGATTCCTAGTAAATCTCATTCCCTAAGCTACAAGAGCACTTTCTTTGGGGGGGACCCAACCTACAACAGCTCACTACCAGTATTATATTCCTGTTCTTCCCCTACTGCCGAGATGTTTTTCACCTCAATCTTCATTGTTGCCTAGGTTTTGTGCCCTTATGAGCAACCCGGACCTTATCCCTAAGGAGTCTGAGACCCTGCTTACCAAGCTCTTGTCAGGCATTGGTTACTGAAGTGACTGTCTCCCATCATGGGAACACCAAGGAGCGTCCAAGGAATCTCAGACAACCCACTCCTGGACTCAGGCCAGCAGCCTTGGCTCCTCACCATCACCAGGCAAGCACATGGCCATTTCTATCTGTTAGTTTAGTGGGACTCGTGTGTTCCTTGGAAAGGACACTTTCTACCTTCCTCCTTGCCCAAATTTTGAACCTCTGGTTGTGGTAGCAGGACTCAAGTCAAGCACTCTACCATCTCTGGATACCAGAGAACCCAATTTCCTAATAAACCTCCCTGTCAACAGCCCTGCCCCACAGAGGACAGCCACTCTCTGCTTCTCAGTGAGGCTGGCACCTCTTCCTGAGGTCCCATCCTTTTATTTCATAGGGAAGCATGATCTCTGGTAATCCAAAATGAAGAACAGCTACATGAGTCACCCGACACCTTTCCTCAAAACTGTCCACGACCTCCGGCATCTCCATTTGCTGTATACTAATGTCTCCCATACTTTACCGTGTACTAAAACCACCTGAGGAGATCTCAAGAATACTGATGCTTGGGCCCTACGGCCAGAGACTGATCTATTCCCAGAAAGCTGGGACAAAGATGAGTGTCCCGTGTTCAAAGTATAGCCGTGCTCGACTTGCTGCAGTAGGCCATTCTTCCTCCCTGAAGTTTCTCAGTCACTCCAGCACACATTTTGGGACTGGTTCCATATGTCCTTGATAGGATGCTTGGCAAGAATCCCTAGATCAAATTATCTATCATCCAACCTTATATTCAACTCCCTCCTCCTTCAGAGCCACTTCTGGGTCTTCAGTTCTGATAGTCACCAGGTCTGATGAAGTGATTCTCAGGATGTCCCAGTTGGACCATACTGTGGCTAGACATCAATAAGTGGCCTAAAAGCTGCAAGGAGGATGGGGACATGTCTGCAAATGCATGTATCAGGTGAGGCCTTCGCGTTACCCTCAATAGGAGAGGCCCAATGGTTCCTGGGGCACTGGAGGCTTCAGGAGCATAGACCCACATGGCCCAATGCCAGCTTCCTACTCCTTCATTAGGACCCGGCTTTAGCCAAGAATCTTACCAGATCTGAGGCTTTAACATGGCTGTACCTCTGCCATTCATCTCAGCATATGAAAAGCCTCAGTTTCAGTTATGATGATTTCTATTGGCATGATGTGCAGGGGCCTGGCCTGAGCCTCCTTTCTCTGGAACTGAGTTTTATCAAGCTAGAGGTTAACTTCTTAGTCCACCTCCTATTACCTCTTCCAACTGCTAGAGAAACTCTCCGTGTTCTTTGACACATGTCACCTCTGTTCACCAATATGAGAAGTCTCAGTCATTATGGTGCAATAGAAGTTCTCAAAATCCAAATATCAGCATCACCTGGAGCAATAGGAAAGCAGAGGCCCAGGCTCAAGGGAGCAGAAATTGGCCATTGGATTGCTTACCACGCTTCTCTGGCGATCCTGACACCCGCCAGTGTGAGAAGCAACACAGAATACTGGGAGTTCTCACCACTCCAACTTAACATTTGTTGTTCAGGTCAGAGATGGTGAGTGAATGGCCTAACCCTAGAGTCCCATTTACTTGCTGGGGCTTTCACTGGTCAAATATAGAATAACTCAGAAGTTTTCTGTTATAGTTTCCAGTAGGAGTTTAAAAATTTTGGAGTGTTAAGACTGTCTAGATAGAGAGCTAAGGTACTATTCAGTCTTCAGCTGATGCATATAATTTCTGGCTTTGTTATTTACTTATAAAGTATGTATAGTGTGCCAGGCGTGCTGGCACACGCTTGTAATCCCCGCACTTGGGAGGCGGAGACAGGAGGATCACGCAAGTTCGAAGCCAGCCGTGCTGGCTTAAGAGACCCCGTTTCCAAATAAAAAGTATAAGAAAATAAGTCTGGGAGTGTAGCCCAGAGGTAGAAGGGTTTTCAGGAACCCCAGTACCACACAAAAAAAATGTATAGTGTTACTTCATTAGTAGATATGAGATCATGGGACAGACATGTAACCAGTTCAAAGAAAAGCCATATTTTTAAACTTTCACCATGAGTTTACAAATGAGACTTAATTCCCCAAATACACGATGCCAATTTTTGCTTATATAGAAGTATAATTTGATTCTTAAATTTGTTTTGCTTCACTTTGTATTTGACTTAAAAATCTCCCCTGTGCTTAAGAATGCCCTGCATTTGCTGGTACACGGTTCTGTTTGCTCAGGTCTACAGCAGCTTTACTTCTTGTCTATTCATCAGTTACTGGGGAGGTACAAGAATGTCCCACTAGGCTTAAAGATTTTTATCTTGGCAACTGCAAATCTCGGTTAATATGCTCTGAGATCAAGTTATTACATCTGTTTAAATTGAACAATTCATCACTTCTAACACTCCTTGTCTTGGTCCATCATCTGACATGTTAATACGGCTGTGCTAACTTTGGTTGGGGTTTGCTAAATTGCTATCTCTGCATTTAAGATTTTCCATATTCTGTTTGGATCTCTTGTTTACAATAGCTAGATCAGCAGTGAGGCTTTTTAGTATCTTAATTCAAGTATTTAGTCTTTTACCTGTGTTATTACTAACCCTTGGGTTTAAGATTTCCATGTGATCTGACATCTTTGAGAATTTAACATAGCTGTACCTCTGCTATTTGTCTCAGAATATAAAAGTCCTCAATTTCAGTAACATCTGTAGAAGATGAGGATTTCTATCATGGTGCGCTATTTCTGTGTTGTAAAATTGTCTTAGAAAAATCAAATTTTAGAAAAACTCTTTGTAAGTAATCAGACTTTAAGGTAGTAAGCTGAGCACATGCTCAAATCTTTACCAAACCTGTCAGTATGTGGGGAAGTTTAGGATGAGGTCCAAGGAGGTGCTTAATATGACATCTTTCCAAACAGGATTTTAGGGACATAAACTCTAGGTAGTATGCTGCACAACTGGATCCTCTGCTTAGGACAGAACTTCCATGGATACCTACCCCCATCCCTCTTGTAATATGTACAAAAAATACTTCCTGTGGTCTGTGCTCAAAACTGGGGAAGGACCTGGTACTAAGATACTTGTTGCATAGGCATCTCAGCATCTGCAAGCTCAAACAGGCTCATAGTTAGCAAGGCAAAAGTCATGTTCATTTTACTTGTAGTCTATGTATTCAGAGCCCTCCCTCTGCCCCCTTCAAGTCAAATTTTAGCTTAGAGGTGGTAAGTTTCAACTTAGGAGAAGCAGCTTACTCAAAGCAAAATGATCCATTGATAGCCGGGAATCCTGACCCAGTTCCATCCTTATTAACCAACACATCTCTGCTTCATGACAAGACTCATGGAAGCTCCCAGAAGAGCCAGATCTTACGTTTTTCTACTGTATAATTCAATGAAGCAATTTTTATTTTACTTAGTGTTCTTAAGAAGTAGTTTATGGAATTGGCTAAACCTTTAATTATACTTGGATGTTTTGTAATGTTTTTCAAAACATGTTTAAAAAAGACATTGTTTAAGGTTCTGAGTTTACCTCTGGGTATTTATCTTTTGACCCAGTAATTATGAGTCAGAGCATTTTAGATTCGAAGGGTATGAGAATTTGTTTTATTTGAAATTGCACAGGCTTTATTTTCTTCTGACAAGGTAATTTCTACCTTTTGAGATCAAAGATTCTTGGACCTAGTGTGGAATCAGTTTTTATTCGTCTTCCATGGATGCTTACAAGATGTGTGTTCTGTTAATAGGATACAAAGCCGAATGTGTAATTATCAATTTACTCTAAAGCTGCACATTTTTTCTCTAAGTTAGGCAGGAGAAGAGCTGAGTAAAGGAAGCACCTGACTCAGTCATTCCTAGACATGTCCCAGAATATCTTCAGATTCATAATGAGAGTATTCTAGGACATTCATTTAGTATTGGTTACAGAAAATTGGAAGACCTAGGTGCTCATTAGAAGCAATGACAAATAAAATCAGTTAGAATCCATGAGTCTAGCCGGGCATGGTGGCACACGCTTGTAATTCCCAAGCTTGGGAGGCAGAGACAGGAGGATCCCGCAGGTTCAAAGCCAGCTGTGCTGGCCTAAGAGACCCTGTTTCTAAATAAAAAATATAGGTCTGGGAGTATAGCCTGGAGGTAGAAGGGCTTCCAGGAACCCCGGTACCACCAAAAAAAAAAAAAAAAAAAAAAAAGAATCCATGAGACTAACAACCATAGTCAATCCAATCTCAGTGTTAAATTTATAGTAGATCATGTAAATTCCAAAAACATTTTAGGTTACCCAGATACATGCGTATTTTAGACACTTAAAGCATATTACTGATTGACTATGGGGAGGGGAAAATAAAGGAGAAATAGGGAAGGCTGAAGTAGTGCTGGTTTATATTTTATATCTGGAACTTAGATGGTGCTCATGCTGGTCAGTTATTTTGTTCTAAGATCTTCAGTCTTTGCCCTCCAAAGCTCCACTCTCCAGGCTCCCCACTGTGAGGGCGACCTGAGATTGCCCTCAAGATCCCTGCCTCCCGCTATTTACTTGCTTACATGATGGCCGTCTCTTGAGCATGGGTAGAATCTGACTTGCGTCTAACCAGTAAGATCATGGAAGTGATGGCATGTCACGTTGACAATTGTGGCATAGGATCACGGCCTTGGTCCTGTGGAGTGTTCTTCCCCTTTCTGGCCGCCATGAAGCTAGCAATGTTAGGTGAGCCCATATGGCCAGGAAATCAAGGAAGCCTCTGGAACCTGAGGACTGACTACCGCTAGCCTACAGCTAGTAAGCTTTACCAACAGCTAATAAAAATGAAGGTTCTTGACCTATGAAGCTAAAGGAACTAAGTTTTACTAAGAAGCATGCATGCTTAGAAGTGGGTTCCTTCCCAATAGAACATGGAAAAACAAGATGAAAATATAGCCTAGGGTGCATGACTGCATGCACGTATGCTTCCTGTCCTTGCCAGAGAGCTTCTGTATGCCCCGCCTCCTGGATTCGGGGGACCCGAGATCCTTTCAGTCTTTGTATGCTCGCAGCTGCCTGCTATTGCCCATCTGAGATAGTCTCTGATCACGTTGCTTTTTGTTCTAATGACAGCTATGAAACTCTTCTCTCAATGTTTAGAATTCTATGGCACTACTCAATGTCCAATAAGATTAAGCCCATTTTGGCTACTGAAGAGTTAGGACTACAAGAGGTCTATTGAGGAATAATGCCTGTAAAATAGAGAGGTAACTGAAGGAGAATCAACTAGATTGTGATGTAGACCAAAGTCTCTGCAAGGTAAATATCTGGAGAAAGTTACTCAGTAGAGGAAGTCCTAGAGCAGACAATAGCCAGGTCATTAACCTAAGAGGTGGTTGGATGAGAAAAGCTTTTGGGCAGCATTCAGCCAGTGAATGACCTTGGTGGCAATACAGCCACTGGGCAGAGAACTCCCTGAGCAGAACACGAGCCCACCTCAAAATCTCAGGCAGGCCCTAAAAGGCTCAAAGCTGGAGGCTGTCAGAACCGTCTCCTTTTAACCAGATGCTGTATCCTTTCCTTAGATCAATGAAACAAATCCTGAAGTGAGCCCCACATACAGCGGATTGATTTTAACAAAGGCACCAACATAATCCAATAGAGGAAGAATCTTTTAATCAATGGAACTAAGCCAATTTGGCATGAAAAAGTTGAGAGCATGGTTAATCAGCTTTGAGGTCGCAAACTGTCTACCCAAGATTTCTTCACACAAGTAAGTCTCCAAGGACCAAAGGAGACTTATAAACAGAGACCCTGACAGCCTGTTTACCCTTTTCTCCCATAATTTATCTGCAAGTGCCTTGATGCTTTTTCCTCGACTCATCCCATGAATGCTTTGCTGTCTTCTGTGATTTCAATGTTTTGGTTAAAAACTCTCAGTAGAAGCAAGATGCTGAGGGAAAGACAGAAAGATCTCTCCTCCCCAACCCCACTCAGCTGCCCTAAAAATCATTATGACTCCATTGTCATTTAAGTGAGAGACTTCTAAAATCAACACCACCATCTGCAACAAGTCAATGGGACTAAGACAATTAAATATGAAAAATGCAACCACAAGTTGAAATACTACCACACACAAAGCTTAATTTGAGATTGATCTATGGAAGAACTAAGACAAATATTTCTGATCCCACATGACTGCTGACCTCTCCTGTTCTTTCTGGACTACAGCTGATTTTGTACTGCAGTGGCAGGGCTGAAGATTTGTATCAGAAACCATATGGCAGGCAAAGCTAAGACGTTATCTTCCCCTCTTTTGGAAAATATTGCTCAGCCATGCTATAGGTTCTGCTGGGTTGCCTGGTTCAGTCAGCAAAGGCTTGCCCTGATGGAAGCCAGGCTCTGCTTTGGGTCCCATCCAGTTTGTGGTCATTCCCTTCCTCCGTATGGACCAGTACACCCAGGTGTGAAATTTGCTGCCTCTAACTGTAAAGATCTCCACAAATATTTTGCTTCTTTCTTCATAGTGGGAATTCAATAATCTGTCTTAATTTGTATGGAATATCTCAGCTTGTTTTTCACTATTGGATTCACAAAAACATTCCTGATGTTTCAGGTTCCTGAAAGTTTGAATGGCTTATCCCCCTACACGTGCATGGCTTCATCAAGGCCTCCACTGTATTAGCTCCTTTCTAACTGTTCCACTAACGGTGGAGTGAATTGATAATGGGTCCTTCAATGTATACAGGTGGTCTCACTGTCTTAAGATACTAAGACAAAACATGGAAACATTTACAAACCTGGGAGAAAACCACACATTTCGTGTTATTACATGTAGAAGATTGATAGGAAGGAACACATTTACTGTATTGCTGATTACATACTGTGATGGCTGATCTGGGTTGTCAGCTTCACTCAATTTTGGAACAGCTAAGGATGTGTGACTACGTGTTGTGAAGGGAAGTGCTACCCTGAATGTGGGCAGCGCTGTTCTGAAAGGCTGGACACTTGGACAGAACAGCAGCCTGGAGGCCCGTGCTTCCTCCTGAGGAGACCGTCTGCTCTTCCTCCAAGCTATACTGTCAGTGGTATCCACAAATTAACTATGTCAGACATTACAAAGTTATCTTAAAGCAACAATGGATGTGTGCGAGTAAAGCCAAAGGACTAATCTCAAACTTAAAGCAACTCTGTTTTACAAATAGAAGCAAAGAACACCTGTGACTGCTCATAACATCAAGCTGTTTATTATACCTAGGAGATGTCTATGCTGGGAAAGAGGCCTGGAGCCGCTTCCCGACCTTGAAGGGAACTTGGCAAAACTCTTAACTCACTGATTGGAGGAAGTGTGCTTGCCTCCCAGCCTGGCATTCCAAGCTGCTTCTCAGGAGCCCGAGTTGCTGTGTTAACCCTATCCATGAGTGGCACTGACCTTTCCCACTCCCTCTTGGGATGAGGCTGCTGTTGGCAGGCCACCTGGAGGGAGTAGTTTCAGAGACTTTCATTTACCTATTGGTAAGATTATAGCCAGGGAGGCAAGAGTTCCATATACAAAGTGTGCCAACTACTGAGTCACTATTCTTATATAATACACTATTTATTAAAAGCCTGGGGAAGGGATGGGCAGATACACCAATAGAATAAATTTAGACATAAGCCTGTGCATGTAAAGAAACTTGATGTTGACTCAACTGGATTGCCGTCCAATGGGGAAGGGACTACATGACAGATTACCCAACCAGAACAGAATTACATGTTATGGCGAGTGGTGTGAAGCCAATAGATTATGGAGTGTTGCCTTATAATGTAGAGGACAGGGTAGTTTTGCTGGACACAGTAGCATAAGCCTATACTTTTAGCACTTTGGAGACTGGGACTCGAGGATCACAGATTTGAGGACCGTGTCAGCAACTTAGTGAGCCTCTATTTCAAAATAAAAACTAAGGGCTGAGGTGTAGCTTGGGGGTAGAATGTCCAAAATAGAAGTCTATTTTTCTAACATCAATCAGAATAAAGTAATTGAAGTACTTATCCAAGAAACAAAAACTGTTTGAAAAACAGGAAAAAGGGCATACTTAGAAGATTTGGGGGACACATGATTAGTACCACAGTATGTGAGGAATTCCTGTAAATGGGAGCATTTGGGTTTGACATGTTAGCTACATAACCACATCTCTAGCTAAGATGTAGAAACTTCTCATCACCTCTCACCCCAGTAAAGTGCTCCGATTTCTATTATGAATTAGTTTTGACTACTCGAACTCAATGTTAGATGGTAAAATATGTACCGTTAGTCTGTGTGCTTCACCATCTTGTTTAGCTTGTGTCTTCTACCACCCACACATACAAGTCAATTCTCTATACTCTTAGAAACCACTAGAAGTTTCAAGCAGAGGGAACTGGTTTTCTTTATTAGAGCTTGACTGATGAGTCCCAGGTCAATAACTTCCTTCTCAGTTTGCAAATAGGGTTATTTGAACTTCAAAACAAGTTGAAAATGTCTTTCCTCTGGAGGACTCTGGAATTGACAGTTTAGTTAGATGATAGTTTGAGACTGACTTACATTCTAATGCCTAGAGCTATTCAGATAGCTTCTTGATTTTTGGTAGTTTTTCTAGAGAAATCTTTCATCCAAGTTTTCAAAGTTTTTGGCATGAAGTGACCTATAATATTCTTATCTTGTTATTTCTATTTTCAACATTCTGACACTGTTTAAATTGTGCCACATTTTTAGTGTGGTTATTTTAGTTAGGGTTTCCTCAAAAGCAAACCCTAAGATTGAATACAAGTGGATTATTTGGAAAATACTAGTGGTGTAAGGAAGCAAAACAAGGAAACAGGCAGAACAGAAGGTGGTACTAGACTCCTCCCCACTGAGAGCGACTAGGACTTAATCTTATCTAATGGGCAATAGTACTGGAGTATTCAGTTTTATACTGGGAATAGAACCCAAGGGCATTTTACCATCAAGCCACACCCAGGCCTTGTTTTTTAAACAAGGTCTTGCTGAGTTGCAGAGAGCCTAAGTTTCCAAGACTGTCCTCAAGCCTACTATCCTCCTGTCAGACTCCCAAGTACTGAGTTTACAGGTATGCACCACCATGGCTATATTTTCACATAACTCGACTTGGTTATTGGCTAAGGCCTGATCCAAAGACATGTGAATTCTCTCAATGAGTCAGCCACCACTACGAAGGACAAAGGGGTTGTGTGTGGGGGAGTGTCCTCAGGCAGAGATGTGGCACTGGTGGCTAAAGCTTAGCATGAACTGACTGTGTAAGATTCTTTATCTGTGGGTGGCACTGGCTGCCCACATCACCAGGTTTATATCCTCCTAGCCTTTATATAGAATCTGTTTTATACTATTTCATTGGATTCTAATATATACACATACATATGTATACACATTTACATATGCATACAGTATCTGAAAAATGCTGCTTGCTCACTAACAAAATGCCTTAAGTTGGCCCAAATTTCCCTTTAAATTCTTTCTGTATCTCAAGTTTTGGTTTATAGCCTTTATTATCCTTGATTTCTAAGCTCTGCATTTGATGAGATCACTGGAAATGTGATTTCATCTTAAAGATATTTCAGCACTTCCAAAGTTCCAAACATGTGGGTGTTAAGCATGTTCTCTGTAGATGTTTACATAGATGTATGTTTTGGCAGCCCAACTCTATCCTTAGGTACATCTGATTTTAGTGCAGGTGTAGACAGCTGGGCATGCCAATGTCATTCCACCACCTCTGTTTTCTTGTCTAAGTTTTCTCTGGAACCCAGAAGCTTATTTGAAATGCAGGCAGGGTAGCTCAGAAGTGGGAAGGCAGTATTCCTTCAGGTGCAATCCTCAATTAACAGGGGAGGGAGCACAGGAGATGTCTCAGCCTCCCATACTGCAGAGGCCCGTCTGAAGCTTGCTCTCCCGGGTTCCTCAGCTGTCTCCATGGAACCCAAGCCCAGATGCCTACAGCAGTGACCTGCTCAATAATGCTCCCTTTGTTGATTAGTTTCTCTCCCCAGTCTTTCCACTCATTTCCAGAGATCACTTTCAAAACAAACCTTACACTCAAGCTGTTTCCTTGGCCCTCACTTGTATGGGTATCAAAGGGAATTAAACCAAGACAGAATCATGCACTCAAGATCTGTTCAAAGCTGTGACCTGGTGTCTGGTCATGTATAGTAAGTGTTCCTGTGTAATTGAAGCTGTAGAGTCACTGAGCTCAGCATTCCTTGTATCATGCCTGGTAAGTGTGATTCTAGTCCAACATTCTTACCTATTTATTCACCTACGTGATACATACTGTATGCAGCACTTATCACACCTGTGATATGCCACTTAATATCCCTGCAGTCTTGCTTGTCCCCTGTTCCAGGGCTAACTGACATTAACATCTGATGGTGGACCGCATCATATCCATGTTTGTACCTCAACTCCTACCCTGGGTTTTCCTATATCGGGGCATAGGATGTCCCAGATTCCTGCTCAGTGTCCATGCATGTGTGAAGGTATACAAGAAAGAATGCTGCCTGTGTTGGCCTCTTATGGGAGAAGGGATCTGGCAGATTATGAAAATCTAAGAGAAAGGAATAAACAGATTAGAGTTTCAGAGGACCTGACAGCAATGTTCAAGTGGCCGTGCTATTACTTTTCCTTTCTGTGACTACCAAAGGTACATTTGTTCCAAGTCTCATCTGACTCATTGTGATAGATGCCTGGGACAGTTCTAAACAGGCTTGGGCTGAGGCCAGTAGTGCCTGGCCTTAAGTGAGCTAGCTATATGAATGTTCATTTTCTGCCTCAGGGTCCTCTCGAGCCACTGAAGTCAGCTCCACAGAGGTGGAAGCACAGCAGGAATGGGAGTCGGTCAGTTACCCGATAACGACTTGCCACATGGGGCTCTGAAGAACACCTTCTGTTTCTCAGATGCCAGAAGCAAAGCCCTATGTGACAGTTTCTAAGATTTGCACCTCTCCTGGGCTGAGGTGAAGGTAGAAAGGGGAGCCGTAGGTATCCAGTAACTTCAGTGTCTTTGGGCAATAGAAGCCACAGGGATCGTAGCAGAGCTTAGCCTCAAAACTTGGGAATTTTGAAGAGCAGCAGGCTCAGCTTAGCCAACTACCAACTCAGGACACTTTGTGAAAGCCAGATAGTCTAAATGATCTCATTTAGAGACCTTTATCTCCTGTATCTGGAGAAACCACATTGAACACCAGGCCAGGGACTGGACTATAGACGGTAGATACACAGGAAATTGGTTGTACAGCCTCAGCAAGTTTATGCCACCTTCAGACCCCTGGTAGAGAGTGGGACCAAGATTCAGAATGGATATGGTTGGGTAGATGCCAAAAAAATAAAACCACCAAGCCCCACAAAGGTTTGGGAAAGTTGTCCTTCTCTATTCTAGAAAGAACTTTATACTTTCTAGAAACCATGAAAAAAAACCACGTGTCCTACTCAAAATCTGCCCTTCCCTGCTTGTTATCCCTGGAGTAGCTGAGTTTAGGTGCCTCCAGCCAGGAATTCAATCTTTTCCTTGGAAAGGAGTGGATTTCTCATGGTAGTGTCAGTCTGGTAAATACAAACAGTTACTTGTGATTCGCGTGTGAAGTTATATCTTGAAGACACTGGCTTGTGTGGCTAAGAACACAAAGCTGAATGGGGAAGAGTTTGCCATTAGTACAGCCCTTGTAGGCTAGGACCTGACATCCTGGCTGTGATGCCTGGAGGTGCTCTAAGCCAGACACTCCCAGAAAGCTCTTTCAAAGTTTTAAACGTCTTGATCTTTAGGTGGTAATTCTTGAACTATCAAGTATCAAAGAAAGGGGTCAAAAGGTGCAGGGAGAACATTATAGTGAACTCCCCCCAAACTAGAGCACCTACCACCCAATCAAATATTCTGAACCTATGACAAAGGCAATAATGAATTTGTTAATAAGGGTAGTGGTGACGTGAGACTCATTTAGAGGCAAGGTTGGATAGTGGGAGGTGCTGGTTAGCACTGGCTCCTATCAGTGGAGACAGTAGACATCTCTAGGAGATTCTACGGCAGCATTTTTCCTCCATGTAAGCCTGAGGTAATTAAAGGCAGCTGGGTCTATAGGATACTCTTCCCTATAGATATGTCTAGGTCACCATGTCTTGATGTTCTAAGGGTTGAGTTAGATGGGTGACTAGTTAGAATCTCTAACTTAATATTTTCCAAATCTTTCAAAAGTAGATCAAATCTTAAGATAACTGCATTCTAGGTGAACAGTTCAGTTTTGAGGTATTCTGGATATAGTCTGAAGCAACATCTATACCAGGAAACCCAGATCATCCCAGACCTCATGACAGAGCCAGATCATAGGGTGCTGGCTCAAGTTCATAAGGCAGTGGTTCAGCAAATTCACCTGTGTTGTAACCCCTGAGTGAAGAGCCATGAGATATGTGTAGTACTTCAACTCGCATTGGCTCATTGATTTGTGTAATAGAAGATTAAGGCAGTAAGGCCAAAGTAGAATCTCCTGAAATTGCACAACCATCCTACTTCAAACCTGCAACCGCATCAAAGGCAATATGACTTCCCTAGAGGAATTACAGGGATTAGTATAACACACAAACAATTTAGGGGCTGTGGTCCATCCTAGACCGTCAATTTACCAGCCTAATCCTTGAAGGATAGATGGATAAGGCTGTTGACAATGAACCATCTTAAACCTTACCAAGTGGCAGCCCTTGGCACAGCTGCTATACCACGGTTTCTTCACTGGACCACAGCTACGTAGTTTTGCTAGTAGCATGCAGACATTCATCTGGAAATACACTTTCTGAATCCCATCAGTAAAGACCGAAATGTTTATCTTGCAACAGGCAGTGCCTTTTCTCCAGCTATTTTACAGTAACTCTAGAGGGATTTAAATCACCAACATCTTTCAAAACATTACTGTGGTTTATCTTCTTGGTGACATGCTAATTGGACCCAGTGAGTAGGAGTGGCAAATTCTCAGTATCAATTAAGAGACATGCGTGCCAGAAGGGAGGTGATAAGTCCTATGAAGATTTGGGAGACTACTGTCCACTAGATAGTCTGCAGCGTGTGACAAAATGTCCTCTCAAAGACATTTTGGCAATCTACAACTAAAAAGCATAGCACTTAGATCTGGGAGAAGGCACACATTTTTCTCCCTTCCTGTGAGTAGAGAATAGGTCCCAACAGGTGTCCGTTTCAAATGGGACCCAGAGAAATGGAAGTACTGGAATAGGTCTAGACTGTTACAAACTCGGGCCATATTAACGACCAGTCTCAGTGGGGTTAGGGCATCCAGAGTGCATAAGCATGCCGTATGCAGTTCTTAAGTCCTGGATGCCTGCAGTTCTTAGCAAGATTGTTCCATATAAATAGAGAAGTAGATCTTGGACTGTTGTGGGTCATGTTGGTATGGTATATTCTCTTCATTCTGATGACTTGAGCTTCAGCCTGTCAGATGCTGTTATGGTCTCTGCTTGGCTCATGCTCCCCCAAACTGACCCATGGGTTAACTAGGAAGGGATGTCTCTTCCATTCTACCTGCCTGAGAGCTGGTGATTCGACAGGAGACTGTTGGCTTTGAGTGGTAAATAAAAGACCCAGGAGACAGACATTAGTTGGAAAGCATTTAAGCAGTCAGAATGTGAGGTTTATTATCTACTTTCTGTTCTCCAGAGAATAAGATAGCAACACTCACTAAAGAGACCCAGAGTAAGTGAAGCCCTTTGAAAAGCATCAATTCATTATCTTGTCTCTGGGTCTACGTCAAAGACCAAGGCTCTAGCACTGCTTTCCATTCCAGCAGATCCAAGTGTCACTAAGCTTGAGAAGTCAGATCTGTTTCCCAATAGAATGTCCCTCCCATGGCCAACCTCCCTGTTCTTTTGTGAAGACTGAACTACCAAGGGGCAGGAGATGCTGCCCCAATTCACCTCTGGGAAAAGGATTTGGTTTTGGTGGCTTGAGCAGTAGTTTTTCTCTTCTGACGTGGCAGATCTAGGGTATAAAAGTCAGTATTCACTTAGGGAAACCAGTGTGTCCCAATGACCTTGAAGAGCAGCAGTACCATTTGACACCAAGCGTGTAACAGGTCAGGCAGGGTCTCTGACGGGAAGGTTGAGTGGGGCAGAGGCACAGGTGCTTATTTATGCCAGGCAGTCCTGGATCTTTTAGCAGTATCTACAAAGCGGTGGTAATACTGGAGCCTTGTTTACCCACAGTATAAAATACAGGAGAGCCTTTAACATAAATAGCCTGATTCAAAGGAGAACACGGTATTTACCACCCACCTGGACTTCCACCCGAGACTCAAGTTCAAGCACATCACCTCCTCAGAACACCAGCTTCAGGGTCTAACCCAAGACCTTGGCAATCACCAGTGATAGCTACAGTTAGGCCATCTTGCAGCAGCTTCAAGGCCAGGCCTTCCCCCACCTGCGAGGAGTGCAGAACATGCTTCAACCCCCAGTCCCTTCATCTCAGATTTCAGTGGTACTCTCCATATAGGGACCCCTTTTACCATGTGAAAGGCTATTTCAGTGAACACTGGCTAAGGCATCGTGTGTGGGCCATTTTAAGCTGTCTTTTGTGGTACTGGGGGTGGAACCCAAGGGCTTTTCTACCTCTGGGCTATACTCCCAGGTTTTATACTTATTTGAAACAGGGTCTAAGTTGCTGAGAGCCTCACTAAGTAGCTGAGGCTGGCTTCGAACCTGTGTGATCCTCCCGTCTCAGCCTCCCAAGAGCTGGGATTACAAGCGTGCGCCACCACGCGTGGCTAAGCTATTTTAAAACAAGTATGGGTTTCCTGATGAAATCTCAGCAGTATAAGAACATACATAAGTGAGGCTCCCCTAGGACCTTTTAATATTTCAGATACGATTTAGGGATGACAAAATAGCCTCATGGTAGCAGAACCAGTTGTGAGGTTAGTAATACACCATCACTAGATTATGCTAAAGCTGATTTTCATGTATGTTGCCGCTCTCAATCCGTCAGCATGTGTATTTTATTCTAATTTTAAGTTCACTTATAGTTGGCATATGAACCTATGATTTTCAACTAAGCCTTTTCCTATGGTTACATAGATTGGATAAAGTTCTTAGTGATTGTACTTCAGTTTATTCGATAAAGCATGGTTAAATAATATTGCCATTTTACAAAGCTTTCTAGGAATGCCTTAAATAGCTTTTCTGCACAAGTTGTCTTTTTAGACTCAAATGCTAAGCTTACTGCACCAACTTAAATAAATCTACTAATGATTAACAGGTTAATACTGCTGGACTGCCCCTCAGAGGCATCTTAACTCAGGGTGACAGCCACAAAGTGTGGTGAGGCCGATTACCGTGTACCCCAACACAAGATGCACGCCTTTAAGTAGCACTGCCTCACTTTAATTTCCACATCCACCCTCATGTAGTTGAGGCTTTCTGTATTTACTTCCTGTTGTACTTCGTAGAGAATGCTGGCCAAGGCCTATAGCTTTCAATTAATTGAGCTATAATCACATGCCATAACACCCCTTTAAGCTACACCGCTCAATATATTCGTATGCAGTGTGGTCACAGGTTGTGAAGCCAGCGCCTTGACCCATCTAATTGCAGGGCATGTTGACCTTTCCATCCACTGCCCTGTCTACAAGTTCAGATTTTTTCTGTCCATTAGAATATGCTGTTATCTCTAGTGTGGTTTTGCTTTAGTTATCCGAGTTTTCAACTTGATAAATCTCTTTGGCAAGGAATCTTTCACTTTGAGCATGGCTACCTTTTGATTAAATTAGCTTATTTTAAGTCTCAATAGTAAATTCCAAAGTCTAGTCTGTCTGACACGTCAATAGCTGTCTTTCTCATATATGTCTCAGACCTTTTTCTGCTTATTAGAAATTAAACATTAAGTAACCATGTGGCAATTTTGGAAGTCAAGACTCTCCAGAGTTTGCTATTTACTTCTGAATTTTCTAGAGACTAGGCTGGTTCCTGTGCATGAACACACACTTATGTCTTGTCTGTAGGCTTAGTCTGCTGCTGATGGGACAGATGATTGTAAATGCCTGGGAGTCATCTCTGCCTTCACTGAGGGGCTCTGAGTGCATGGGGCATGCCTCCATCTCCAGCCGGGCAGTTGAGAACTCTGCCTTAGCCCTCCTTTCCTGCTGCTTGTGCACAGCCTTGAGGTCAGAAGTTAGTGTTGACAGCGGTACTCTCAGGTCTTCCTTACAAAGCCCAAGCATACGCATGGTGTTCTGTATTTCTAAGAATGTATTCTAGCTTTAAGACCCCTGTGGACATTTACTTTCAGCTTTTCCTTTAGCCCGTTTGTCCCAATGTTATCCACAACACTTGGGGCAGCTGCAGTGTTAAGCAACAATCCTATGGAAAAAGGCTTTTAATACTAAGTGATTTGAGTCATGAGGCCTCCTTGTGAAAAGGGTCTTCTGGTGAAACCAGACAGGTCAATTAATAACAATTCTGCAGAATGAGGCCCTGCAGGAGCTCTGGCCCCATTCCGTTTCCACTGGTAACTGCTGGGTTGATGTCAAGATTTTTGTTTAAGGCTTCCAGAGTTAGGGGTGGTGGTAGGTGGGATTGTGGTAAGTTATGATTTTTAAAAACCACAAAGCTTGCTGTTGTTACCTAGGTTGTGTTTTTCCCAAAAGCCATTCAAGAATGGCTAGTGCCCGAGTTCTATAAGTTCTATTTTGACAGTTTTCATAGAAAATTTCCAGGAGTCATTCTGCCACTCCGTTTAGTGGCTTTTAGGTGACCATTTCTTACATCTAAGAAACGCTGATACACTGTGGCCTTGTGAACACAAAGGGCAAAACTAAGTTTGACTTGGAAACACAGTGGAGTCTCTGACCCTTGCTTTCTGGGCTCTGTTGTCAGCTGGAACATGGCTAGGGTCTTGTCAGAGTCCAGGAAAACAGGCAGGCTGGTGCCACCAAGTCTGAGCCACACACTGGCGCACAGCTACGAAGACATCAGTTGATAGTCAATATCTTTGTTCAAGATTGATGGTCAATATACATTCTTCCCTATCTAAAAGCCTTGCTAAGGAGTTAATCCCAGCTGAACTAGAGCATGTAATTCATGTGATTTATATTCTGGCACAACTTCTCTACTGCAAAACTGACAGCTTTTTGTTCTAACACCTCATCTTGCACTCCCATGTCTGGCCATAAACCTCCTAGAGGCCATTTGGCTGTTTACAGACCTTGAAAGACGCTTCTGATAAGTCACACTCCTTCCATCTCGGTTACTGACATAATTACTTGGAGGCACGCTATCCTCCCTCATTCTAACATAAGACATTTGTGATAAGCTCCTGGGGTGTTAGGAATATTCATAACTAAAATCGTGGCCTATTCTACCACATGATGACTGTTTCCTACTGTCTCTAGTATACACAGATTAACATCAGTATTCTGGATCCTGAGTTATCTTTGTTCAAGTTCAGGTAATAAGGAAACTGCTTCCACCTCTGGAAGTGATAACCAGTCTAGTCTCATTTTAACATTCTCCAGCGCAGTATGGAAAAAGCTGCTAAGCCCCCTTTCCAAGTTACTCGACTATAGCTATGTATTGATTGGTCCTTGTATCGCCCATTGATCTGTAATGCTTTACGTGAATTTAGATGAGGCTATTTCTAGCCCAACTCCATCCAAGTGATTGTGAAACTGAACTCTACAATGGCATCAAAACAGGTTTTGTCCTTTCAACTAACTTAACACGTATATAGTTTTAATGTCATTTGATAATGTAAAATTCAACTTAGGTGTTGGAAAGGCTCAGAAACCAAAACTTAAAAGGTCACACAGTAAGAATCTGATATGGCTGTTAAGCTGGGCTTAAGAATCTTAATTCAAATGAGACATGCCGCTTGCTCTGACATCTTTTAGGAAAAGGAGGCACAGGAGAGCTTTGGCTGAACTGCCCCCATGTACTTCTCTCCCTTATCCTAGGAGGTATGTAGCATTGCCCAAGACATAAGGATCCCAGACTTCTGTATTCATCGCCCACTGCCAAGTGTAAATAATTCTTTCCTATTCTATGGAGAACGTGCTCTCTCATAACTCGTAGGGTTCCAGGAACCCAGGTCTCTGAGCTGCCACTTACCGATCTAACCCTTACTTCACAGCCTCAAAGTAACTGGACACACATGAATACATTGGCAAGATTTCTGGGATTCTTTGTCTATTTAGTCAGGTGGACATGTCCCAGTGCTTGAGTGGGGATAGGTATTGTTTTAAGCCCACTAATTCAGGAGTATTGAATTCTAAAATACCATATCACAAAAGCAGCTGCCTTGAGAAAATCTAGCTGGCAGTTAGAAGCCCTGAAAACTGCATGTTAGGACTCAAAATGGGACTGGCTTGCAAAAGGCCTTTAGAAGGTCAGAAAAAGTTGCAAGGTAAGTATAGTAAGGCTGATTTATAATAGGTGAGTTAATTTTAAACATGGAATATATACAATTTGGTTTTCTTAACATACTAATCTTCCTTTGGTAAAGTTTTACAAGAACTTATATATCTCCTGCTGTATATTAACATTTTAGATCCTGAAATCTACAGGCCTAATTATGACCATCTTTGTGAAAAGATACAAATGAAATTTGGTTTATTTCTGAAGATCCCGTTTTTCATAGAACACTAACTGTTAGCGTTTAACAAAAGTACAACACCCAGCTTTTGAGACAATAGCTATCACCTGCAAGACAGCTTAAGATTGGTGAAAATGATCTGGTATTCAATAACCTAGAGACTAATCATACTATAGACAGCCCAGTTCCAACAAAGATAAGCCCAACTTCAGGCGGCACACCTTGTTTTAACATCTTATTCCACCATTCAAGGGATGTCAGGGTTGCTGGTATGCTGGAGAACTTAGGATTGTACCTTCTCCATCACCATCAACCCATTCACAGGTAACGCGGTCTCTACCTTCTTACTGTAGTAGCAACCTAGTCTCTGGTCTCCAGCTCTTGTTGCAAGATTGTCAGCCACTTTATTGACATCCCTGGATTAATGGTACTTATATTCCTGTCTAGTCACCAGAAATGTTAATGACAGCCTTAGCTTTGGCAGCCGTCAATGAACTAGGTGAGGTAGTCAGGCAACTCTTACAATAGGGCAACGACTGATTGCCTGCTGCATCATTTGGGATGTCAGAAACTTCCTGCGATACATTGTTCTATTACTGATAATTCAAAGAAGCTTAATATCTTATATGCAAAAACTAGATTGTTCATCAACCAGAAGGCATCTTTGGATACAGTTCTTGGATAGTGTGGATCTTGCCCTACTTGTTTTACTCTTTGGCCCTGCATAATCAACTGGATTTCTCAAACTTAAGAAGTCACTGATTGCTCTTTAATGAGGTTCTTACAGATAAAATGCCAGTACATCCTCCCAAATGCACAGAACCTCTGAAGATCCTCGCAGTGCCTGGACACAGCTCCTAGTCCAGTCTACCTTTATCCCATCATGTAAGAAGTAGCTAGGGCAATCCAGCTGCCGATTTCCCAATACTAGACTTCTAGAATGCGGGCACCGTGAGATCTGATCCTGAGGCCTGGCTGAAGGAGGTTGAGGATAAAGGACTTTCTGTAACCATTCTCCTGGCCCTAGCCCCATAAACTTACATATCCTGGCCTGCTGTTAACCCACCAACTGGATAAAAACATGAGTGCCTCATGCCCCCCAGCTAATACCCCATAATAATTCCCTAATATGTAAGGAAGGAGGCTCCTAACTCTCGTAGACTGTCTTGGTCTGTCCTCCCAGGATTCACTCTAAAGAGCCTGGGTTCCATCCCCAGTGCCAAAAAGCCTTTTGTCTGGAGAGCTGTGTTTTCTTTTATCCTTATATCCCAAGAGACCTTTTAAGTGAGCCATTAGTTATAAAGAGCAAGTAATACGTCTAGAAAAAGACGAGCAAGCTGGTCTGTTGTAACAATTAGTTGTACCCCCAAAACATGAGTATTCCTTGACAAAGAACACTCAGGTCAAAAGCAGCTCACAACAACCTACATGCAGCCCTGCTTTCAGCAGCAGTCAGCAGTGTTTTCCAGTGACCTTTAAGAAGAGTGAAATACAATTTCAATTCCCAGCATGAGGGACAATGTCTAGTTACATTAGGCTGGCCCTCAGGCCACTCTCCAGAATGCCAGGACTCAAGCGGCCAGCAGCTGCACTGCTAAGAGCCAAGGCATGACGATGGCCATCATCTCTACTTCAATGATCCTCCAAGAAACCTCATGAGAAGTATCCTTGGTTATTCCAGTCATCAGTATCATGGATGCTTATTCTTACAGCCTCTAGTTTCACCTGTTCCACTGACTCCACTACTGGCCAGCCTAAACTGATGTATACAAGGCCCAAGAAGTGGGGAATTCTGGCCACGGGCATTTCTGGTGTGCTCCTGAGTGTCTTTGCTACAGATTGGGAATGAGAGCCTTTGAGGTACCGATCCTTATACCTGAAAAGACAGTCTCTCCCCTGTCTTCACAGCCATCCTATCTGTCATAGAAGTTGACAGGGTATTACTGGGAGGCATGTCATCAACGTGGCTATCTTCACAGGGAAGGGAGAGGCACACCTGACCCATTTCACAAGACACAGGCCACCCTTCTAGGCTGGCCTATGTGCACAGTGTCCTGGTCCAAGGCCTGCTCTTTTCATTACCATTCTAAGCACTTTTCCTTGAAGGACTATACCTAGGCAATGCACGTCGGGGCATTTGTGTGTACTTTGTTTGAATAGGAAACTTAATATTGGGTTTATGAACCCTCCTCTGCCTCCAAGTCGCCTCTAAAACTAAGATGGATGTGACCCACCTTTGTACTTTACTGTTATTACCAGCCCCTTGGCCTGTCATTAAATCAAACCACAAGTCTAGATGATCCAAGAAGGAAGGCACTTCAGTCTACACATCTCCACACTTAGGCTTCTCGTGAATTTCTGTGCTCCTTCAACCCTGAACATTCCCCTTCTTGCTTCAAGCTCATCATCCAGTTAATTAGTGATGGACATGTGCTTCTATTCTCCCTTCAAAACACTTATAACCATCTAATTGGTACCTGCTATTCTCAAATACTACCATTGGAGGCAGTGGCTAGTTAGTGTCTCCTGGGTATCTGGGAGGTCTTCAGATTTAAGACAGCTTCCCCGTATGAAATGGGGGACATTTAAACATGACCCCCAAATACATACTCACTTTGACTGCCCTGCGCCTCTGTCTCAATTCTAAGTGTCCATATGACATTTCGCGTGGGTATATAACAGCTGTCTCAAGTTTAACATCCTTTAGACATGCTAAGGGGATTCTGCCTTCTAACATGTGCCCCATCACGAATCTGAGGACCCTTCTATAAGGCTTAGAAGTTGGAGGTAACATAAGTGTCACTTCAGACTGAGTTGTAAGCATCTTACCACCTCCGTGACTTGTGCCAAGTCATTATACTGTTCTTCATGGAACTTCTCACCCAGAATACTGTGACTATCCATTGGGACACAGGATCCTATATTCCTGTGGATATGATGGGACTGATATTCAGACACAAAGGCTTATTGGCTTGGCCCTTTAAGAAAGAGCCTCACCACTTAACTGCATGAGGCACGTTGGCAGGCAGCCTCCCCTGTCACCATCAGGGCACACCAAGCATTTGTGTAGGGGCCAGTCTTCCCAGCATTAAGAGCCCGCTCTTTGGAAATGGAGTGTAATGGGTGGTGGGACGTCTGAGTCTCCATGCAGACACTTTATGACCGGTCTCCTGTGGTATTGCCAGGGACTTCTTGAAGCTGAACTGCATGTGGTATCTCTGCTTGAAGCTGGTTTGCTAGATGTACTTTAATACCAATATGATATGCATTAGATATAATATGTACCTGGAAAACATTCTTTTCAGTTTTCAGTGATAAAGGCAGATTGTTTACATGACATTGGTACAATTTTAGACTTATGTCAATGAATGTTCCTACTCCTGTACAAGGACCACAGGGGTCTTGATCACTAACCTACCACAGAATAGCCATTCCAATCTTTGTGATGTCTTATTTGGATCTGGTGGAAGGTAGTGGCAAGTTCTCTGGCTAGCCTAGTGAGGCATCTGTGAGACACTGAACAGTTTTACATTTGTGCAGCTAAGATGTAGTGTGATGCACTCAGGGCATTGCCAAAGTAAGGTGGCAATACTGCCTCTTGGCCTCTCATGAAAGGAGTCCTAAAGCTGCTGGGATTGTTTGGACGGAGGCAGGATCTCCCACACTTGGCAAATTGTTCTAGCACATTGATCAGGTTCTTTCAAAGGTTTTCTGGAAAATCCAGTGATTAACAAGCTACAACACAGGACTCCTAGAATTTCTAAGACACAGGCATATCATGTGTATTCTTGGAACTATTCAGCTCTGACATACTTCTAGTAGAGACTCAGGGCCTAGCACATCATGAGCTAGGCATTGACTCAAAGTCAGAAGTGATTCTGAGCATAGTAGAATCACTAAAACATGAGTAATATTCAGGACTGAGTGAGTCTTGTGGATACAAGTTATAAATGGTCCAGAGCACATGTCCCCTACCTTCCAATTCAGTTTGAACCATTACTCAAAGGGAATAGTTTCTCATCGTCAATAGAAAAGGAGTTTCATGTTAGCTCAGGGAAAATGCTTGGTACACTATAGCCCTATTAGGGAGCATCCTCAAAGAACTATGAGAAAAATTTCCCTAGGTGACAGCTTCAAAGTTTTTATTTCTGTAGCTAGAAGTGATATAGGACATGTGAGAATTCTTAGACAAAGGGCTTTGCTAGCTGGTCAGTTTCACAGAATGAACAAGATTGATGAAATGGGTAATATGAACATGCCAACTCTTGTCCATCTAAGTCGGCTATCCTGTTTTGTTACCTAGTGTTTCAAGTGCCCCTTGGATTCATGGTGGCAGGAGAGATACAGGTCCCTCAGCAAGACCTGTGTTACTGTTTTATTATCTAAACCTGTAAAGCAACACAGGCTCATATTCTAGAATTAAGTTTTCTATGTATGCTACCACTGAGACAACTGACTAGCCACTTAACAAAGTTAAATACCAGATCTCTTTTATCCTAAGTGATTATCCTCATTAAAAAATATGTTTATGGTAAGACCTTGCTTCTCCCACCCATAGTACTTTGGCATCACTACCCAGGAGCTCACTAAAGTGGCCTTAAGTATCTTGATGTAATATTATCTGACAAAGACATTCTGTTGTGAATAGTCAGTGGGTTCATGACTTAAGGGAGATTTCCAGAAATGTGTAAGCCTGAAATTTCATAGTTCTTTTAATACCAAGGACTCAATGTAGAAACTATCCTGATATGACAGGACATGGTCTGATCAGTGGAGCATCATAGTAATATGAAGTAAAGCTATGGATTTTCCCAGGTCACTTAAAACTAAGTTTTATGTGTCTGTTTGGTTAAGAGCTATAATATGTAGAAGGGGAAGTACTGGGAAATGAGATAAACCAAGCTGTTATGTTCATATATGGGTACGTTACAATGAATGCCATTTTTATATGTAATTTTAATGCCCAATAAAACTTACATGAGAAAATTAAAATGTAATTTTTAAACTGGTTTTTGATTCATGTTGAGTTTTTCTGTGGAGAAACTATGATTTAGCATGATTTTGCATTTAGATTTGTTGAGAATGTGTAGGGGATGCTAACTAAAGCTATGAGTCCTTTCAATAGGAGTTTCTCATTTGATTTCCTTAGTTGAGTCTCTGGTACTAGGGTAGATAACTACAGCTCTAGGAGATATGAGATCCAATGAATCTCTGCGTCCTTGTCAACTTGAACATCACAAGCAGTTCAGGTCAAGTATCTTGTAGAAGTCAGCCTTTGCTCTTGAATTTCAACCTAGATTAGTTAGTAGTTGCTGGCTCTACACAAATTTTTATCTTGAATTCACTCGTTTCTCCCCCTTTCATCTTAGAAAGATACATCGTTAGACTCGGCCTCTTGGGTAGTGCAGGCACATAACTAGATATTGTTTTATAAGTTTAGAAATAAAGGAAAATTGAGCCATTTCTTTAAAGTTGTATGCTTTGATTTTAAATTTTTTCATCCCAGTTTGATAGTAGAAAAACCCTGGATTATTAATCTCAGATACCATTTATCAGCCTAATATTCTCTTGCTTGGACCATTAGGAGAAAAACAAATTTGGTCTTTCTTCAGATACTAAGTATTTTTGCCCTTGTATTAGATTGCTGTACTGGATGCACTAACGAGTCTTATCTTACAGATATTTAAGTGAGGAGTTAGAAGCCTCTCACTGACCTAAGGGCAAGACCTTTCCTTATAAACAGACAGTAACTTCAAGAGCTAGCAGTGATGGGCTACTCAAGTCAGGTAACTGATTTGTAATGGGGGCACTCCTTTTGATACCTAAGGATCTTGAGTGATTTCTTCTGCAGAATCTTACAAAGGTGAAACCCAACCAAGCACTAGGATACTATCAAATGTTAGGCTCAGCAGGTCAAGAGCCCAGATACGCCATTTATATTTCACCCTCTTAAAGTTGAGTGTCAGGCTCCCTAAAAATCTGAATCAGAATGAAGTATCATCCCACTCACATTAAGTACTCATATAGCCTTAGCTAGTGTAGTGAGTCTTGTCTTTAAAAGACACTAATAATCAGATTAAGCTTTTAAAGTCTGGTTTCCCCAGATCAACTAAGAATTTGAACCCCCTATAGGCCGGTGCTGGGGCCTCTGAGGCCGGGATCGGAGCCTACTGAGGGGTTAGGCCGGTGCTGTGGCCAGCAAGGCCAGGATTGGAGCCTGCTGTGAGGCTAGACTGGTGTTGAGGCCTCTGAGGCCGGGATCGGAGCCTGCCGAGGGGTTAGGCCGGTGCCGGGGCCAATGGCTGGCATCGGAGCCTGCTGTGAGGCAAGGCCGCTACTGGGGCATCTGAGGCCGGGATTGGAGCCAGCTGAGGGGTCAGGCTGGTGTCGAGGCCAGCAAGACCAGATCGGGGCCTCCCATGAGGTAAGGCCGCTGCTTTAGCCAGCAAGGTCTGGATCGGTTCACTGGGTAGCCAGGCCACTACTGGGGCTGTCAAGAGTGGGATCGGTACTTGCAACGCAGCATGCACAGACATATCGCAGAAAATAAAAATCAGATGCTTCCCCTAATCAGCAAAAACTAGGAGGAAAGGAGCAACAGGAAGAGGTCGAGCTATAGAAAGGGCCCTATAGTGAAGCAACTAAGGTGACCAATCAGAGGGTGTGGAATAGGGGAGGATGGAGCCTCTTTAAAACACAGGAGGTACATGAACAAATGTATCAAAGTTAATCACCAAACAAGCATGGGATCGAGGGAGGGGGAGGGAATGGGATGGGGGCTGGATGAGGGCTAATTGGATGATGTGTGCTTGTATAACCTCTCAAGTCTTGTATTCCAATTCCAATGTGATATATGATTACAATGCACCAATAAAAAGAATTTGAACCCCCTAGAGCCATGCCGGCTTAAGGCATTTGAACTTAATGCTAAGCAGTGCCTGGCACTGTGACACCCCTCCCAGTGTTCATGGAAGGACTTTACCCTTCACTTTCAGCCACTAAGGGAGCTACTGTAACAGGCCCTTCCTGCCAGCATTTCCATCTCAACTTTACTCCCATTCTCCATCTACAGCATTCGCTTTGCATTCCTGTGATCTTGTTCTGAGCTATTTCCCAGGATCTAGCTGCTGACCACAAGAACTCAAATCAGGTACACTCCTGCCCCAGGGTAAAAAAATATGCCATCATGAGGAGTTGGCCAACTCTGGGGGTCAGCACCAGATGTCCGATTCAAGCTCCTAGGAATGGTTTCTGCACATAGTCCCTGACCTGACCTACGGCTCTTTCTCATCTATGACATTGGCTTTCTGTGTAATGGGGCCGAGTTGGGCAATGGTCTAGCTACAAGGATTGGGAAGATATCCCCAGCAGAAGGGAAAGTAGAAACTTCCAGTTAATGAAGGTGAAGACAGTTATCAAGCCATTGTCCATCTCAGATTTGATTCCAAAGGAGTCAGCAAAAGCTTACATGATAGTCATTTGAGGGCATGGTCAGAGGAGGAGTGAGGGTAGGAACAGAGAGGACTAGTGAGAGTCTGCATTACCAAGCTGTATGTTGGCCCCAGTACTAGTGACTGGTAGCTCCTCTTGGATACCTGGGCAGCATTCTGAAGTACCCCTCAGGACTTGGGAGGGGAAAGGGATGCATTTATCCATTGGTTCCCAGCTCCCATCCATCTGAGTTTGGCCTCAGATGTTAACTCCTTTTTTCCAGTCTTTTCAGCATAAGCGCCCAGCTAATTCCCAACAGCACATACCATGCATCAAGTTAAATGCCCTGGGACAAAGGATTTAGCAGAATAGCCAGACATCTATTACACAGGTTTCTGCCAGGTTTTACTTCAGTTTCTTTAAAGAACTGTGCCTGATAGTGATGAGAAAAGGAAATAGGATTACACTTGGCATGTATTAGTAAAGGGGTTTAAAAATTGAGTAAAGCAACAAGACCATATATACCTTATACTGTGGTAAAAACTATTAGTGACTTTTAGAAGTGTCAGTGGATTGTAGAATCAAATCTATGTTTAAGTTATGAGAATTTCCTGGAAACTTTAAAAAGACAATAGCACAAGCTATAAGAAGCTTGAGTGACTCATTAGCTCAATATAATGTGCAGAACTTCAGTTTATAGGACTATAGCATTCTTTTCTCCAAAGTAGCATCGATGTGGCTCTTGATAGTGAGCCTTTAAGCATCCCTCTGCCACCACACTGAGGCCACAGGGGATTAAACTGGAGGAGCGTTTCTTCTGTCGGCATAAGATCTACACGCTTCTTACGTGAATCTCAGCCAGCGTTAGTTTTTCCCTTTGATGTCATTTTGACTCCTTACCCCAGCACCTGGCCAGCTTTGGAAATCTGGTCCTGCTAGTGGTATGTCTATAAGACTGATCTTGGATAACTTTAGGGTTTTAGTTCACTTTGATACCACTTGACCTCAGTACTAGATCTACTTTTAGAGAGAGACTTCCGACACTAAGGAAATCGATTCTTCCACAGTTATGGCCTCAAATTCCCAAAACAAGTTCATATATACAGGAGGCTGAATGTTTTCCTAAGGATAGAGTGCTGACTATCCATAGCATATGTATATATTTCAAATGCCAAGTTCTTCATGTACAGTGATGGGGGTGTTAGGGTATGAAGATGGAGTGCAGAAGCTAGTGAAGGATAATCTCAGAATTGCTGAGTAGTTAAACTATTGTGTTTATTTCAGCTCCTAAGACCTAGATTGAGGCTATACAACTAATTCAGAGCTAGGAATACATATACTCTTTGATGAAAGATCAGTAATAGGACTATGTTCTGGGCTTCACTTGATCTTAAAACACCAAGTGTCTTATTTTCATCTTACATGAAGTGAATCAAACATGAATACAGTGCTTGTTTCTCCTAGTCCTGAGCTGAACTGCCAATTTGGACTGTCCTATTAATGTACATTGCAGTGTTTGGCTGACACCATGATTTTTATAGTGCTCACAATTATAGTTCTTAAAATTTGACAGTACTAGCTTTTAGTAAGACAAGTGGTCTTCTAAATTGAAGTAGTGGACTTCTCATGTTTTAGAGACTGAGACCAACTATCCATAAAGCTGGATGCTACATCGTTTCCATCTTTCAACTAAGTACAAGACTTTTACTTTCCTAACACAGCTCCAAAGGCTCAAACTGGGTTTTCTGTAGGGTTCTCATCAGTTGAGGGAGATACTTCAACATTCAGACCAGAAAGGTTCATAGGACTCTTGCCTCCCTTGAAGGGTATTAGTAGTGGCTGGTGCTCTAACCCTACCCTCTCCACTCTGCCATTTTGCTGGAGCATTTTCCTCGTGGCTATCAATACTACTCATAGTACCTTAATCTCATTGTACCTTAAACCACTCTAACCCAAACACCCATGCAAGTTTCAAACCTATGGCATAGGTCAGTGGACCAGACACCTGCCCGTTTATGCTTTTTATGAATACTAGGTCATACTAGTAAGTTCTTCACCTTTCAGAAGTCTGGATTCTTCCCCTAAGGGCTTTTTCTAATGCCTGGTTTTATGGCTCTGTTTATACAGCAACTGTTCATGGGACTTCCTGTCCATTGGGAAAAAACATCAGCTCCAGGTGTATCTGGAGGTACTCAGTAATACCTTATGCCACCCAGTCCAAAGGACTTTAAGGTGACCAGCTTGTCCCTGTTTGCCTTGAGCTTAGTGGGACACCAGATCATCTTTTTGTAAGCTTATGAGGTCATTCTCCCTTTGCTCCCCCCATTCTCCGCAGGATTACCATTTCAAGACCAGTAACCAAAGTATCTTTGAAACAGAAGGAAGCATGTTTTAGTATGCATGCTACTTTAAAATTAGCTTCAGCCAGGAAATTTCCAGTCAGGAATTCCCAAATACCATCCTAGGCACCTGAGGTTTCTGTGCTGAACTATTCCAAATTGTGTTCCAAGTCCCTGATGGAGACTACTGAACATGAACTATCCCTCAAGTCAAAGGGAAATAGAACCCTACACACATAGGTTCTATAGGCAAGACAGTCTGAGAAGTTAAAGCTAATATCTTAATAGGACCTGGCACAAAAATAAGGCCATAAGGCCTTCTAAGGCCAAGGCAAGACAAAAACTATGAAACCAAAAGACGACAATGTTGAAGCTGAGATCACACACACCCCTAGGCGTGGGTGACGACTATATTGTCCCAGCAATGGGCTCCATCCGATTGTCCAACAAGCAAGCTTTCCCGAGACAACATAAGACCAGTGAGAACAATTCCTCATTCTCAGGGCCATTAGCATCCTTTGATTTAGGTTATAGCGTCGGCAACCAGTCCAGAGGAGCTACATCAACTCTTGTCTTGATTTCTGCAATCTAAGTTGATGTGTGGTCTGTGTCAACATTTTGCTTTGTTCCATTTAATCCACCTCCAGGAACACACACGCCCATGCCCTCACAAGGTCATTTGTGTAGGGGGATAGTTTCTGCTTTACGATGAGTGTAAAGAGATTAAGTAAAAATATACAAGTGGACGAGCCACACATGGGTGGTCTTCCATCCTGCTTCCTATCCTAGTAAGAAGATGTCAAATTTCCAAGTGTCAGTAGGCTGTGTTTAGGACAAGCTGGTGTGCTACCAAGTCTTTAGAGCGATCAGGACCACAATGAGATATGAGTCTGTTCATGTGTCACTGTTCTGCTTCTGACATCTAGCTAGAATTGATGTCATGAATCCACGGCTTTCTCAAATTGATGCTTTAGTTTCTGGGATACTCAGGGAACTGGGTTTTCCAGCTGGCCTGAATCATTAAGGAAGCTCATCAAGGATGTGGCAACCTCTCATTTTCTTGCTTACATACCCAAGAGACCCCAGGGGAACTATGAATCTGGAAGGACTAGCTACTGTGGAATGGATGGGTGTTAGCCACCTGAATAGAAATAATCCTGTAGTAGGCCACCCAGGGGTTTTAAGAGATCATTCTATTCAGTGTTCAGGTGAGCCTGGGGACTCTGGGGTAACGACCCCAGCATATTATGCTGGTCATGTTCGTCAAGATGACTACAGCCCAAGCCACCAGGAATCCCCACCTCACAGTGGCTCCTGCAAATGCTTCCCTGACCAAGTCCTTCACAGGACGGACATACAAACTCAGCCTTCAAGCTGGTTTCTTAAGCCATGGAGAATGAGTATCTTACTATGACTTAGCAAGGATCTTCAAACCACTCTAAGGTGCTTGTGATTTCACCGAGACTAGCGCTTGACAGCGGTCTTGGTAAACAAGGGGTGTTAGCGTAGTCAGACACACCGAGTGAAGTCCCCTAGAGTTGCCCTTCCCCTGCCATAGCCAGAGGAAGTCATACTATACTACATTTTAGCTTGAAAATTGTAGTTTCAGGACTGGAGATCCCTTATCTTCTGGATTAACTAGGATGGCTTCATAAACAGAAGTACACCTGGAGGTATAATCAACTGGCAGGTGCCTTGCTGTCTCCAGCATGATAACAGATCTTGACATTTGCCATTTTTAGTGATGGTGGGTGTCACTCCATGCTGCATCTACCATCTTCACTTGTTTTCCTGTATTCCCACCATAAATCCACTAAAGAAAAATCTAGAAGACACTTCCACTCACACTATCCCACAAGAAGACAAGATACTTAGAAATAAACTTAACCAAACAGGTTGAATACCTCTACATAAAGAATAAGACATTAAGAAATAAGACCTTAGAAAGGTCTTCCATGTTCTTGGATAGGCAGAATTATTAAAGTGGCCAGTCTTCCCAAAGTGATCTACAGATTCAGTGCAATACCTATTAATTTACCAAGGTCATTCTTCAAACAGAAAAGTCAGTCCTTAAATTTGGTATAACAAAAAATAACCATAGTTCTCAGCAACAAAAGACACAGAAGGAATAATACCCAACTTCAAACTATACTACAAGGCCACAGTAAAAAATAAAATAGAAGCATGGTACTGGCAGAAAAACAGATTCATAGACCAATGGAGCAGAATAGTAGACTCAGATCTGCACACTTACAGCCAATTGACAAAGGGGCCAAAAATATACACTTGAAAAGACCTTCAAATTGTGCTGGCAGTACTTAATCATATGCAGGAAAGTGGAAATAAACCCCCTTTCTCACCCTTCACAAGAGTCAACTCAAGAAGGATCAAAGACTGGGAAATCAGACCAGAGACCTTGGAGCTCCTTGAAGAGGGCATAGGTCCAACACTTCAACATGTAGCCACAGGAAAAGACTTTCAACAAGACCCCAAAGGTACAAGAAACTAAGGTGGATCAATATGTGGGGTTGCACTAAATTTAAGAGCTTCTGTAAAGCAAAGGAAACTATCAAGAGCTGACAGAATGGAGAAAGATTTTGCTAGTATCTAGAAAGTATAGAGAACTCTAGAAACTCAGCACAAAAAACCCAAAGAGTGGGCAAGTGAACTTAAATAGACACTTCACAAAAGAAATTCAAATGGCCAATAGATGTATAAAAAGTGTTCATTAGCAATCAGATATATAGATAGAAGCTATCCTGAGATTTCACCTAACTCCAATTAGTGCAACCACTTTGTAAATCAGTATGGGAGGATCCTAGGAAGAATGAGAATGAACCTACTCTATGATCCAACAATACCACTTCTGGGCATCTACCCAGTAGAATGAAAACCAAACTACCAAACAATTGCCAGAGTATGGAACCAGCTAAGATGTCTATCGACAGATGAATGGATTACAAAAAACTATGGGATATGTACACAATGGAATTTTACTCAGCCATAGAGATTATGTGATTTACAGGGAAATGGATGGAACTGGAGATTATGCTAAGATTAGTCAGTCAAGAAGTCAGATGCTCTCCCTGATTTGTGAAAGCTAGGGAGAAAAACGGGCCATAGGAGCTAACTCTAGAAGAAACTAGTTTATAAGGCACCCTGGGGGGATGGGAGGGGAGAAATCAGTAAGCTAAACATACACAAGGGGAGGAGAAAATGAGATGGGAATTGGGGAAGGGCTAAATGAGTGATGTGTACATATGCCTCTGCCATCTTGTACCCCATTAAGATGTCTGACTAATGCACCAATTGAATGTTTAAAAATGAGTCTTGGCATATAAAGAACTACCAATAAATTTGGCCACATGGGCTATCATAGATGCTGTGCCAGAGATGTCCTTCTGACCAGCTACCTCAGGTGCTCAGACTACTGGCCAAGTTAACTCTGCCATCCCTAGCAGTTTCAAAACTATTCGTGTGAGAAACACTTAAGTACATTTGCCATTTATCCTCAGGGTACTGTAAGGTTTTCTGGCTCTGCCACAACCCAACTTCGTTTTTTTTTTTGGTGGTACTGGGGTTCCTGGAAGCCCTTCTACCTCCGGGCTACACTCCCAGACCTATTTTTATACTTTTGGAAACAGGGTCTCTTAAGCCAGTGTGGCTGGCTTCGAACCTGTGCGATCCTCCTGTCTCCACCTCCCAAGTGTGGGGATTACAAGCATGTGCCACCACGCCCGGCATTCGATGGTCTTAAGATTCTTGAGACTATGACGTTAGCACATTGTTGGGGTCTGCACAACCACCTGACAACTTCCAATGAATCACCAACATGTAGCGCTGAGCGGATATGGAGGGTGTAACTACTCCCCTTGCCCCCGCTAGCCCAATTTAGTAACCTTGAGCCTTATTGGCTCATATGCTTCTGTGCTCGTGAACCCCTCATGCATTGTATAATGATTGGCTACAAGTTATGTGCTTTGCACATCCAACAGTGACCTTTATTTAGCTTGATAGGTTAGCTCATGTGCTTCTATTCAGGCCATCGGCACTCTCCTTCCTTCTCAGCCCCACCGCTGACGGGCTGGATCCGTCAGCCCATCAGTGGAAAAAAGTTCAACCCATTGAGTTAAGTGGCTGATAGGTCTGGCATATGTCTGAACACCCACTTCAAGGTAGTATTTGAACTCCTTTAACTCAGAAGGCTTTGAGCGAGGCCTGGATTAAAAGGACTATGAGGTACAGGGTTCAGTATGGTGTCCCTGTAGTGTCCTCTGACTCCACAGCCCAGTGCTACTGAGGATACATGTGGTCAGACATAGCCCATGGAATTTTGGAACTAGCAGGTTCTGCAGCTCAGACCTATCGACTGTCCAAAGCAACAGCTTCTAACCCTGTTCCTAGGTCCCAAATGAAGACCAAATGTTTGACTATAAAACATGTGACTATAAAACAAGCTTCCATCTTGTGCATGGAATATTAAGTCCAGTGCAGGATGAAAATGGTACACTATTGCATGGACACAGACCTTAAGGTGGGGGTGGGAGTCTTTACCATAGGCTGAAGGGACAAACTGGGGTCCGCTTTCAGATGACTGGCTAGATACTGCCCTGCCCCATGGACCCCTGCTGGCCTGTAGCCTCAGTCATGGGCCTGAAAAAAGGACAGAAAAGCCCTCCACATGGGCAGAGACTCAAGCCCTGTTTCAGTTCATCTGCTGAGTGAGGACAGAGAAGGCTTGAACACTCGGATTCCTGGCGATAACTACTGGCTTGGCTACATGGCCAGAAGTCTGCAAAAAGCAAGATTACAGAAACTGGAGATAAGGAGAAAGGCTGTGGATAAACACAGGAGTCTCTAAAGGCAACTGACAGGTATTTGAAGATTTACACCAGATATTCCGTGTTAGGTCAAGCTTTATCTCCCCAATTTGCCCAAGTGCCAGCAGCAAACGTAATATTACATGGCCTTTGTAGGCAGTGGTAACCCTGGGGCTGTATCTTCAAAGCTGCATCTATTGTTACACAGGACAGGGGTGTGGACAGTGACCACATCCTATATTACCTATGGTTTAAACATGAAAGCTAGTCCTTCTCTTACCACTTATGTCAGGTGTCAAAGGTTTTCTGCTGAACGAATTACCTGGAAACACTAGCTGGAAATTCCAAACCTCCTCCTCCTTGGGCTGCTAGACATGTCTCCCAAAGCTTACTTTAGACCCAAGGAAGAGGATACTACTTCTCACACATGGAGAGGCAGAGATCTGTCATGAAGCTTTGTTGTTATCTTCCAAGTTGAGAACTTTCTCCACTATCAGTTAAGGAAACTAAGTTCAACTCCCATGGTTTAAGAGTTTCATGAGAATCTTTGAAAAGTGAAAGATTGAGACAAAAGGTCACGTATCAGGGACTAGCAATGGCGGGAAGCTGCTACCAAGTACAGGACCAGAGGATACAAGTTACCCCAGTCCAAAAGAGCTAGAGCGATGGGAGGGTCTGATAGACGTGGCTGCCATCCAGGAGGCAATCAGAAGACTCAAAACTCTTCCAACACTCCACTTTTATCCAGTGTCTCCCAGTGACCAAGTTCTTGTACTTCAAGTGAGACTGAATGTACTCTAAAGTGTACCACCACCCCCCCTTGGAGTACAGAGCGAAGTGGCAGAAGTGTTTGGGAAGCTCAGAAAAGTCAGCTCTTATCAATCCTGATTAAGGAAGCATTGTCCTCTTAGGGCATGGGAGAGGGTGATTAAAGGAAGCATTACCCTGGTGGGGAGCAGAATCAGAAAACTTGTCGGGATGTTTAGAAAAAGTTCTAGGGATTCTGTTCTTAAGAGTGCAGAATAGATCTAACATAGCACTTACATCTTGGAAGATATTTGTTAATGCTGCACGAGGGTATTAGTTGGAATCAAAGACATTTCAATAAAGTTACTTAGAGAGGGCATTATGTAAGTATCATGTAATTACGGCTACATACTATAGTTAACCCGTCTGAGATACTTTGCACAATGACAAAGAATTCGCTTGGGTTACATTCAAGGTAGAGGAGCCCATCTTCAGGCTGTTGATACTCCAGGTTGAGCCTTATGTGTGAGTGACACTTGGCCCAATTCATGTTCAGGCTTCCTATTTATACCATGGCGGGGATGGTGTCAATGCAGGGACTGAACTTGCTTCAGTTTGATACCACTGTCTGGAGCAAGCTCCTCCTGGGTTTACTTTTATTTCTAGGGATCCTCAATTCTGTGGATGTAGGTAGGAGCTTACTACTAAGGCTGAGGACGACGGGAGGGAACCTTTCAAGTGATTAACGCCTGGAGGTGTTTTGAGCGCATCTAGTAGATTTGGGCAGAATTAAGCCCTTGATACAAAGATAACACCCTTTTATCCTCACCCAAGTCTGTCTTCCTGCTTCCCTGAACCACATTCACAGATCCCCAAACACAAGTCCTTGTGTCACTTGTCAGTCTATTTGAAGGATCCAGACGAAAACAGGGTCATTTTATACCCAGACTATATAAAAAGCTCCTTGTCCAAATATGAGTTGGATAAGCTTATAAATAAAATAGCAACTTAGATATGCTTGAGAATCAGTTCAAATATAAGTGTTTGACTCAATAAAGCCATTTGATATGCACCTCCACATCAGGCTCTTTGTTTTAGGTTCAGTGGTATACTGCTCAGACCAAAGCAACTTGGTGGACCAACCACTTCAAGCTTAAGATCTAGGAAGCTGTTTCTGTCAGTCATCTAGAATGCCTAAGAATCAAACCATGGACGGTTTAGGGTGTGTTTAAGTGCTCCCCTCAAGGAAAATTCCTGTCCAGTCTTTTAGCTTCTCCCATTCCTTACAGACCACTGTGTAGCTCACCATCTTTTATAGATCGAGACACTTCAAGAGCTATTTAGGAAAACTTTCTGGAACTTACCAGGAATGAGATGGATAGGAGAGCGATTCTAATCTTATTTGCCTTAAAGTGGATGGGGTTGCGTTTGGTGGGCCAGAATGAGATATACCCTAAGCTTGTCTGGTTACTTTGAGAAAAGACATACTCAATAGTATTTTCACTAAGATATTTAGTCTTCCTCATCTTCTGAAATAGCTCCTAAGAAATCTTAGAAACTGAAGGATTGCCTTATATGCAATTGAAAAAACCAGCAGCCCCTAGATAGCTTCCAGGATGGGGACTGGTCACTAGAAAGACCAAGGCATGATTAGGTCAGGAATTACACTCTACTTTCTGTAAGGGAGAGGTCAAGTTAAACAGGGATACATTCCATCAAGCCTACAAAATGACCCCTGTGTAAAGCCCAGAAGGGGTTGGGAGGGCTTCCAGGCAGCTGAGAACACGGAGGTGCCCAGGAGGTATGAGAGCTTCCTACAAACCTAGACCTGTCTTACATCTCTTCATCTGGCTCTTATCCTTGTCTACTGAAGACAGTATCTCATCTCAAGATGTCCCAAGATAGATAATGAGACCTAAGAAGTTAGTGGAAACCCCGATTTATAGCCAGTTGGAAGCACAGGTAACAGCCTACACCGATTTGTATCTGAAGTGAAACAGGTCTTGTGGGACTGAACCTTTAGCCTGTTGTATCTGACACCATCTCCAGGTGTGTTCGAGCCTAATTAGGTTGGAAGATTCCCAGTAGGTGTCCTCTGGAGAACCGTGTGGGGAACTAACATTTCTGGTGTCATAAATGTTGTACTGTGGGTAACTCCAGCACCTCGTTGTTTTAAATTGTTCAGTCCTCAACTGGTTCCTCAGATTGCCATCCCATTTAATATTCTGTATTTCAGAATGCCAAACAGTTCAGTTCTATCTGGGGCTCTTGCACAACCAAGCCACTTAATCACGTTGGAGCATAGCGCCAAGTATGAGCATGAGCAGTTAGTAGGTCAAGTTTTCCTAGCTCCTATGCCTTCAACTGAAGGCACTGAGGTAATCTTTAATCCTGTTCCCCAAACACTAGAGGGTATTAATATAGATCTGAATCACTAGTTACCCTGAGGCTTGGGGCCTGTGAGCACTCAAATGCACATGTGCCTTTTGGTAGGGCACCAAGAATGCTTTCAATGCTGAGTCCAGATAAGTGAAGTTTCTAGAAGGGTTGGTACTATGGTTTAGTTTTCCCAAGTCTGTTAGAACAAATCCACAGTGCAACTGTTGAGGTGGGACCTTAGGGAGATGGAGTCACAACGGCCCCACCCTCAGGAACGGGATTAGTGCTGTGATCACAGAAGCACGTTCCCGATACGTGGCAAGTTTATCTTCAAGCACTGCTTCCTCGTCCTTGCCTTCTGCTAGAGGATGATGCGTCAAGAAGGCCCTTGCTAGATGCCAGTCCTGTGTTATTTGCCTCCATAACCTCTAAAGCCAAGAGCCTTCTGTTCATGAGTGACCCTGTGCATACGTGGTCATGGTAGCATAGAGTACGCTGAGATGACTGGCTTTGTGGGGCATGAGCCACCTTAAAGCATGCCAGAGCATGTCAGGTTTGAGGATGCTCATAGGGAACGGTCATCTTAAGTATTCAGATCCAGCTAGCTTCAGGATTTCCCACCAAGGAGTCTCCAGCCATCGTGACGTGTGATGGCTTGCTGGTATTACTTTCTAGTCTGGATGCCCACTGTTGTAGTCTTAGGTTTGAAGTAGTGTTCTCTACTAGACCAGTTAAGAGAAACAGTTGGGATAGGAGATTCTAGCTTCTGCCAAGAATCTAAGAACTGGAGTCACCAGGACAGAAGTCTGGCCAAGCACAGTGTGCCAACAATGGAGGGGGTAGTGGGAGCCTGGGTTGTTGTCTACTCAAACCCAACTTCTGAGCAGCCCAGAGTTGATAGAGGTACAGAGAATATGCCTGGGCTTCTAGAGGTTTCCTACTAGTGCGTTTTCCTGTGGTTTTTAAGAGGATTTTTGTTTTGGTGGTACTGGGGTTCCTGGAAGCCCTACCTCAGGGCTACACTCCCAGACCTATTTTATATTTTTGAAACAGGGTCTCTTACGCCAGTGTGGCTGGCTTCGAACCTGCGCGATCCTCCTGTCTCCGTCTCCCAAGCGCGGGGATTACAAGTGTGTGTCACCACGCCCAGCCCAAGAGGATCTTCTTACCACTCTAATGATGTCAATGCCACAGTTGGGCACCTCTGGGGCCCTTGTGCTATAGCAGGAGGTGTTTGCCCCCATCTTTCCTTCAGCTACAGTCCAATCTGCCCAGTCCTGAGCTTCCGATCTGACCCAGGCTTTTGCTTACAAGTTGTCCTCCCTCTGCCATTAGTGCCTAGTCCTCTTCCTTCGTGGATGTATATTCCTCTAGACCACAAGAGCTCTGATTTTTCATTTAATCTCTGAAGGGCTTATATGGTCACATTGCCCGCTGCTCTATCCAAGTCTACAGGTGGTACCTAGTTAGATAGAGTTGGATGACTTCAGCCAGCCCTGTCTTCATTCTGTGAGTTTAGTAGCTAAGGCTCTTTGGTTCCCTCCCCACTATCCTTCCAACTCTACAGTCACTTTCATGGAGTCTCCAGCAACAGAAGTCTCCTACTCCTTTGATCAGGGCACAGGTAGCCTGTTCCTTAAGGATGAGGTACTGGTACTGTTCCTAAGCATGCCTGGGGGCTCCTGTCATATGCAAATATGACTAATCCACCCACTTAAGCAATGAACCCAGCAGGTGGGTTTGTTATATTTTTCCCCATCAGAATGAACATTCGCTGCTTTTCTTAATTAGGTCACCTGTATTCCTAAATGGTTATGCCGAAGATGTGGATAGCCAAATTAAATGAGATTGTTAAAATGGAGCCAATTTTCTTTAGCAGAGTAAAGATGACTCAGAATGGGAATCCTCATCTGGTTTGGGGAACATCAAGGTAGATTCTCAAGGGTAATCACAGTATTTTGTGTCTTAGGTTACTTTAGTGGCTTGATGCCAAGACCCTGGCAGATGAGGCCAGGCAGAATCTCTCCTTTAAGTATGTGTACATGAAGTTTGTGGGTGAGTTTGAGACAGGCTTGGAACTGACCAAGACTCTCGTAAACATACTGTAACTAAGAAATCTCGGGTTCATGATAGGAGCACAAGTAGAGAGGTATAAAGTTAAATAATGCCTATAGCACGTGTCTACTTATATAGTAACTGAACATGTGTCTAGTGCTACATTTGAGAAATTAGAAGAGCTGCTCACGAAGTGGACAGATCAAGCAGAAGCTTGGCATGTACCAAGTGTTCTGTGAAGGACTACACCTACTCTTGAGTGTCAAGGGATTCATCTGATGAAGGCAAGTATTGAATCAGTGGATTCTACGGGAACATTGAGATCCAGGCCACCTGTGCCAGATAAGGAGCACAGATATCTCCCACACCCCCTGCTCCAATTCACCTTCAAATATGAGCCACCAGAGCCTTCAGGAGACAAGTTGGCCCATGGAGGTAGGCCACAATCATCCTGACTCGAATGTTTAGAAAGCAGGACATACAGAGGCCAGACAGGGGGCTACAGGCTACAGGATTCCTAGACCATTCCTATACTGAAAGCTTGGAGACAGATTTTGTACCTGGCCTGTTCTGTCTTTGCATAATATTCCTACAATTTAACCTTGCATTGTTAGAATAAGAAAGAAGTCTTATTACTTTAATATCTCTTTGCTTTAGCCCTCAGTCTTCAACTCTCATTCCTTCAAAAGCCTCAAGGAACGTCTGGCACCATGGTAGGTTATCTTTGGGACAGCCATTGGACAGGTATAAGAACCATTTATGGCTCCTTGGTTAGCATGGAAGCTGCATGACTTAAACCTTGCCTAGCTAACAAGGAGGCATTATCTGGCCAGAAGGGGCATTCTCCAAGATCCAAGCGATCCTAATGGAGGGTTGAGGTGGCAGCTTCGGAGATGTCTGCTTGAAAGACAGACACAAGCTCGTTATGGTACAGTGAGCTTCGAGTGTCCTCCCATTCGATCAGTGACCCTGAAAGTCTGACTCAGGTCAACTTGGCAAGTTTGGAATCTTTCAGGCAGGAGTGAGCCAAATTGTGTTCTTAAAAGACATGTGAGTAAAAGCTTGCCTATGGCAAGGTATCTTTGCAACTCAAGTCTTAATGACAAGGTCAGGTAACACACAGCTCCCAGCTGTCCCAGCTGACTTGAAACACTTTGAGCGCCAGGGAGAACTGGCCCTCAAAAGCTCTCCGAAGGACTTCCAGGATATATGCCTTACCTACCATCTATCCAAATGCGTGCAACTGACGAGTTGACACCTGAGATTACTCTAGCAACACAAGGCAACTGCACTCGGGAAAGTGGAGCCTCAGCTCCGCCGGCCACGCGTGAGGTCAAGGAGCAAGAAGCCCCCCTGCCAGTCGGATGCCAGAAACGGGATTGACTACCTGAACAAGGGGAGCTCTCTCCAGAGGGCACCAAGTTTTATGCGATTTTAGAACAAAAATCCCGTAGTGTTCTCATCAGAAGCTATCGCAAAAGTCTTCTCCAGTTCCCCATTCCAGAGGGTAGAGAGCAGCAGAGATACTGCTAAATCATTGGGTACCCCAGAGGTTTGTATTTTGGTCCTGGAAATTGAACCCAGGGGAACTTTGAGCTTCACCCTCAGCTCTTGATTTTGAGACAGCCTCAGTTGCCGAGGCTGGCCTTCAACTGGTTCTCTTCCTGCCTTAGCCTCAAATGGGATTATGGGGTGCAAAACTGCACCCAGCTTTCCCATATGGATGAGTCACAAGTGATTTGACCGCTGGCTGCCGATCTGGTTTCTACTCCTGGCAAGATGTGGCTCTGGCTCAGACTGGTTTTCAGGGCACAGGCTTGTCATATACCCCAAGTGTTCCGACAGATTAAAGCTGTCGATTTTTGGTTTGCTCAGCTTCCTTGCTATAGTATAGGAGTGCATTCTGAGCTCTCAAGTGTCGGAGCATGAAGGTCAACTTAGACTAAAAGTATCTCAAAAAAACCACCAGAAGTCAGATTCCTCATACATTTAAAAAGGAAGCCTAAAGTTGTTCTGTGTTTCCTTCTGTGATTGATGGAAGACAGACCTTTCTGAAGTGAAATTCTAGCATCCAGGAAAAAAGCCACAAGCATAATGGATATGAGACAAGCCTGGTTTTATAAGGTTGTGAAGTCACTATGGCAGAAAGCCTGCAACATTCCTCGGAAAAAGTGTTCAAGACAAGAGGGTCAGAAACTCGTCTTGAAGTGAGGATGTCAAGGGAGAAAAATACAATTCATTCTCAAGTCAACACGGGCAGATCTGCGGATCTGTGCGGTCAAAGCTTTTGAGATTCTAGATGGTCACAGCAGGAATGATCGGTTGCTAGATTTGTTCCCCTTTGCCAGTTAAGGCTTTCCTTGGAGAGTAGATGCCTCGAGTTGTGATGTACTTGGGATAGCGTGTACCTGGATAGTCGGTGCAGGGGAGTGCTCATGGCTAGTGGTCTCTCGGGATGCAGGGAAGCAGTGGTCAGCTCCGCCTGCGGGGCTATCACGGAGTCACTTGGGCAGCTGGGCATCCAGATGGTAGGATAGCACCAGGAACCCAGTAGATGGGTTTCCTCTCCTCAGGTTTCTTGAATTTGGGGGCCACTTCTTCCCCCAGGCTGCATCTTAGTTTGACTTTCAGGTAAGTCCCTGAACTATCAAGAACTTTGGATACAATGGTGTGGCCATCTTTGAGCAAGGGTATCAAGCTGGATGTGCTATAAGCCAGTCTGAAGTTTCCCTCAGGTCCATGGGGAATCAAGTGTTTGGAAATAAGTGCCCAGAGGCTGTCATCAGGGTCAGACTGAGGAGACCCGCTGCATGCCGAGCTCCTCAGGGCATAGGAAGGCTCCTTATTCCTCTTCCCCGAGAGGCTTCCACCTGATGAGACCCGGCTCTTAAAACCCCTTTCCATCGCCATGAGTTGCAGAGCACAAAAGAACCACAGATTGCCAGGAGCAGCAGCCGGCCAGGGTACGCGACAGGCTCAGGGGAAGCGGGGCTAGCTACACACCAAAAGGGGCGCTGTTCTGCACCTAGCCCGAGATGGCACCCCGGGCCGTGGATGACAGCCCGACAGCAGACCCCAGAACTTTGTGAGCCGCCCTCAACTGAGACCAGCTTTGCATAGGTGAGCTCATGGTGTCCTGTACACCTTATCCTGAACTGCATCTACCTATGTTCAGCGCAGGGAAAATGGCCAACTCGAATGCTGGCTGGCATTCCCACTCTTGCAAGTAACCAGTAGGACGTCAGACAGCCCATTGTCTTGGAGCTGTGTTTCCCTTCCCGACATCTACACATTTGCATGACTTGAGTCCTACCATTGAGATAATACCAGTTTTGGCAACTGTTGGCAAGACCAACATAGGGACCAGTGCAGCTGCCTGGATTTTGCATTTAAGTACTACAGGTTAAACCCAGGAACATTGAGGATAAACCCCAATTCTTTGGGAGGATCTCACTGAGTTTAGGCTGGCCCTAAAACTGTGATACCCTCATTTTAGCCTCCCAAAATGCTGAAATTAGACTTGTGCCACCACATCCAGCTCACCCAAATCTTTTCTTCAAAATAGTCTGATGGCTGAGCCTCCAGCTTCCACACCCAGGGTCCCCCTTATCCTTTCTTCAGTCTTGCCTCTCTTTTTTTTGTCCCTGTTCAAGTCAGGTCACCTGGTATAGAGGCCTTTGAAGTGCTTAGAAGGGTCTGGAGTCCTGACGTGAGGCTCTCACTAGAGCCCGATCACCCTGGAAGCCACCAACTGGAAAGCAACACTGATCCCCTGAAGTTGCTGGGAGGCCTAAGTGGAAGAGGGGGTTTGAGTCCTCTGGCATGTGAAAGTAGGGCTCAAGTTCCTGGAGTTTCCCTGGGTCAGAGAACTCTTGCTGTATTTAATAGGTGACAGAAGTACTAGGGCCCCTCTTGTCAGGTTATTCTACACATGGCCCAGCCCCAAGCCCCTCCTGGCTGGAGATTGAACCGATTCCCCAGTCTCCCTCTGCCGTTCTCTCCACCACTGCTACCTCCTGAGGGCACCGGTCCTTTTGCCCAGCCACCCTCCTTTATGGGCCAGCCCTGACCTATGAGGCTTAGTTCTGGGACAAGATTACAACCAGCTGGAGTTTTCCTTGAGATACCTAATGGAGGTCACTCAAGAGTCTAAGATGTTTAGCACTGTCCTAGGAAGAGTCAAACAAGATCCATAAGTTGTAGCAATGTTGATCCATATTTCAACAGGCTGACAGCACCTTGTAGGAAATGTAATAAATTCTAACTCAGCGGAGGGAAACACCAATAGCCATGGATTTCATTAATCAGCCGCAGACATTAGCAAAAGCGCAGTAATTTGAACAGACTTCGTTGCTATTCTGGTTAATTAGATCTTTAGGTGTTTAATAACCAGGATAGATTAGAGACCAGTAAAAGACACCTTTAGGAGACAACCCTTGCTGAGGTAGAACAATTTGGTTGACCTATGCACATAGGAGTATATCCACTGTCGTGTATAGTTATAGCAAGTCATGGACAAGCCACGAACACAAAGCTCATGAAGTTTAGAAATTGTCGAAAGACCCCCGGGCCCAGTCAGTGTCCCACAGGGAAGGCCTCTGGCCACGGGAATGCCTCGATCATCCCATTCAGCGCGGCGTAGTAACCAAGATGGATCCCCACTAGAGTGTCTAGAAGGGGCTCTACCCTCATGCTGCTCCAGGAACTCAGATCAGACATTAGAGGGACCATGGTCACCCTCGGTTTCAGTAGGTATAACTAGGTTACTGTTCATGTATCAGCCTGTTCTGTCCCGACTCAACCACCTTGGCTTAAGCTAGGAGCATCGAGCCACAGGGATCTGGCAGACCCAAGGTGAGGAGCCTCACTCTGCCCTTACTTGCGAGGTTGGCTCCCCTCATTCGTGTTCCAGAATATCCAGTTCCTCTATTAGAACCTAATTGGTAAAGTCAAGAACAAGCATATTGGCTGGAAGCTGAATTCAGGTAGACGTGCTTCACTCACCCTTTTATAGCCTTTGTGAAGCAGTAAGAGGCAAAAGCCTCCCTGCAGAAATCGCGTCAGAGGGCATCTGACCAGTTTAGAACTGGACTAGGCTGTACGTTCTCCCCCTTGGGCCTCCCTGACTCGGAAGCCTTTACTCTTAACAGATGGCTGAGTTTAGCTCTAGGGGTTCTAAAGTTAGAACCTATCAAGACAGGTAGCCTATTTCTCCAAGCAGATCTGGTAGCTGAGGGGAGGGCAAATTTGGGAGTAGGGGCTACAACTGCCTTAGTTGTTAATGGGGCCTTCAGCTTAACTTTGGGGTGACATGTGGAAGGGACCTCCACCAATTCCAGGTGATTTTGGAAGTCAAGAATCATCAGTAGCTCAAAGATATTGGAGATCTGGTCTTGTTAGGGGCTCCTGACATGCTATGGGCATGGACTGAATCCAGCTACCCCTGCTCCCAACCCCATCACTCATGATTTAACATGCCTTTCTCAGTCTATCAGATCTGAATGGTATGCCTCATGAGCACCGAGGTTGAAAGAGGGCATCAAGTGATCACCTGCTTCTATGCCCTTGCAAAGATTAGGTCACACATGCTTCTCATGCCCACCATGCTGTTTTTATACCCAGCAAGAACCTCCCTACTCCTCCAGAGAGCTTCAGCCTATGGCCTCGTCCACCATTCCCCACGGCTTCCCAGGGCAGTGTAGTTCATTCATCTTTTCTTCCTAACTGTCCAAGTCAACTTTCCCTTCTCCGTGAGCCCTTGCCAGCAGAGAAACTCCCAGGAAAAGACTTCCGAGAAGGGAGGGCAGTTTCCCAAGTCTACTTCAGCTCCCAGGCTCCGAGTCTCACCATAGCCAAGCTCGAGTGTGCAGGTGTCTTCCCTGTCACTAGTCAGCTGTTAGCTCAGTCCTGTTTTCACCTGCCACCTCCCCAGCTGTCACGTCAGAGTGTACTGTTGAGCATCTCTAAGTCCACTGGAGTGGGGCAACTTTACTATGGCATTTAGTGTGATCACCCTTCTCCAGCCTTTGAATGCCCTTGGTTTTTACGATGTCATCCTGCCCCCTTGCTTTAGACTAGCTTGCTTAAACCTCCTAACTGTGTGTTTAGCATTTTACTGTGGAACTGGGATGCAAAGGAATCGTGCTGTAGTTGTATTGATTCTTTGTACTGGGGATTGACGCCAGGAGTGTTCTACCTCCGAGCTACGCACCCCAGCCCTGGGATTTCGAAACAGGGCATCACATTGCTGAGACTGGTCTCAAACTTGCCATCTTCCCACCTCAGCTTCCCACAGGCTGCAGTTACAGGCATGCGCCCACCATGGCCCGTGGTCTTTAAGGGTAAAGATGTTGCGAATATCTGGAAAATAACTCCAGTTTTTGCTGCCTCCGTTTGTGTGGGAATCTGCTTTAAATACTCACAGAAAGGTTAAGTAGACAACTCTAAAGGCAAAGAAAGCTGAAGGTCTTCATCCCATTCAGTAGCTCTTGGGGTAAGAGGCAGGAGATGGTGCGGACAGATGAGTACGTAGGAAGAAAACCTGTATGAGGAGCCTCGGGCATGACTTCAGGACAGTCTTGACTACGCGTGCTAGGCGACTGCCACCACCGAGCTACATCCCCAGCCTACAGCAGTTTCTGCCCGATTCCTTCCAAGAGATCTCTGGGAAGAAAGTATTTCCTACATATTATGGGCTTCACTGGCTCTAAGATCATGCTCCTAAAACTGCAAACCCCATGAGTTAAGGCTGAGGGGGATTGCCTCGTATGGAACATGTATATAACAGTTTTGGTCTATTTTTCAATTTTGTGTTTTGATTTGAGTATTAACTCCCTTTGTGTAAACACTCACTTTCATGGCCTTGTGTATGTGTCTAGAGGAGGTTATGTAGCTTATGCATTTCTGCATATTTAAGGATTGTTCGAAGGTTGTATTTTCCAAGGCTGGAAGTCGGGGAACTGTCCAGTTTTCTAGTTTTCTACCAAAGGCCTACGTGTAAGTAGAAAGGTTTTACCTACTTACATGTAGTATGTATATGAGTGTGTTAAAGAGCTGCACTGATTATGTGACAATGTTTTGTGACTGAAGTATACCACTGGCGGAGGCAGCATCATTCCTGCTGTATGACAGGGTCGCAGCTGGGAAGAGAATTCTGCAGGGCTTCAAGACTGGAAAAACTGAAGCCATTATCCCTCTTGATTTTAGTTAGTGATAAGTTGATAGGAATAGCACTAAGAATATGACTATGGGAGACCTTTCAAGAAGCTATGTAGAAAAAGGCTCCTTGCTCCTCTGTTTACACCTAACTCTTGAGGTTTTAGTCATGAAAAGGTTAACTTTAGGCAAATTATACCTACTATGCAAGGCCCTCCATATGTTGCTTATAAGTTAGGGGGTTGACTGTTATCCCCCTCAGGGGGCTAGTGCTAATCAGAACACTTTTCCACCTCCAGCCATCCTCCACTTTCCTGTACAGGAGCGATGATCATTGGAAAAGTTATTACTGGAAAATGGCTTGATGTCAGGACTCTGCCGTTCCTACAGGATTGGGCAGAGTTCTCCTGGTAAACAACTTAATAGGTATTATAGAAAATTAGATGTAGGCATTGTATGTTAAATAAGACAATTAGTAGCTAATTTTAGTAGTAAGTTTAGCATTTAGTTAAGGTTAAGTTTAAGTTTATTATTTGTGATGGATCGGCTAAGCAGAGCCTCCCCTTTCTGGTGTTTTTGGTTAAAGAATTTAAGAAAATAAATTGTACATTTAGTATTTTTAAAAATATAAGATGTTTTGTGCCTCTTAAAGATCTTAAGACCTTTGCATTCCTTTTAATGGAGAATGCCCCTTGTTTTCTGTACTTTCGTTTAGCTTTAGGTTTGAATGTGCTTTGCTTAGCTCCATTGTTAGGTTAATAATTAGAGTAAAATTGATCTTTGTGGCTAGGTAACCAGAATTTGTATGACGTTAATTTGGATAGTTTCAGGTGTGTCAATCAGGGTATTGGGATATGAGCTCATTGAGGCAGGTTGAATTGTTCCAAATAAGGTGCAAAATGTACCTAGATTTTTTGTGTATTTATTTTGCGGGTCTGGGGATGGAACCCAGGGGCATTTGACCTTTGAGCTACACCCCCTGCCCTATTTTTTATTTTGAAACTGGGTCTCACTGAGTTGCAGAGGGCCTCACTAAGTAGCTGAGGCTGTCCGCGAACTGCGATCCTCCAGGTCTCAGCTTCCCAAATGCTGGGATTACAAGTGTGTGCCACCACACCCGGCTTGTACCTAGATATATTGAAAACATGTATTACTAAGAGTTGTATTAAGGATATGTTTTGCCAAGAGTTGTTATCAGATATTTCCATGTAAAAGCATATAAAAAACAGGAAAAACAGGTGGCTTTGAGGTGTGCCTGCTTCGTGGAATTCAGATATGTGTAATGTGGTTTAAAAAACAATGAGAAGCAAAATACGTATGATGTGGCTTGCTGTAATTTGTCAGATTCATGTATAAATCAAGTATATTCTAGGGCACAGGCAGAGATGCCTTCCCCCTGCTACTAAGCACGGCATCTCATTCAATTTCGCCAACCCTACGCCTTCAGGACCCCTGGACTGGCCAAGGCTGGACCTCGGCATACCACGTGAAAGGCAAAGGCCTCCCTGCATTGGAGTTAATTTGTATATGCTTTTGAGAAAAAAAAGCCTGTAGGTGTATTGTATACTTTGTCTGGCGGCAAAAGACTGAAACAGGGTCTTTTCTAGTTGCCAAGGCTGGCCTTGAACCCGTGTTCTTCCTGTCTCGGCCTCCCAAGATCAGACATGAGTCACCATGCCCAGCTGTGAGACATTTTGTCACCAGGAAGAACCTGTAGGGCATATCGTTCACTTTTTTCCCCTTAAGTTGCTTGAGAAAGGGTTAAGACAGGGCTCACAGGGAAAAAGCAAGTGCTCTGCTGGGCTTTAGAGACGTCATCCGAACAGACTGGTGCGAGCCATCCTCATGGGGTCGGCTTCGCGTCTTTGAGGTCAGGGCACCCTGCATGTGTTCAGCAGCTGCACTAACTCATCTCTAGCCTGGGCCAATGTGTTTGAGTGCTAGTTAGCGCTCATGTCCCGATTCCCTCCTGAGGGGAGGCTCAGCGTGAAGCCCGGCCTGCATGCTTGTCCACTTGACTCCTCTCCATCCCTGCTGTACAAGAGCACCCAGCATCGGTCCCACACACCCGCAACACCTCGGGGTAAACCTGTATCCCCATGTTCAGGGAGTCAACCGGGTCCAGAGCTAGCGGATGACAGCCTGAGACAGGACCCAGATTGTGACGGGCCCCGCCCATCAGCCAGTAAGTCCGAGAGCTAAGATGGCGCTGAGCGGAAATCTTCCCCAGAGCACTTAGGTGGTAAACAGCTTTCAGGAAGTGACGACAAGAGCATGAGATACACGGGAACACCGCATGCCATAGGGCAACAGCCAATGGACTGGCTGTTGCCATGAGTTGTGCACGTGAACAGTCTGCTGATTGGCTGTTGGGCTCTATATAAGGGGAAGATTTCTGGGGAAAGGGAGAGAGAAGAGAAGATTTACGGGAAGAAGATTTGCGGGAACTGTACAAGAACCTGGGGTAATAAAACTGCTTGAGGAAGATCGTGTAAGAGTCGTCACTGCGCGCGACAAGTGGTTGGCCCGTACGGGGACCTTCGCTTTGATCAGAACCTCGGCAGTCCAGGGCAGCCGGCTGGTAAGTACTCCTTGACTCCGAAAAGGGAGGAGGAGGCTCCGTTTACGGAGGGTTATTTTCCCCGATCAAAGGGGGCTCCATTAAGGAGGATATTTAGTAAATAAGGCTCGCGGATAAGCGAGGCTCGCGGAAAAGCGAGGAACAGCGCTGTATTTTCCCCGATCAAAGGGGGCTCCATTAAGGAGGATATTTTTTAGTGTAAGTAAGTTAGAGAATCGGGCTGGTCCTGATTCGACAAGATGGGAAATAGTCCATCTCACCCATTGCATAAAGCATTGAAAGCTTTGTTGAAAAGTAGAGGCCTAAAGCTTAGGGACAAGACAATACAAGATTTTCTCGAACAAATAGATAGGGTAGCGCCATGGTTTACAGTATCAGGGAATCTTTCTTTAGCAAGCTGGGATAAATTGGGAAGAGACGTAGAACGCGCCGAAGAACAAGGTATTGTCACAGGAGGGACTCGGCCGCTTTGTCGGCTGATTCGTGCCTGTTTGGAAGAAAGGCGCTTTAGAAAATTTGTGCAGGAGGGCCAGGCAGCTTTAGACGGTGTAAAAGAGGAACGTTCAACTTCCTCTAAAGTGGCCAGTGAGGAGGATTCAGAGTCAGAGGGGGAGGATGAATCTGAGGAGGAATTAGAGGCCATTTGTAAACAAGTGAAAGCTTTTGAACTGATTAAAGAGGAAATTTCGCCTCCTCCGTATAACCCTTCTGCGCCCAGAGCAGGAGAAGGTGTCTCTTTTAGTAGTCAGATGTGGAGAGATGCGGGAATTTTTTTAGCAAATCAAGCTTTCCCAGTTTTCCAGCTGCAGGAGGGGGGAAATCGTTATCATGAGCCTTTGGACTTTAAAATAGTTAAGCATCTCGCAGAGTCAGTTCGCACATATGGGTCGTCAGCTGCTTTCACTATAGCAATAATAGAGAGTTTACATCGCTATGCCATGACCCCAGGAGACTGGCAAAATTTGGTTAGGGCCACCTTAAATCCTGGCCAATATTTGGATTGGAAAGCTTATTATATAGAATATGCCACTGAACAAGCTGCACGTAATCGAGCAGCAGGAAATTCAGCCTGGGATATAGACATGCTGATGGGCCAAGGACGATTTGCTAATCAACAGCTTGGGTATCCACAACAGGTGTATGAACAAATCAACAGACTCGCTACCCAGGCCTGGAAGGCCCTCCCTAACAAAGGAGAGGTATCTGGTAACCTTACAAAGATTACTCAAGGATTGACTGAACCCTTTTCAGACTTCGTTGCCCGTCTAGTAGAGGCTGCGGGAAGAATTTTTGGGGATTCTGACGCGGCCATGCCGCTCATTAAACAATTGGTCTATGAGCAATGCACTAAAGAATGCAGACAGGCCATCACTCCTTACAAACATAAAGGCCTAGAGGTGTGGATGAAGGTGTGCAGGGAACTCGGAGGACCCTTAACCAATTCAGGACTTGCTGCAGCCATTATACAGGCCTCCGGACAACAAAGTAAGAATAGTACCAAAAATGGCAATTGTTTTTCCTGTGGAGCGACAGGACACTTAAAACGAGATTGTCCTAAGTGTAGGGCGTCCCAATCTTATCCTTCTCCTCCTGAGTATTGTCGTCGATGTAGAAAAGGAAGGCATCCTACTTTTGAGTGCCGTTCGGTTAAAGATATCGATGGCAACCCCTTGCCCTATACTGGAAAGCAATCATCAAATACTCAGACAAAAAACGGGAGGGCGGGCCCTCGTTCCCAGGGCCCACAAAAATATGGGAACCCTCAGGTGTATGGGGCCATGGAGACACAGCCACCTCAGTGGCCCAATTTACAGCCTCCGGAACAGTCCGGCGAGCCACTCCAGGTTCGGCAGGATTGGACCTCTGTGCCACCTCCAGGCTGGTATTAACGCCACAAATGGGGGTTCAAATTATTGAAACAGATTTTCAAGGTCCTCTGCCACCTAATTCTGTTGGCTTACTTTTTGGAAGGTCTTCCTCTACCATGAAAGGACTTGTAGTCCATCCGGGGGTTATAGATGAGGATTATACCGGTATTATCAAAGTGATGGTTTCAGCGCCCCGGGGTATCGTTGCCATTTCCCCTGGGGATAGAGTGGCACAGTTACTTTTGCTTCCCAGTCTACATGGTATGTTTCCTTCAGCAGAGGGACGACGCGGTATTGGTGGGTTCGGTTCTTCAGGAAATGAGTTAATATCTCTTGCCTTTGATATGGGAACTCGTCCCTTGATAACCTTGGACGTGGAAGGCAAGCAAATCCTAGGACTTTTAGATACTGGGGCAGATAAAAGTGTCATCGCCTGTAAAGATTGGTCATCTTCATGGCCCACTCAAAAGGCTACCGGAGAACTTAGAGGTTTGGGTTATGCTAAAACCCCTGACCTCAGTGCTAGGGCTTTACATTGGAAAGATCAGGAGGGACATAAGGGGCAGTTTGAACCCTATGTGCTGGAGCTGCCAGTTTCCCTCTGGGGAAGAGATTTATTAGTGGACATGGGATATTCCTTACAAAATACATCTTATTTCCCCCAAGCCCATAATATTCTCCTTCGCCAGGGCTACCACCCTTCCTACGGGCTGGGAAAACACCTCCAGGGACGTAAAAGCCCAATTCCTACTAAAGAAAAGAGTGGTCGCGAGGAACTGGGTTTTGTGCAGTAGCCACTGAGGAGGCAATTCCCATTACCTGGAAGACGGGAGATCCAGTATGGGTTCCTCAGTGGCCTCTCTCCCGTGAAAAGCTTGAAGTAACAAGGAAATTAGTACAAGAGCAATTACAGTTAGGCCATATCCGGCCATCCACCTCTCCTTGGAATACCCCGATTTTTGTGATAAAGAAAAAATCTGGAAAATGGAGGTTATTACACGACCTCCGAGCCATAAATAGCCAAATGCAGATTATGGGGCCAGTCCAACGAGGGCTTCCACTCCTCTCTGCTATTCCGAAGGAGTGGCCACTTATCAGCATAGATATAAAAGATTGTTTTTTCTCCATCCCTTTAAATCCTGCGGATACTCCTCGTTTTGCTTTTACTGTTCCCTCTATTAATCAAGAGGAAATTGACAGTAGATATGAATGGGTGGTCCTCCCACAAGGAATGGCCAATAGCCCTACCCTCTGTCAATTATATGTAAATAGTGCTCTTGAGCCCGTAAAAACCAAATTTCCAGAAATTCGGTGTATTCATTACATGGATGACATTTTGTTAACCACAAAAAATCCCTCCATACTTGAGGAGGCTTATTGTCACCTTGTAAAGATTTTGGAAACTCATCAATTATTCATCGCCTCAGAAAAGGTACAAAGAGGAGAAAATATACACTTTCTTGGCAACATTGTTCTCCCCCATGCAGTCCTGCCTCAAAAATTAATCATCCGCACTGATCAATTAAAAACCCTCAATGATTTCCAAAAACTGTTGGGAGACATTAATTGGGTTCGACCCTTTTTACAAATTCCTAACCATGCCTTGAAACCTTTATATAATCTGCTCGTAGGCAATCCTCAATTAGATTCTCCTCGCGTCCTTACCGATGAGGCCCGCCATGCGTTACAATTAGTAGAACAAGCACTTACGAAAGCGTCTCTCCGTCGAGTGACCCCTGGACAGCCATTATGGGCTTGTATCCTGGCCACTGAAAAACAGCCTACTAGTGTTCTTTGGCAACAAGGACCCCTTCTTTGGATTCACCCCAAAGTCTCCCCTCAAAAGGTAGTTGAATATTATCCCACCAGTGTAGCAAGCCTTGCCCTTAAAGCCATTCAGCAGTGCATCCAACACTTTGGCAGAACGCCCGATAAGCTGGTGGTACCGTACACTGCTCTGCAAGTACAAACGCTGGTAGCCACTATTGATGATTGGGCTATACTTATGTGCTCTTTCAGTGGTGAAATAGACAATCATCTTCCCAAAGATCCATTGTTACATTTTGTTCTGGAACATCCTCTCATTTTCCCATTGGTCACTAAAAACAAACCTGTAGCTAATGCAATTAACATTTTTACTGATGGATCCAAAACTGGTGTGGGGGCCTACCTAATAGAGGGAAGCGATCCTGTTATCATCCAATATTCACATACCTCTCCACAACTGGTTGAATTAAATATTGTTTTAGAAATTTTTAAGAGAGTTTCTTCTCCTTTCAATTTATTATCAGATTCACAATATGTGGTTAATCTGGTTAGATCGCTTGAATGCGCGGGTCAACTCTCTTTACATACTCCTATTCATTCTATGGCTAGCCAAATCCAGATTTATATACATTTAAGAAAGACACCATTCTTTATCCAGCACGTTAGGGCACATACTGGATTACCTGGCCCTATTACATATGGAAATGATCTAGTAGATAAACTCACCAAGATACATATGATTTTTTCTCTTACTCAAATGCAACAGGCACAGGCATTTCACCGTCAATATCATGTAAATTCTAAAACATTACAACAGCGATTTAAAATCCCTCGACATCAGGCTCGGGAAATTGTAAAAACCTGTAATGCCTGTGCCCCTTTTTTACACCCCTCACATGTGGGCATTTGCCCACGAGGCTTGCTCCCTCTACATCTCTGGCAAATGGATGTAACTCACATATCTGAATTTGGAAAATTGAAATATATCCATGTTTCCATAGATACTGTCTCTGGAATTATTCATGCATCTGCTCATGCCGGGGAAAAGGCACATGACGTCGTCAATCATTGCCTTGAGGCCTGGGCAGCATGGAATATGCCTAAAGAAATAAAAACTGATAATGGCCCGGCTTATACTTCCCAAAAATTCACATCCTTTTGTTCACAGATGGGAATAACTCTAAAGCATGGCCTTCCGTACAACCCTCAGGGACAGGGTATTGTGGAACGCGCCCATCGTACTCTTAAAGAATGCTTGATAAAACAAAAAGAGGGAATTGGAACCAATATGAAACCGAAGCAGCGCCTATCCTTAGCCCTTTTTACTTTGAATTTTTTGCAATTAGATGTCAATGGCAAGACTGCTGCCGATCGTCATTTTGCCCCCTCGGGTACGAGCCAGGGTTTCGTGCGTTGGAAGGATGCCCTCACAGGGCAATGGAGGGGACCTGACCCAGTGCTCACATGGGCCAGAGGCTCTGTTTGTGTGTTTCCACAGAACGGCGCCGATCCTGTCTGGGTTCCAGAGCGGCTGACTCGTCTGGTGAAACAAAAGGATGATGAGCCATCGACTGATTCTTTTGGGGACCATGATACTGTGGAATTCCAAGGATAGGAAGTGATCCACAATGGGGGCTTTTGACTGCTTTTTCTTTTCTATTGCCTTTGAGTCATTCTGCTCAAGTTCTTCCCCGCTTAATCCTTTTACCTTTTCCCCTTAAAATTGGCACAGGAGCAAATTCTACTTTTGCAGGTTATAATTTTACTTATTAGAGCCTGACCATGGCCTTTCATTCTAACCTATTTGATCTGTGGCTTCTTTGTGGGATAAATGGCAGTTGCACGGATTTAGCTCCCCTTGTCATGATTAATGATAATGCGTTTATTGCCGCTAATCTTTCTTGCGAGCTTTCTGCATATCCTACAGATAACCGGTCATCGAAATTTGACAATTTGACAAGACGGTTGCGGTTGGAGATCATCAAAACCAATACTACTCAAGTTGACCCGGTGATGGCCCGCACCTTGATGTCCTGGATCCAACAAGCAGCTCGTCATTTAAAAGAGTGGGCTGGACTGGGTGCTCTTGGTCTTTGTCTGGTCTTACTGTGTATCTTATGTCTCTACTGTCTTAGAAAACTAATCCGTCAGCGCGCTACAGATCAAGTGCTCATAGCTCAGGCATTTGCAGCCATGGAGTTGGGACAATCCCCTCAAATATGGCTTGCGGCGATGGGAAAGTCTTAATGACAGGATGCCAGCTAGGACTGCACTCGGGACCCCGGGAGGGTGCATCCCGAGGAGGGCATGCTCAACTGCATACGGGTTGCCACTGATTCTTGTCCCGTCCCTGGCAAAAGGTGGTGGGCCTAGAAGCCCCTTCCAAACATACAGGGGTTGAGTCCTCTGTCCTCTCCTGTCTGAAAAAACAAAAAAGGGGGAACTGTGACGGGCCCCGCCCATCAGCCAGTAAGTCCGAGAGCTAAGATGGCGCTGAGCGGAAATCTTCCCCAGAGCACTTAGGTGGTAAACAGCTTTCAGGAAGTGACGACAAGAGCATGAGATACACGGGAACACCGCATGCCATAGGGCAACAGCCAATGGACTGGCTGTTGCCATGAGTTGTGCACGTGAACAGTCTGCTGATTGGCTGTTGGGCTCTATATAAGGGGAAGATTTCTGGGGAAAGGGAGAGAGAAGAGAAGATTTACGGGAAGAAGATTTGCGGGAACTGTACAAGAACCTGGGGTAATAAAACTGCTTGAGGAAGATCGTGTAAGAGTCGTCACTGCGCGCGACACCAGATGAGCTCCAGCCACGCCCCCAGCATCGTCACGCGGCACACTGAGCACTTCCAGGGGGACAGCCGGACATCGGCGCCCTGGTCTGCAGGAGTAAGCCAGACCCCAGGGAGCTGCCTGTTGTGAGCAGAGCTCACAGCCCCGGGGCATTTACATCTTCGTTTTCACTTAAGTCGCATCGTTAAGGCTCAGGACTGGCTCAGCTGGGCAGACTCCAGACCCAAGGGCCTCCCGGGATTTTTCTGAACAAGGGGGATGTACCACTCGGAGACATCACCAGGCTGTTGGTTCGCCTCCAGGTGTGAGTGGTTTAGCACCTCTCTAGAGCTTCCCCTGTGGGTATGTCTTTGCTGCTCTGGATCCTCTCAGCATGACCCCTCCCCAGCCACCCTCAAGCCATGATACTGGGGCGTCACCGGGACATTCTACCTCTCAGCTACACGCCCAGCCATGTGTGTTGCTGGGGATTGAACTCTAGCCCGTTCTATCCCCAAGCTACACACCCAGCCCTGTTTTGTTTACTTGGAAAAGGGGTCTAAAGGTGCCGAGGCCGGCCTCGAACCCAAGATCCTCCTCCCGTCTCAGCCTGTCAGGTACTGGGGTTACAGGCCTGTATAGCTTGCCAGACTCCTTTTGGTTTGATACTGGGCCCTTCCAGACACACTGGCTGGGGCCTTACTGGACCCGAGTTTGTCTCTGCTTGCACGGAGGAGGCTGGTCCTTGTGCACTTGCTGGGAACCTTGACTAAGGGCAGCCCCCAGAGGGGCAGGGCCAGCCTCCTTTCCAGCACTGTGGATTCAGCGGTCATAGCTGTGGCATGGCCTCCCCTAGTGAGGCAGATTAAGTACTTAGCATTTCAGCACTGGGATAGCAAGGAGCCTCCAGGAGTTATTTACCTATGATTCTACAAGAGAAACTTACTACGCTCTGCTTGGGTAGTACCCCAAGATGGATCTTAAGGACTTCAACTACATGCTTATGGGGAAACCCTTGTCTCCAAGGCAACCACCACCTGCTCCCCAGCTCAATACATTATCTTTCAGCTAGAAGAGACTCATGGAAGCCCCGAGACTAGTTTTCAAGGAACTTTCAAATTCAGGCTCACGTTTCTGTTTGGCTGTGAGGATACACACCTGCTTTGGGGGGGGGGGGTTAGGGGAAATAGCTTCTTCCCAGGGAGGAGTGCTAGAAGTCTTTAGGGATCAGAAGAGAAACAAGCAACAAAGAACCCTCATCTCCAAGACCTGGTCACGCACGCCAGACCTTGTGTTTGCTCCCAGCAGAGTTCTGACGAAGGAAAACCTTGGTCCCCTTGAGAAAGGCCGCCAGGTCAGCACCTGACAGATTCACAAGAGTTTGGGGAAACCGGAGCCATCCCTCCGCCCGCAGGCTCCACCTCAGGCTCAGCGTGCACGCTTTGTCCTGGGCAGGAAGTTAGTTTATCAGAGCACCCCACACCCAAGGCCCGTGGTGTTCCTAGGGCAACCTGCTCTCAAAGATCACTCCCGAGAGAATGAACAGCTTTCCCCAACGAGAGACTGATGGCTTGTTTCGGAATTTCCAGCACTTTTTGGATGGTGTGAGACAAAACTTGCCCCCCCCCATCAGAGAAGCAGAAATAGGAGGACAGGAGAGGAACGGAACTCCAAGAAAACAGGGGCCCTGCCTCCCGAGTCAGCTGGCCCATCAGCTAGGGCACCAGTAGCTAGAGAGACACGCCCGAAGGACACTTTGGGGCTACAGCCACCCGTGTTGAATTATTAAGGAAAGACAATCAGGGTAGCTTTTAGGAACCCCACCCCCAGTTTTAGAGAACACTTGCTTTCAAGGAAAAATCTTCACCCCTTTCCTCCAACCCAGGTGAGCCCCAGCGGACACTACCACCCTCAGAATTTCTACAACTCTGACAGCCTCCAGCCTGAGAAGAACGAGCTGCTCTGTAGCCTGCTCCCTACGTTTTATAGGTTGGGAGGCTTAGGCCCGCCCCTGCCCCAAAGCTTGCTGGGTGAGCAGCTCTCCTCTGGCTTCTCATTGGCTCTTTCCTTCTCAATTAGTAGCTAGCACCTGTGTCGTCTATTCATTTCCTCCTCTGCATCAAAGGACATAGAGAATATCACCTGGCTGTATCCAGCCCCTCTTAAAATAACGTGGCGCAACACAAACCCCAGAAGTAGCCTATTTGAAATTGGAAAAGGCGGGTTTGCCTCTATTGGAAAACAAGTAATTCTCCTGTGCCGTCCCGCCTTCCCCTGCTGTTAAGAACCAACATGAAGTACCTATAAAACCCCAGGTTGTCAGGGCTCATCCTGGGACGTTAGGATTCAGATGTGGTGAAGGACTCCATAATCTGTGGTTTTAATAAGCATCCCTGTTAGATATGTGTGTTTAAGCAAGTTGGGTCAATACTAAACGGTTGATATTCGAGAGTCCCCTTCTAAGACATTGTTTCGGTTAGCCTGTTCTGTTTATCCTAATATTCTGTTCTTTTTTTGGATCTGGATTTCTCCAGCAGAGCCCCAAGATAAGTAAATAAATAAAATAATAAGCAATATTTCCTGGAAAGAAAATTGGAGAGTTTAGAAGGGGGGCTGCCTCGTTCTGATGTCCGGGGCCACCTGGCCTCCATCTCGTGTATAGAATGAGCCACAGGTGAGGGTGGGACGCCTTTTATCAGCCAACTCACCTGCACTAGCTTGAGCTTAGCCTCCACTAGACCGAGGGGTGACGGCCTAGGGTCAGAGCCTTTCAAAGGAGAGAACCAGTGTGTGGAATGGGACCTGGGAGGGTGGCCGTGAGCCGCCCAGACACAGGAGGCACACACAAGGTTTTGAGCAAGAAGGTGGCTTTCTGTGCACACTAGACTGGGGCAGGTGAACTTGGTAGAAGAGCCCACCCTGGGATCAGACGCCTGCAAGAAAGGACCAAGCTTCACCTCAGGGCTTGCTTTTTCAGTTCGTTTTTGGTAATAATTGGAAAGTTGATTTTTTTTTTCTCTCTTATGGTACTGGAGATAAACCCAGGGGCATTCTACCTCTGAGCTACACCCCCAGCCTATTTTCATTCTTTCTTTTGAAATGGTCTCACTGAGTTTCAGAGCCTCACTAAGTAGCTGAGGCTGTCCGCGAACCACGATCCTCCCTGACCCGGCCTCTCAAATGCTAGATCAGAAGCGTGTGCCACCACGCCCGGCTCTGCCACTCATTTTCTAATTAAACTAAGGGTCAGTTCATGCTTCTGGACTCCTTCACACCTGCTCTTTTCCCAACCAGGAACGTCTTTTCCCTCATCCCCTCCCTGAAATTCTAGCTATGAGTTGAGACAGCTGAGATGCTCAGTGTCCGCGAGAGCCTTGTCTGACTTCCCACGGAGGCGTCCTGCTCCCCGAGGGCTTGCAGGAGCATCCTGAGGTGGCGAGGATTCGGGGTCTTAGGTGGCCGAGGTGCGGCCGGTCTTCCCCCAGGGTCCTCACGCCCTGAAGAGCGGCTGGGCTGCTGCGTTTGCCTGGCATTTAGGTGCTTTCGTGTTTGTAAATTTTAAGTTCCTGGAAGGATGGTAGAGTCACTTCAACGGCAACCCACGTGTGGCATGAATGTAATAGGAATTTCTTAAGCAGGTGAACTGGTGGCTGCAAAACAAAGCCAAAGCTCCCTCCTTCCGGTTTTATCTGGAGCCTCAGAGTTGGGTCTGATGATGTCAGGGGAGAAAGCTCTGGAATTTCTTGGGTTGTAGAAATGGCTCTCGCGTTGGGCATGGTGGCACATGATTGAAATCCCAGCATTTGAAAGGCTGAGACGGGAGGATTGTGGTTTGAGGACAGCCGCAACTACTTAGGCCCTTTGCAACTCAGTGAGACCCTGTTGGAGTTGTAGAAATTTTGAGGGTGGTAGTGTCTGCTGGGGCTCACCTGGGTTGGAGGAAAGGGGTGAAACTGGCCTGCAAGATCAGGAAAAATCAGATTACTATAGTGATGAAAGAGATTTCAAGCCAGGCGTGGCGATGCAGCCTTGTGTACCCAAGATTTGGGAGGCTGAAACAGGAGGGTCATGGGTTTGTGACCAGCCTAGACAAATTAGTGAGACCCTGTTCCAAAATAGAAGTTAAAATAGGGCTGGGGGTGTGTCTTGGAGGTAGAATTGCCCTGGGTTCAATCCCCAATACCATACACACGCACAATTTCAGGCAAGAAGCTACTTCTGCCCTCTTTTAGAGTGCAAACCCTGCCTAATGCCGCTGGGAATGCACTTCAGTAGCAGTCTGCGTTCATACCGTTCTATGGATCACCCCTCACGCCCCTGTGCCACCCTGTGCACGTTAGGTAACGATTTCTTGTGTCGGTTTCTTAATCAGTAAATGGGGCTGGTCATGACTATAAAAGCACTTCTGTCCTAGAAATATTATGAGGTTGAAATGATAAAAAAAAACAACTTGGAATAAAAAGCACTTGGGCTAGTGATTGACACCTAGTGAGTATTAAGTTATCTCACCTGTCACTAACATTCTTGGCTATATAATACATAGCTTAATGAAGTTTAGCTGTACTCATTTTAACCCTGACTGGAAAGTCAACACAGATTCAGACCAAGGCCTAAGCAAAGAGGCATACTGGGGATTGCTGGTAAGCTAGGGGGTGACCGTAAAGATTCCTGGCCCGTGGGAGGAGCTCTTGGCTCTGCTGGCCTGGTCCACAGGCTCTGGTCTTGAAGACGAGAGGATCTGGGCGGCTCAGGATGCAGAAGCAGTGATGTGTATATTGTGTGTGTTCTGGAGACATCCTTTACAGAGAAATAGCCTAGGTTACAAATGACTGATCCTGATGCAGACAGACTTACAGACTTGACAGCACATAAGGCCAGTGGGACTAAGCCATCTTCTTGGTCTCGAATTAGGTTATAGAAGAAGATTCTAGAAACTAGGGGGGCATAATGGTTGCCCACCTCCTTCCCCAAGGAGAACCTCTGGGCAGCTCTGGACACGGGGCAGCATGGCAGGTCATATCTGTTGGGGAATGGAGTGCTGCTAGTCCCACACGAGCAGCCAGGAGCTGTTCCCAGCAAGGCTCCCTGGGAAAGCCGGGTCCTGGAGCTGGGGTCAGTGCAGAGTAGCACCTTGGCTCTGTGGGGTCGGGCAGGTGGCTGCAGACTTGCAGCCAGAGGCTACTCTGAAGACACAGGTGTCTAGTTTTGTCCCTGGAAGAATGGAACCAGTGACATTTGTGTTCCCCCTGACCCCAATTCCACACTCACCTGGAACCTTGAGTGCCAGCTACTCCCAGCTTCCCCGGGTGGCTGAATCACCCAGGGGCTCCTTCACACACAGGCCCTGCCTCAGTCAGAGGTGGTCTGAGAGTCTACTCCCAGCCTGCCTCCAGGCCAGGCCCAGGGGAACACACTTTTTTTTTTTTTTTCTTGTGGTCTGGGGATGGAACCCAGGGGCATTCTACCTCCTAGCTATACCCCCAGCCTTATTTTTCTTCTTTATTTTGAAACAGGGTCTCACTGAGTTGCAAAGCACCTCCCTAAGTAGCTGAGGCTGTCCACGAACCGCAATCCTCCTGTCTCAGCCTCCCGAGTGCTGGGATGACACACCTGGCTTGGGCACACACTGAATCTCAAGGCCCAAGCCCTTGCCTGGACCGTGATCATGAGTGCCAGGGAGCTTTCTAGAAGAGCTCATGCCCAGACCCCAGCTCAGCCTCAGAAACCTGCTCCCATCAGCACACCAGGTGATGTTGGTGCCTGGGCCACTTTGAGGAGTACTGTTAGACTACCTATGAGCTGTGTTGACTGAAGGTTTTAGAAAACGGTACTCTGCTAGCCCAGACCTGCCCACAAGGCCATCCAGGTGGTCCTTTAAGAGGACCCCACCAATGGTTGCCTGGTCAAGGGGCGGCCGGCAGGGGTGCTGGCACCCACACCTTTCCTGGGACCCTGCAGAGAGTGAGCAGATCTGTCACCCAGGCTGATGATGGAGCTTTCCTGCTTCTCGCCCCCGACATCCTTGTGCCTTGCTGTAGGCATGATTCTGAAGGGAGGAAGGACAGGAGCTTTCCTGAGGTTGCTAGGGAGAAAGTCAGTGCAGAAAGGGGTGCCTCCGGCTGTGCCACCTACACAAGCATGGCGGCCCTGCTGTTCCCCGCAGAGCTGACCTTGTACCAGGCCAGAGGACAGGGGAAGGATAAGGGACGCCTCCTCGTGAAATTTACCAGCTCCGCTCTCATTCAATTAATTAACTAGGAAAACTAAGCCCTGAAGGTACGTGCACTTTGGAGAGGGGCTTTGATGTCTCCGAGCTCTGATGCCGCCAGGGCAGTGGGCAGCGCCAGGCTGAGCGTCCCACGGATGGCCGAGTGGGGCTCCGCTAACTGTGGCCATTAAACCGCTTTCTTGGGAGTTGTTTTTGATTCATGTGGAATAGATTAAGAGTCTGTTTTGAACCCCCCAGGGTCTCCCGTGGAGCATAATTATAGATGCACTGGAATAGGAATTCAGGTCAACAATTACTTTAACGAGATGTCTGCCCAGCCAGCAGGGAGGTGTGGGGGAGGAGAGAGAGTTAAAGAAGCTGGCGGGATGTGGGGCAGAGGAGTGGAGATCTTTGTGGAGAGTGAATGGAAGCAGGAGAGAGGGGAGGAGGAAGGATGACCGGGAGGCAGAGCAGCCGGCTCACAAGAGGCTAGCACATTCTGCTTTCACCCCCAGGTACTGGGCACGGTTCCCATGGTGACAACAAGCCTACAAATAAGGTAATAGGATTACTTTGAGCCAGGCACAGTGATGTGTTTCTGTAATCCCAGGCTGAGACAGCAGGGTTGCAGGTTCGAGGACAGACTGGCAATGTAGCAACACTCTCAGCAACCTAATGAGACCTTGTTTTAAAGTAAATAAAATCAAAATAATTACGTTGGACATCCGAGGAGACTTCACAGCCTATGATTCTGAGGGAGAATGGACTCTGACATCAAGCAGGCCAGGCCTTGCTCCTGGATCCCATCCTCCTTAGCTCCGCAAGCCTGCTTCCTCGTGCGTTATACGAGGTTAAGTATGAAAGGTTGCCAACACGCCGTAGAATGGGCTAGCATCTGGCATGTGTTAGGCGCTCGGTAAACTGTTCTTATACTGAGGAATCCGAATGTGAGAGGGGTTGCCTTCGCCCAAAAGCTCAAGGTTGGCTAGCAGCAAAGTTGAAATTTAGACCTGGGTTTGTCTGAGGCCCATTGCCACCAAAGAAAAGACGCCTGCTGGTCCTCTGTGGGAGGCGAAGCTGCTGTCCACAGTGGACCCGTGCCCATGATGGCCGCTCTGATAGGTTGGTGTCGATGCTCAGGAGAGAGTCCAGCCCCCTTCCGGCGGCAGGGGCAGGATTTCCTAAGCGCACGTCTAGAAGCGCCACTTGCAGGCTGCCCTTGCTTAGACCCCCGTAGGTGTGGACACGGCCATTCTCCGAGTTCGCTCCGGGAATGGCCCCCCACGATTTTCGGGGTGTTCTTTCAGGCCGTTGTGGGCCATTGTGAGGACTGAGTGGACTGAGCCACTCAGAGGGTGCAGACGGCACCTGGGCCCAGCCTGTGCGGTCCACCAGCACCCACAGACACGCAGCCCACGGCACCAGGCTTTCCCAGGGCACATTATTCCTGCCTAGGGGCCTCTCCTCCACCCTGCACGTCACAGTGTGGCAATTCATATAAAGCTCTACTCAAGACGCGGCCTCTTGGAAGCAGCCCAAGCCCTGGGCCTCCAGACTGTGGGCTTCAGGAATCCCAGGACTCCACGCCGATAGTTCTGAAGTATGATAAGTGTGCATCCCGCCCCTCCCAGCCAGGGAGGCTGAGCCCTGGGGGGACCTTCAAGTACACACTTCCCAGGGCTCACTCCGGGTTCAGTGCCAGCTCTGCCTCCTCTGTCCTTGGGCCTGGTGGCCAGGCAGATTCCCAACAGGGGCCCGTCGCGACCCCTGCCTCTGCTGGCACCTCTTTCCCTGTCCGCAGTTACACCCATGGACGCCTCGCTGGAGGTCTTGACTGAGGACCAGTATCTTCCTGGGCCTATAGATGCCCGTGTGCCTGATTTCAGCAGAATCCCTCCAGCTTCCGGACTTAGGTGCCTCTTGGGCACCTTTCCCACCCCCTTGGCCCCTGCCCTTCTAGCCCTCCACCTCGGTGGTGTCAGAAATACATTTCCATGGTGTTGTAAGAAAAGACACGTGTTTGCAAGCAGCTTGGCGAGGCAGATTTTGCTTTTTGGAAAAAGGGATCCTGCCACTCTTAAAGTCAGGCGGGCAAGAGCAACGTGGCAGAAAACTGCTGGGGTTTTATTCCCAGAGCGGGGCTTCTGTGCTGTGCTCCAGTGGGTGGGAGGGGACCTCGCAATCTCTACGCCATTGGTTAATGGGGATGCTGGCGGAGGGGTTGGCACTCACGATTTCCAGGAAATGCTTTCTTTATCAAAAAATACAAGCCCACGCAAGGTTACACAATGGCGATTCTACAAAATGGAGCTGAAGTCAAGCTATTCCTTTGAGAGAAAAGATCTAATTATGTTCCCCAGGTGACCCATCCCACGCAGGCTCAGCAGCTCCCCGCAGGTGTGACCTGGCAGTACCTCGGCTCTGCGTAGCCCGCATGGCACGCCTAGCTTTCCTACCCTGCACCTGTTCTGATGCCCCCACCCAGGGACCCTCACACCACAGCTGGCCTGCTCCATGCAGTTCACACCTTGGCCTCTGGGGGCAGCATTGAGGCCTCCCCCTGTTGTCCATTGTAGGGTCCCTTTGACCCGGGCAGTGTGACCCTTAATGTCGGCCTCTGGTCCTTTGATCCTGCTTGCCGGGATCACCTCCCACCTACACCACCTGCAGGCGAATCTTTCCTCCATCTCTACATTCGGGAATCCATGCCGAGCCTCGTGGGCTCCTGGAACTGCAGCACCCTTCCTCTTTCCCTCCACTGCCGCCTGGGCTCCTTTCCAACTCTCAAATCCTACTCACCTGCCAAAGTCTGAATACAGAGGGGTGAGCTTGCCCCTCTGAAATTCGTGTTGAAATTTAATTCCTGTAATGATATATTACGAAGTGGGAGCCGGGCGTGGTGGCGCACACTTGCAATCCCAGCCTTTGGGAGGCTAAGACAGGAGGATCACAGTTCGCGGACAGCTTTGGCTACTACTTAGTGAGGCCTTTTGCAACTCAGTGAGACCCTGTCTCAAAATAAAAAATAAAAACATAGGGCTGGAGGTGTATCTTGGAGGTGGAAGGGCCCAGGGTTCCATCCCCGGTACCAGAAAAATAAAAAGAAGTGGGACCAGGGCGACCATTAGGGCTCTGCTGTCACGCTAGAGTAAATCCCTCCCTGAAATTGATGGGCTAAGGGGCGACCTGGAGGGTGGGCTGGGCCTCTTGCGCACTCCCTGTCCCTCACCGTGTGATGGACGCTCTGGGCCACCTGGGGACTCTACCCGTAAGAAGGCTGCCACCAGATGTAAGCCCCACCTTTGTGCCAGGACCGTGAGCCAAAGTAAGCCACTGTCTTTATAGCTTGCCTGGACCATGGTATTGGGTTGTTATAGCAGGAAACCCACTGAGACGCCATCCTCCAAAGACCATCTGAAACTCCACCCCGATCACACCAGTTCACAGGATTCGCTGCCCTTCCTGGGTGGCTGGAGCCCCTTCTAAGTGCTTGCAGTCGTGCTTGTTTTTCTTATTTGTTTTCCCATAATAATAATGACAGCTAAGAATTGTCTATGCATACATTACCAGCTGCCATTCCAGACCTTAAGGAGACCATCACCACCCCGAGGCCAGGCCTCTTCCTGGGGCCCCAGAGAGCCTAGCACAAGGGTTAGTGTACATCCTATGATTCTCCTCAGCCCCTGTCTACCTGCAGCTCACGGCTCTGTCAAGAGCAAGGTGTAGGAGGCGAGGCTCGCAGAACCCTAGTGACACACTGCTTCCAAACAAAATACAAAATAAGTCTGGGAGTGTAGCCCGGAAGTGGAAAGCCCCTGGGATCCATTCCCAGTACCACAAAGAAGTGAGGCATTGCTTAACCCGATGTGTAAGTCTACAGATCATACTCACCCAGGGAAGGTCCACTAACCACCTCCCATCACAAGTCTCCCATCCTTCCAGAACGCTCCATGTTCTGAATCCTTGTAGCTCGTCACTGGTACCCTTTTATGAGATTTTTCACTTTAAAACAAGTATGACTATTAGTTATCTCTATAACTTGGCATTTATTTATTTACTTATTTTGTTTGTTTTATTTTGTGGTACTGGGGACTGAACCCAGGGGCTCTCTACCTCTGAGCTACACCCCAAAGCACATTTTCTTCTTCTTTTTTTTTTTTTTTCTAGCACTGGGGATGGAGCCCAGGGGCATGCTACCTCTGAACTATACTCTCAGCCCTGAGTTGCGAAGGGCCTTGCTAAGTAGCTGAGGCTGTCCGCGAACTGTGATCCTCTTATCTCAGCCCCCCTATTTTTTATTTTGAAACTGGATGGGTCTCACTAAATTGTGGAGGGCCTTGCCCTGTTGCTGAGGCTGCCCGTGAACTTGTGATCCTCTTGTCTCGGCCTCCCAAGTCCTGGGATTTCAGATGTGCACCACTGCACCCAGCTTACTGTAGCTCTTTCAATAAGGAATAATGTCAGGGGACGAGTCCATCAATCACCAATCCCAGGCCCTAGCACTTAGACACTTAATATATTTTGTTTTCTATCTTGTTTGGTGTTTTCACGATGCTGGGATTGAACCTAGGCCATCGTGAGTGTTAGTGAAGTGCTTGGCCACTGAGCTACCCCCCAGTCCCTGCTCTGTATTTTCACTGGATGAACACGTGAAGAGGGAGGAGCCAGGAGGCCACAGGCTCGATGGTGCCCAGAGTGGTGTAAGGTCATAAAATGTGCGGTGCAACCCTCGGCCTCGGTGCACCTCACCACTACATGCTGCCCTGCAGCACTGTAAGAAAATTACCAGTTATGTTCTGAAAAGGAGTGACCTTCCCACTCTGAAAGGGCCGCAGCAGCAGGGTCAGCCGTCTAGGCCAGGCGGAGCCGCAGAACAAGGAAAGGAAGCTAGTGGCTTCCTAGCGGTCATGGAGTCAACCTGCCAGCTCCGGGCTCTCGCCAAGGAATCCGGTGAGAGGAAAACAGACTTTGTTGTGCAAACCATTATTATCCAGCCTCTCAGATAAGGGTCACACTTGTACTTTAACTGAAACAAGAGCCGTCTTGTCACCCTGCCAGCCCTGAAGGACGCACACGAGGACTCAGGTGGAGGGGTGGGGGCCAAGGACCACCTCCCAGGTAGGGGTGGGGGAAGGGAACCCCAGGTAGAGGGGGGGCAGGCCTAGGGACTGTGCCCCAGCTGTGGCTAGGTAGACTGGGAGCACTGTGGTGTGTGTGTGTGTGTGTGTGTGTGTGTGTGTGTGTGTGTATACACGCTGTGGTGTGGTCCTGGCCATCTCTCCCAAGTGGACAGAGCCAGCCGGGCCCAGCTAGAGAGGAGCTCAGAGGCACAGGGTCTGGAGGAGGCCGCCAGGAGAGTGCTGGTGAGGACCACCCTGGTGGGAATGGCTGAAGGGGCCCGTGACTTCCTGACCACAGGCTCCAGGAACCAGACGGGCGCGGTGCTCAGGCCAGGCCCGACCCAGGAGTCGGCACTCGATGGTGGCCGAGCGAGCAGAATCGTGGGTCCAGGCACACTTCATGATGTGGTGGCACGTGGGCTCTCTACGGGTTAGCCTACAGGGGCAATGGGGCTGCCTCGAGCCTCAGGACATATCCTACGTCCTGCCCGTGTCTTCACTTGGCAGCTCACCTTTCCTAAAAGGCTCGACTTGGTTGCCACCTCCAGGAAGCCCTCCATGAACCTCCTTGACCACCATTTCTCTAGGCGTAGTGATTACCAATCCATTACTTCACACAGTGTGGCAGAATTTAACAGGGGTCCTGAGGGCAAGGATATCGGTCCTCATTCTCTTGGGCTCCCATGAGTCCAGGCAGAGGTGGGAGCCTGGTGAGACACGGGCTTTTGGTAGCTGTGTCCCTGGGAGAAGAGAGGCCACCTCAGACACACACCCACAGCCCAGGTGGGTCTTTGGAAGGAGGAAAATCAGAAGGCCACTTTTAAGGGTAAGGAGAAGACCCAGCGAGAGGAATCGTCATCTGACGACTTCTATTCCTACTTAATCGTGTCATTACTAATGAATAGGGTCGTTACCACACTTGGAAGGGAAGGAGCTATGATTAAAGGTTAATGCCATCGCTGCACACATTACACCTCAAATTATGTTATAAAAATGTCCAGAGTATTTAATTGAACCTATAAGTAACAATGTAATTACACTTAACAGTGTATGTGTCTATTTATTTGCTCCTCTCTGAGGTGCAGAGCGCCCCACTGGGTGATCAGGTGTCTCGCTGAAGCTCCTCCTCACCCCCTTAGTCCTCTCTGTCCTCTCCATGGTCTCCCAGGACACGAGTAACGAGCCCTCTGATCGCGTGACGTCTGGACTGACCGTCCTGCTCACCACTTCCCAGCGGAGGAGTTAACGTTCCCAGGAAGGCTGGTGAGGCGGAGGGGGGCAGAGAAAGCGACGTCGCCCGCAGTCTTCAAACTTCTTTCATGTCCCTATCCTTTGCGAGTATTGTTCTTTACGGAGCATCCCCTCTCTTTTTACAAAGTATGGTATACGCGGTTAATTAGCTCACCCATTTGTCTTCAGCTCTTCATAGTTTTCTTGCTGTGAAAAGGCTAGGAAGCCTAAAATTGTATTTCACGGAGTCCCTTGCAGCTAGGGTCCTGCATACAAATCAGGCCTCTGCACTCGCCATGGATGCCCAGACGGCAGCGAGGCCGCGTTTGCTCGCTGCTCTGGCTGTTCTGAATGTCAAGCAAGATTATGGGATGTGGGTGTTTTGTATCAACAATCTACCTTCCTGGGAGGGCGGAGCAGGGAGATAAATGAGCCGGACACGCCCTGCAGCAGAGATGGCTGTCAGCCCGGGGAGCTCACTCAACCTCCAGAAAGCTGTTCAGCCGCTTCCTTGGGGTTGTTTGATTACGAAGCCTACAGACCCCTGCTAAAGTTTTCTGTCCCTTTTCTACTTATCTAGACAGGTGAACACTTCCTGCAGAACACACGTGTCTGCTTAGCAAGTGGTTTCCATCAAACTCTTAATCATTTACAAGCTCAGACTGGACTGTGGTAACCACCCACCTGTTCATGCCGCGCCACGTCAGGGTAGTGGTCCTTCCTGGGGCAGGTTATCCTTGGCTTTGGGGTTGACCATGGGGTCCCCTTTGCCAGGAGCATGAGGCAGAAGGGAGTTGGTGCCCGCTCCAAGCCGGGGCGCCAAGTGCTTCCAGAGTGTCCTCACTCTTACCAGAAGGGCACGCCCGGCGACCTGCAGACAGCGACGAGGGCCGGCGGAGCCTCGTCTCAAGCCTGGCCGTCCAGCTGGACCGTCGCTTATGTACAGAGCAGCCTCTGGCAGCTGGCTCCCTCTCTACTACGTTCATTTTCACAGAAACATCCATTGTTCAGCTTGGAGTCGTTGGTTCCATGCCAATACCGTGGCAGTGGCTCACTGGCACGTCCACTTCTGTGTCCAAGGGTGATCTGTGAAGATTAGCCTCTTAGTTGTCTTGTTTAAGGTAATATAGCCAGGCATGGTGGCACCAATAATCCCAGTACTTGGGAGGCTGAAACAGGAGGATTGCAGGTTTGAGTCCAGCCTCAGCCACTCAGCGGGACATAGCAACCTATAAAAGGGCCGGGGGTGTGGCTTGGAGGCAGAATGGGTTCAGTCTCCAGTACCCAAAAAGCAAACAAATACACAAACGTATATGACACTGTATAGAATGTAAACCTTGGGATCAGTAAGCCAGAATTTTGGTTTCAAGACTTTCTACCACCTGCATTGGCTCTCTAGTGACCTGGACAAGCCATTTATTTTCTCTGTCATCTCCTAGTTAAGACATCTTTCTACCCTTATTGTAAAGATCAATTTTTCAAAAGCATACTCAGGAAGTTGAAGCAACCTTTGTGATTATCAGTCTAGTTCAGTTTCTGGTGTGTGTGTGTGTGTGTGTGTGTGTGTGTGTGTGTGTTTGATACTGAAAATTGAACCCAGGGCATTCTGCTTCTGAGCTACACTCTCAGTCCTTTTTTAAAATAATTTAAAAATTTTAAACAGTCTTGCTAAGATGTTAGGGTCTTGCTAAATTGTAGAGGCTGACCTCAAACCTGTAATCCTCCTATTTTAGCCTCCCAAGTACTGGAATTACAGGCGGGTACCATACCACCTGGCCACTTTCCTGTGTTAAATCAGACTTTCTTCAAAGACGACTGGTCTTGGATAATCTGCATTTCTTGACTATTTCCGTGCATATGTACTTCCTCCACTGGAACCTCTGATACACGGCACCTGTGTCCACACGTAATTATGAGATGGAGGTGGGAGTGACCCCCAAAACTAAGGAGCCCCCTCCGAGGATGGCGGTGTTTTCTGGATGCTTTTGTTTTAACGTGGGCAGCTCTCCTGGCTTCCCAGCCAGTGTCCCCAGCCAGCAGCGCCCAGGGCCTCTGTGGGCGCACACCGCCCTCTCCAGCTCTCTGGCTCCGCCGCCTCCCTTTGGCCAACAATCCCCCAATCTCACCCTGAAGTTCCTGCACCCCTCTCGGGCGAGTGCCGTCTGCTCGAGTGACTTATCTGCATTTTGTTTGTCAATTAGGTGTAAAACCACTTACACATTTACTGCTATTTGAGATGGTATCTCTGCCCTGCCAGTCCCAAGAGAAAGTCAAAAGTGGAAACTTCGTAGAATGGCATAGAATTGTGAAATCTCAGAGCCAGGAGGGTCAGAGCTCATCAGAGGAAACTTTATACATTCATTCCGACAGTCAAGAAACAGTGGTCCAGCACCTACTGTGTGGCAGGCCAGATGGCACCTACTGTGTGGCAGGCCAGATGCTGAGACAGAACAGAGGGCAAAACAAACTCTACAGCTGCCTGGGAGCCAAGCGTGTGGGCACACCTGGAATCCCCGCACCTGGGAGGCTGAGACAGGAGGATCGCAGGTTAGAGGCCTTCTCACGCTCGTCCTGGTTGGCAGGAAGAGATGGAGGTGATCCAGCCACTGTTGTGAAGCGGGCCAGTTCTACTCTGAGAGCTTCCTTATCACAGACACACATCTTGTCTGACAGATGCTCCTCTCCAGACCCCTGAGAGTCCTGAGTCTGCTCCCAGCGGGACTGTGAGAACCACCGAGACCCTTCCATGCTCACGCGATGACGAAAGCCCTTTTGAGATGGAACCAGCTGTAGCAGGCGGGCCCCCCGCAGGGTGGAGCCGGGGTCTGAGGGCTGGGAGGGGGACCCGAGGGATCCTGTTGATAGATGCTGGGAATTGTAAAGGGACAGCTCGCCGTGTTTCTGCCCTTCAGGAGTTATGATGGCGATTCCCCGTTCTCCTCCAGATAGCATTAGAAGAATAAGGAAGGGATTACACGTCCTGCAGCAGAGCTGCAGAGTCCAGTGACAAGTGGGTGCCTCAGGAAGCAAGACGCGGCAGCAAAGCAAAGGGGCCCGTGGTCCACTCTGTGCTTCAGGTGTCCGTGCCCTCACAGTGCGAGGATGACAACCCTCCAACCCACGGGCAGGCTTGGGTTACGTGACTTTGGGGGCCACTTCCTGCAGAAGGGTAAAGGCGCTCACCCTGTTGGCTTGCTTTAAGCCATTCGATGTGAGCCAGCATCTCCTGCATTACTTCTAAGCTTACATTTTTGGAATGAGCACTTTCTTTGCATTTCTATTTCCCTTTATCACGCGTTTGATACTGCGTGCCTTCTCTGTCAGCCTGGCTTCTAGAACAAAGATAGCTCGGAGCAGAGGTCCGAGTATACAGTTGGACGTACAGAAAAGAGAGACAGACATATGTTTACAATTCCCCTAAATTTCTGCACTGGATGTAGAACATGGATGGTAAATAAACCTCTGTTTATATTTGGGGACTGTTTGTTGGCTCAGCATAACCTATCCCATACTGACCAAAATAGCTGTGAGAACTCGTGAGACAAGACATGACTGGTCTTGGTGGCAAATAAAAGGTTGGAGGCAGAAACTCAGCTGCACAAAGTGTTCTGAGCCAGGGAGAAATAGATAAAGACAATGAGATAGAAGGACCGGGTGTTCTCCAAAGGACCGGGGCTAGAAATGGTGAGAGGTTAATAGGTCTTGTCTGTTGACAGGATGGGTTCTGGACAGATCCCTTCCTCCTACTTCCTTGGACAAGTAACTCTGTGATTCTTCAAAATGAGGATAATAAAACAGTACTTAATTACAGGGTTGTTGTTGGGACTAAATGAATTACCCACATGTAATGAGTCACCTACTTGTGCTTACAAGAGTATCCAATTCCTAGTAAATGCTCAGTGCGTATCAGCTATCACTACCAGTCTTTCCGACATTCGGGTTTTGTGGATGATACGTTTCCCAGAGGACACAAGACTTGCTGGAAATCACACAGCCGCCTGGTGCAGAGCAGTCTCCGCTGCAGCCAGCCAGGAGGTGGGCTAGTTCTGAGCATCATGGGTGTGGATGGCTAGTGACAAGCATTTAATTTGCACTTAAGCCAAAACAGTTATTAGTAAATTAAACATTGATTGTAAAAGGGGCCTCCAATTAAAATTCACTAATCACATCACCAGCCCAATTGTCATGCAATTTATATACAATTACCCCAGAACAAATATTTAATTACTTTCCTCTTAATACATTGAACTAATATTGTTTCTCAAGCGGTGGATAGGAATATGGAAACATCTAATTGATGTAGAGTCAGGAAATCAGAATTAATGAGACAAAAGCCACATGGCCCTGTCTGTGGGTGCGACACAGCCCTGGGGCAACAAGAGAGGGCAGCCCCTTGTGTCTGTGATTGTGTAGGTGTAAGTGGCTGTGGGAGGGACAGAAACGTGGACAGCCTGGAGGGAGTGGTCCAGAGTCCTCTTGGGGATGATGGCCCTGCTCCGCACCCACACACCCCCTCCTTCCTTCCTCCCTCCCTTCCTTCCTTCCTTCCTTCTTTCCTCCCTTCCTTCCTTCCTTCCTTCTTCTCCAGGGTCATTGATTCCAAAGGCACTCCCACATGTAGATCCCCACACGAACTTGCTTTGCATGGTCTGTTCCAGAAAATTCATTGTGCAATAGGAAGCTGTTGGATTTTTCTGAACCAGAAAAGTGATGGCATGATGCACGTTAGCAGGCCGCGATGGGGAGAAGGGAAGCAGAGGTGCCTGTGAGAGGCTGCAGCTGGGCTGGGCTTTGCTGGAGTCCGAGTGCTCTGCTCTGGTGGCTGGAGGAAAGGCTAGCGTCAGGAGCCAGACCCGGAGAGGCTGGCGTGGGAAGAGAATGCCCAAAGAGCCGGGTGGAGTCTCAGGGCTGGGGGTGAATGCTCCTGCTTTGCCCTTTGCTGGGCAGGGCTTCTAGATCCTTTCCTGGGGTGTCGATGTCGCGTTCTTCCCGCATCCAGCAAAGGGAGTCATCCCCTGACACTGGCCCTGTGGCACATCAGCATCTGTGGTGTGCTTGTGAGTCTGAAGAGGGGACTATAAAATTTACATTACATAGACAGTTATTTCATGAGTTGATTTAATAGACTAATGGTCTGCAATATAAAACTTATTGCTTACTTAAACCTGTCTGTTCAAAAAAGCTAGGTTTGATTCACAGACTTCTAGAAGCAGAGAAGGGGGGGCGCAATAAACTCAGGCCTTGAGAGGCGTGGGTCTTGGCTGTAAATATTTTCCCTTCCCCACGCTGTCTAAAAAAATGGGACTCTGTCTGATATCACTGGACCATTAGCTAGCCGCGTGACTCTCGTCAAGTTATTTGATCTCTCTGAACCTCTTGTCTCTTCCCTCTGTTACAGGAACGATCACACTCCCGTGTCATCTACCTCAGTGCATCTGAGGAGCGAGTGGGATGCGCAGGGGGTGAGGCACACCGCCCACCAAGTGATGGAGAGATGTGTCGCGCACAGTGGCTTCGTGATGTCTCTCGGTCTTTACCATCTCTCAAGAATACTGGGTTAAACTATGAGCCATCAATGAATCAACCCATCACTGAGGTCAGAGACTTCCTGCTTCAATAACTCCCCCCAACCCCCACCTCTGAGCATGACTGCATTGGGGACCAACCTTCAACACATGTGCCTTTGGGGGTCACATCAGATCCAAATCACAACAGCGCCAACTATAGAAATGACCACCTCTCACCTGGAGTCTGGTCACTTAGCTCTCTAGCACCATTTGCCTCAAAGAAAATCTCTTTCTTTGGACTTGATCAGACTGAAACACAGGACATTTTCTGTATTGAGTGCCCATGAAAGGCCAAAACTTAAACTGGACATGTTAAATAGATTACCTCCTGTTGAAAAAAATAGCCATGTATTTATGTTAGAAGAACTTGTAAAAAGCCAGACATGGTAGCACATGCTTGTAATCCTAGTACTTGGGAAGCTGAGACAGGAGGATCGCAGGTTCACAACCAGCCCCAGCAACTTGGGCCTTTATTCAAAATAAAAAATAGGGCTGGGGCTGTAGCTCAGAGGTAGCATGCCCCTGGGTTCAATCCTCAGCACTATAGAAAATTTATAAAAGTTTGAAGTAAAAGAAAGAGCCGGGTATGGTGACACACACTTGTAATCCCAGCACTTGGGAGGCTGAGACAGGAGGATTGTGTGGGTTCAAAGTCAGCCTCGGCTACTTAGTGAGGCTCTCAGCAACTTAGTGAGACCCTGTTTCAAAATAAAATAGAAAATCAGTCTGGGAGTGTAGCCTGGAGGTAGAAGGCCCCTAGGTTCCACCCCCAGTACCACAAAAAGAAAAAGCAAAACATAGTACGACTTAGTGTTGGTACTAGCAACTGTAAGAGTGCTGATACAGCCATCAGGGTGTCTGCTTCCGTCGGGCCTGTGCATTCTGTTGTTTCTGAGCTATGTCACAACTCTAAATCCTAGGAACCGAGAGTGTCACAAATGATTCTCATCCCTAGGAATGCAAATGCAGTTATCTGCAGGAGAAGCGGCTGAGCACTGCCAGGAGTTACAAGCCCGTTTAGCGGAGACCTGCACATTTATTTCCGTGTTCCCAATTGTCAGGGTGCTATCTGAATTCTCCCTTCAGTTGGTAGCACATCTTGCTGGTTCCTCTGTTAATTGACGAATTGTCTTTGACACTCAGTCATTGTATATTTATGTTAGAGCGATCTTTACCTTTTTAAAAATTAGAAAATGGAGAAAAGTTTTGCCCAAGGTCACAGAGCTGGAAATCCTAGAAGTGAGATCGGATCTTGGGTCTGTCTGGTTCTTCTCATTTTATGGAGAAAAAAATATTTTGTCATGCCCCACTGATTCACATGTGTGCCTTTTCTTTTCTGTGTTTTATGTGTCCTGGAGAACTACAAAGCCATGTACTAGGTCTTATCATTAGTAACTATCTTTTGGGGGGGAAGGAAGGAGAGGGTGAGGCTGGGTCCTGTGGCTCACGGGGTGGACTGATGGGTGAGGGAGACTCAGGCGGTCAGGACAGAGGCACCTGAGCGAGGGGCTTGGGTGTGGGGTGGGAAGGGGAGGGATCGGTGGGGAAAATGTCCAGCGTCCAAGCTGGGTCCTGCCCTTCATGGTCCTCCCTCATCACCACCTGCCGTGTCTAGAATCGTCCCTGTAACTGTGGTGCCAAGTGAGGGTTAGAAAAAATCCCTATCCACCTTCTGCAGGGCCTTGGACTTGGTTCCCAAGTTGCCCTCAGGAGATGCTGGCCTCCTGGAGCCCTCCGGGCCCCACAGCTGTCTTTCGGAAGAAGTCCAGATGTTTGGACGCGCCTCCAAACTTTAGGTCTTTCCAGATTCAGTCTTGCCCTCACTGATCTAGCCCACAGAGCTACTGCAGCCAAATCAGTCCTCCTCAAAGAAACGTCTGCGTGAAAGGTCCTCCCTGGCCGGTACTAAAAACACTCAGGAACTACTTGCTGAACAAATTATAAAGAGAACCCGCCTGCTTCCCTCCTTTCTTCCTTTATTCATCCAACAAGCACTTTTATTTAAAGATTAAACACTAACCCCGAATCCCATGGCTAACATCATAAAGAATTACTTGGGGAGGGACTTCTAAAAAGTGACTGGGGAGGCTTTTTCAAAATCAGATCTAAGGACCTTTTAAGTAAATTGCCTTCTAATAATAGTGTAGTTCCCCAACACACACACACACACACACACACACACACACACACACACACACACACACTCACTCTGAAGTTCAGGCACCAATTGTCCACTAAGTCTGCTTTTCTCTAACACTTAACCTCCCCCAGGCTGGCTCACCAAGCTGCAGAGCCAGGTGCCAAGAGGACCTGCTAACTGCATCCCCTATTCACACCTGTGATAAAAGAAAATCTGAGATGCTCTCTACTTAATTACTAGGGCAAGAGGATGGAGGAGGGGAGAGATGGGAGAAGTCAGTCCATTAATGCTGCCCGTCCATGTCCTGAAGGTATGTTGAAACCTCAACTTGGAACTCCAGGCAGTCGACCGCCAGGGGCCGCTGTGTCCATCACGCTTAGGAAAGAGCTTTCTGGACTATTAGCCCTGACTGGTCCAGAAGCAACAAGTACTTCTCTGTATGGCTTTTTCTCCTATTATAGCAGAATTATAGCTTCTTATGCTAAAAGCACCAGCCCTTACCTGGAGCACCAGATACCCAGTAGGTGACCACAAACAGGATAAAACTCGGCATCTGTCTTCGTTTTGTATCCGTCTTCACATTCTTGCTCAGCTCTGCAGGGAAGTGTGTTAATAATTAAGGCGTGTCCGTCTACAAACTGCCAATACAAGGTTAACTAGCCCTACATCCACCTAGCCCATCTCATCTTCAAGATGAAGGGCAGCAAAATGAAGAATAACTAAGGTCTCTTCAAGATTTTGTTTTTTTGATGTGGTAATGGGGGTGGAACCCAGGGGCTTTTCTACCTCTATACTCCCAGACCTATTTTATATTTTATTTGGAAACAAGGTCTCATTAAGTTGCTGAGAGCCTCACTAAGTAGTTGAGGCTGGCTTCGAACCTGTGCAATCCTCTTGTCTCAGCCTCCCAAGCACTGGGATTATAAGTGTGCGTCGCCACGCCTGACTTTTCAAGATTTGCAGGGACCTCCCACTGCCAGCTTTCCATCCCTAGAGTGGCTACAAGTCTCTGGTTATTACCCTACACCCTCCAGGAACAGCAGAGTCTCACAGATAGATCACCCCATCGTGAGACGGCCCTCAACATGAACTCTCATCTTGTGGGAACCCAAGTGCCCCCTCCCAGGATCACAGGTCTGATAAGTGAGCGTTCCGGGCAGCAAGTAAATCTTATGTCACAGTGGCGCAGGCTTCCGTCACCGACGGGAGAGCTCTATGTATGAGCATCTGACCGTCATCTTGAGGAATGGCCCGGCGGCTACCAGGGCGTGCTCTGGCCGAGCCAGCCTTCAGCCTCGCAGCCGGCAGGGTGGAGCTCAGAGCGTCTCGCTGGACAGCTTGCGGCCGTGGCTTATATACAGCTTGTCCTCGTGTGTGTGGTCCAGTAAGAGAGCATGCCTGTCCAACGTGGTGTGTTGTGCACGGACACAGATAGCCTTCTGGCGGAGTTTCCCCGGCCGGGGCAGTCCTATGTATCTAAGCAGCCATCAGCCTGCATCTCACATGTCCACTCAAAGGGGGAGGTATCACTCAGAGAAAAACATCATCATGCTTGTCCTAACCATCATCATACTTGTGCTAATGCATGTTACTCCTAACACACCCCATACTTCCTCTGTTTAAACGTAAAGCTCATGTGAGTGACCCAAAGACAGGCTGAGATGCTGAGTCTCCCTTGGCCTTCAAGGCAGGGCCATGGTGGTTGACGTTCCTTTCTTGTTTTTCCCATTACTTCTTCCCTTTGGTTTTTGAGATGAGTAGCCAAACCTGATTCGTTGAGAACCCCATTTGGCCTCTGCCCTCCAACTCCAATAACACTATCCCCAAACATTTCCTGCTTTGCTTGACCCCTGTAACCCATAGCTGTTATAGTTTGATATAAAAAGTCACCAAAGGAGCTCACTTATTAATATTCAGGGCTGATACAGTGGAGTCAGGAGGGTTGTAATCACAGTAGTGATTGTATCCCTTGTAATGGATTTATCTGGGTGGTGGCCGAGGCCAGTGGGGTGTGGCTGGAGGTGGGTCCCTAGAGGTGTGACCCTGGGGATCTTATATATGGCTCCTCTCCCCCCAGTCCCCTCTTGCTTTTCGTCTCCATGATGTGAGGCTCAAGTTCTCTCCCCTGTCCACTTCCTACCATGTCCTGAGGTCCACAGCCCCCAGCCTCACGCAGACTGAACCCCAAACCATAAATCTTTCCTCTAAGTTACATGGTCAGTCTTTAAGATTATAGCTGCAAAATTGCTGACAGAAGCAGTGGCCAAGGTGGCTCTTTATAAACCGTTTGGGGGACTCTTCCTTGAGTGTTTATTTAAAAAATTTTCTTGGAGCCGGGCGTGGTACATACTTGTAATCCCAGTACTTCGGAGGCTGACACAGGAGGATTGCAGGTCCACGGGCAGCCTCAGCTACTTTGTGAGGCCCTCTGCAACTTAGTGAGATCCCGTTTCCAAACAAAAATAAAATAGGGCCAGGGGTATAGCTCAGAGGTAGAATGTCCCTGAATTCAACTCCAGCAAGTATGCATGTGTGTGCACACGCACACGCGCGCATGTGCGTTAGACAGGAACTCCTGGGAGACTCTAGCTGGGCATGATGGCGCACACATATAATCCCAATACTTGGGAGGCTGAGACAGGAGGATCCCAGGTTCTTGGCCAGCCTCAGCTACTTAGTGAGGTCCTCTGCAACTTAGTGAGACCCTGTTTCAAAATAAAGAATAAAAGATAGGGATGGGGGGGTATAGCTCAAAGGTAACTATCCCCAGTACTACTACTACTACTACTACTACTACTACTACTACTAGCAACAATAATAATAATAATAATAATAATAGTAAGTGGTCTTGGCTCTCTGGTCCAAAGGGCATATGTTCACTTATCACCTAGCCCTGCTGCTGGTGGTGGTAGAACTTGGCCCAGGCCTGGTCCTTCTCGGGCTGGTATCTGTAATGGCTCAGAAAACCTTTTATTTCAGAGAAGCAGCCATCTTAAGCATCTCAGTTTATGGTAGCCAGCCAGGAGAGGCCCGCAGGGGCCCGTTCAGTCCTGCAGTCCAGCAGGGGGCAGGGTAACTGAGGGCGGCACCCACCTCAGTTGTGGAGCCAGAGGTGAAGGGGATGCAGGTGCTTTGAGGCAGGAGCTGGCAGGGCTGCCTCCGAAGGAGAAGGGCTGGAGCCCAGAACGGAGGCCAGGACGAGGCAAGCTTCGTACCCGAGTCAGGGAGGTGGCTTGGGGCTGCGTGTCCAGAAAAAAGGAAAGGAGGTGCAAGCCAGGAAGTTAGGGTTGGTCACCCAGTCATTCATTCACTCAGGTGAGTAGGAGCTTACAGAGGGAAAAGTGACTTTCTCTCTGTCCTGAGTTATTAGGTCTCCATAACACAAGACAGCTTAGCAAGAGAAGACAACAGGAAGCTGATTACAATGCATACCTCTTGTACACAGGAGACACCCAGAGCTACCAGGAAACCCCAAAGGGGTGGCGTAGGATTCCAGGGAAAGAAAGAAGGAAGGGTGTTGGGGGGCGTGACCTGGATGCTGGAAAGGCTCCCTGAACAAGTCTCGGACGTGACCCAGCCGGGAGTGCAGACCTTCCCACTAACAAGACTGTGGCTTCAACTCCTTCTCTTCTGGGGAGAGAGGGAGATACCCTTGCAAATGGAGATTTCTTTTTATATAAATGTGAACTTCTCTTACACAGTGGTAACTTTGACTTTGTCTTCAGTTTCTGTTCTATCTTCCATTTCTCAACTAGCTCAAGATAGTCTCTATGCCAAAGAGGAACGTCTGGGTGCATATTCTGGACTTCTGCACTTAACAGTATTCCAGACACAATACTGGGCTTTGGGAAGACGAAACCATTGAGACCTAGCATGCGTTCTAAAGAGGAAGAAACACGGGTAGATGCAGAGCTGTTTGACAGTCCTCAGAGAAGGCCCGGCAAGGCACACAGATGAAAGCCGTCCACTCACTGAGGGCCGGAGAGAGGGAGCGGAGGTGAGGACCAGAGAGAGGGAGCGGAGGGGGTGGTTAAGAAGCGGCAGCCCTGAAGGTCTTGCCTTCAGCTAGATTCTGAGTGTCGGAGGCTTGCTGGGAACTTGGGTATCCAGGAGAGAAGTCTAGACCCAGGAAGAAGCACCTGGAGGGTTAAGTCCTCCCGAGTGAGATAGGCTGCTATGGGTCCCAGGGAGGCTGCCAGCCATCTAGGGCTGTGAGGGTGTGCGCAGAAACCAGGCAGGAGAGGCCCTGGGAAGCCAGGCTGTACAGAGACTGCAGACTGGGCTAAGGAGCCCAGGCTCTACTCCATCCATGAGAGGCTGGCAAATTCCTTCTGAAAGAACTAGATGGCTTTTAAAAAAAAAAATGGCGGCTTTGAATTCTGCTCCAGTAGCCTGCTGGAGCCTCCCTCCCGCTGTGAAAGTGAATGGTGTGGCTGTGATCCAGTCACAGGGTTTGCAAAGCCAGGCAGCTTGGCTTTAGGTCCTCAGCCCCAGCAATAGTGGTATTTTGTGGGAGCCGTGCACAGCTGCAGAGCATCCAGAGGAGATTTATGTGGCCGTAGTGTGCGAGGGAGTAGAAGCAGGAGGCTGGTGGGGCCAGAGGAGACTGCCCATCCGTGAATTTCTAAGTCGGAGTAGGATGATCGTAATAGAAAACGGAAAGAGAGGAGATGCAGAGGCCCTTTGTAGAGAGTAAAGGGGCCGGGCAGCTGAGCAGGCCTAGGAGAACACACTGTAGAAGTCACAGAAGAGTTAAAGTGGGTCCCAGGACTGAACCTGCAGAAGAAGAAAAGCAGCAGCTTCGCGATTTAATTTTAGGCAATACCTGCTGCTCCACAACAGAGATGGAGATAAAGATATTCATCAGCAATTGCAAAACAAATCAGAAAAATTACTTCCATGTTACTGCCAAGGCAGAAATTCATTTTTAGATGCAAATATTACTTGCAGGTGGAGGGAAGGGATTGGGGGTGGTGGGCAGGGAGAGGAGCTATCTTCCAGATAAGCTTTTTGCTAACTTGAAGGGAAATGGATACATCTGGAAAATTCAAAACTGTTTGCATAAGTGAGTGGGGCTGTTCAGACTCTGTTTCTCAAACCCCAGGTGTTACATCAGATAATGTTGCTAAAATGTTTGGGACTTAGGGAGGGAGACTGTATAAACATGTGGTTTTACTATAGCTCATAAAAGATGATTGTGTAGAAACCTCAGAAAAATTGAAAGCCGGCACAGTGTGAATGAATGGTTCCCTTCTGGTTTTATCACAGCACCTCGCTCCCGACTCGAGGGTGTGACTAGAAAAGGGTGTCTAGGGGCCAGGCCGAGGCTCAGGGAGTTGGCAAGCTGATCATTCGTCTGCTGTGGTCTGTTGTCTTTGGCATGTGGTAAAGATAGTGCAGTGTGCAGAAACATGTAGCCAGGTATTTATAGGTGCTCTGGATCAGACATGGGGAAGAAAGTGGGGACCCTCCGGTAAACAGAAGGCCGCTAGAGGTGCTTGGGTCAGGTGCCTGAGATTGTGCAAAACCTCCAGGGAAACGTGACCTCAGAACATCTCTTTGACGTCTTCCATCGTCTCAGGTAAAATGAAATGCGAAACAGACCTGTTTTAGCAGCTACATCTTGTTTTTATTTGCCCACGAGGCAGAGAATGTCAGAGGCTTTGAAAGCCAGCTGTGTGTGCAGCCCTGGGGCGGCTCCGCGGAGCACCAGGCCTCCTGCGAGAACTTTTATGTATCCAGGATAGTGGAGAAGAATCTGGCAGACGGCAAAGGAGGAGGGTGGTAGCCTTGATTGTCTGGGACTCTTCAGAACCCCTTCCTGGCCTTTCTTCTTTGGGGTGTTCTATGGTTTCATCTTCCATAAGACAGCCCGCTGGAGACTACCCATATAGGAACCACGCAGCAGGTGGAGACGAAAGGAATCAACTAAGGATTGCTTAGAAAGCTTTGCTCACCTCAGTGGAAGAGCTGCACTCCCGCCAGCGGGAGGCCCAGCGGCCTGGAAAGGAGTGCAGGATCCGGGGTTCAAACCCTGCGTCTGCCGCTCGCTAGACACCAGGCCTCAGGCTGCCTGCTGGATCTCTTGGAACTGCCTTGCCTTATCTGCAAAACCAGGGTGCAAAGATCTGCGGTCTTTGGGGCCACATGGTGGAAACCTTCTGTTAGTGTGTACTGTGTTTTGGGATTAGAATGTCCCCCCAAAAGCCCATATGTTTGTTGAAAGCATATGGTCCCCAATGCGGCGAGGTTCAGAGGCAGAACGTGTCTGGAGGAGGGGGTCCCTGCAGGCTTTGCCTTGGAGCTGGCCAGCCGTGGACCGACCCTCTAAAGCTGGAAACCTATAAACTTTTCCTCCTCTGCTTTGCTCGTCAGGTATTTTTATTACCATCACAAAAAAAGCTAACTAAAGTGGATTGCATGTCCCATGCAGCATCTGAGCACAAGAAAGGGCGTCAGTCACAGAGTGCGGCCCGGCACAGCCTCTGTGGGGTAAGGTAGAGAGAGCAAGGCCGGCTCCAAGCCGCAGATGGTGCTGCAGCGCAGAGCATCGGCCTTTGGCTCTGGAGCTGGCTCTGTGGTTGTGAACAAAGACGCCCTCTGAGCTGCGTCCTTGTCTTCTGCAGGATATGCAAATAATTATGAGGTTGCTGGGAAGAGTAAATGAATTAACATGAAAACGCGCGGAGGGAGCCGAGTGCTGGCCTGCCTCTGCTGGTGGTGAGGAGCCGGGCTGAGTTTGTAAGCTAATTTTTCCTGCTACCCTTCATTTAGCAAAGCCTGCAGCAACCAAAGCCCCGCCCCATGATGGCGAGAAAACAGCTATGGGCTATGTGCTCCGCTCAGAAAGCAAAACTGGTGTCTTATCTATGTCCTGAGGCCTCGGTCAAGCTTCCATGGTCAGTCCACAGAAAAGACCAAATGAACAGTCAGGGAGAGCACCCCACACTCCAGGGGGCCGGAGGCCAAGGCACCGCCGGCATCCTTTCCTGGGGTCCCCAGACCCACTCTCTGCCCTAGACTGTTGCCCTCGGGCTCTCCCTGGGCCCAGTGAGTGGCAGCCGCCAGCAGGCTACTACTCAACTGCTCCATGTCACTGTGGCTGGAGGTTGGATGCTGAGGCTTCTGGGCCAGCCCTCTCCCCACAGCTCCAGCCTGCCGGCCGGCCATACTACCCCTGGGCTCCGCTGGGCCAGGGGAGGTAATAGCACCCTACACTTGCTAGCGCCAGGACCTCCGTATCCCCCAGCCCCCCACACACCTTGGTAGACAGTCCCTCCAGGAATCTCCCCTGGAGTTTGCCTTCTGCTAGGAGCCAGGGACCTTGACTTTTTAAACCTTGTAAAAGAATTCAGGAAACGTCAGAAACCTTGATGTGATTCAGAGAGGGAGCTGTTAAGAGAATGGCATGTGAGGTTGGGGTAAGGCGGGACCTGGGAAGAAGTCGTCTAACAGGCGTTCCTCTGGGGACAGTGAGAGAGTAACCCTGAGGGGCCAGATGGATGTGAGGGCAGGACTCGGAGCAGAGCCCACTGTGGTAGGCTTCCTCATAGCCAGGCAGACAAGAGACGGGGCTCTGCCCTAGGGTGAGAAGAGGGCCCGGAGCCAGGGGGCCAGGCTGAGAGTCCAGGCCTGAACACAGAGCAAGGGCAGGCGAAGCGGGACCACCTCCTCTCACACCTTCCTGTAGCTGCCTGGCATCGCAAGCTCCTCCTGACCCCAGCAGTTTGCGTCCTGAAAGACAGAAGACCCACCACACAGAGGGGCCGAAGGGAGCAGAGTGGGAGGGCCGCGGCCTCTGAAAGGAAACCTGATTCCAGAGAAGACAGCAGCAGGCTGGACCAAGGAGACTTCAGCGGGGCCTCCTGGACCTGTTTCCTGCGTGGTTAGTGGCCAGCTTGTTTGAGCAGCGGAATCGGTGCCAAGAGCAGGCCGTCCCATGTCTGCAGCTGATAGAGGTGTCTGGGCTGGAGCCACCCGGCAGCTGTGCACAGGCTGTGCTGCAGAGGGCCAGGGAAGGGACGCAGAGAGACCAGGCCCCCGTGTGGGCCCAGGGAAGGGGCGCAGAGACCAGGCCCCCGTGTGGGCCTGGGGAAGGGGCAAGGAGAGACCAGGCCCCCGTGTGGGCCCAGGGAAGGGGTGAAGAGAGACCAGGGACCCATGTGGGCCCAGGGAAGAAGTGAAAAGAGATCAGGGCTCCTGTGTGAGCCCAGGGAAGGGGTGAAGAGAGACCAGAGACCCATGTGGGCCAGGGAAGGAGCGAGGAGAGACCAGGCCCCCGTGTGGGCCCAGGGAAGGGGTGAAGAGAGACCAGGGACCCTGTGTGAGCCCGGAGAAGGGGAGAGGAGAGACCAGGGACCCGTGTGGGCCCAGGGAAGGGGTGAGGAGAGACCAGGGACCCGTGTGGGCCCAGGGAAGGGGTGAGGAGAGACCAGGCCCCATGTGGAGGCTCGTTGTCCTTGCTAGCACACCTGCCTCCAGCATGGGCAGGTGTGAATCTCTGCATCACAGTGCGGCGCCCTGCCCCTGCCTTCCATCCACACGTGCTTCTTGGCAGAGGCAAGGCAGATTGTGGGCAACTGGGGAGGGGCATAGAGGATGAAACTACTCAGGTGCCCGAGTCAGCCAGTGGCACTGAGCCTGCTCAGTGCTCAGAGCGAGCCTGGGCTCACACCAGCACATATCTCTAGCTCCTGAGGCCAGGACAAAGAGCAGTGGGCCTTCCTGGTTCACCCTGAGGCCCTTCCTCCCTCCCACACCCTGGCGTGCTCCCAAAGGTCCGGGCCATGTTGGCCTGCAGGTCCTCACAGGTGCCCTGGGGCCAGGGCAGCTTCTTTATTTTCCCTGCAACATGGTGCCTGATACATATTTGGGGGACTCATTAGAAGAGCCCGGAGACCAAACCACCCCTCAGAGAAATCCCGTTGTGGGCTAGCTTTCTCCTTGTCTGAGAGCGGAAGGAGCCTAGGGAGAGACGAAGAGTTGGGCTGTAGGGTTTAAAGCATTCCTCTGAACAGAACACTGTGTGCGCGCGCGCGCTGGGAATTGAACTTAGGGCCATTCTACCTCTGAGCTATGCCCCCAGCCCTTTTATTATTTTGAGACAGGGGCTTGCTCAGTGGCTGAGCATTTCCCTACGTTGCTGTTCTTGAATCTGTGGTCCTTCTGTCTCAGCTTCCCAAGTGCCAGGATGACAGGCATGCCCCGCCCGCCTGGCTTTGTCCCATCGCTTTGCTGTTGGGTCCTATAACATATCACCTTTTTGTTACTCTCCCGGATTCTTGATCTAGGTGGGAAAGTGCTGCCGCACAACCCCCTGGGTAAGTAAAATGACCAGCTGGGGGGTTCGCGCCAAGCATGAGGTCCCCCCAGCTGGGGAGCGTTTCTGGGGGTGGAAGACGTCAACAGATGGGGTGAACCTTGGGCGGCGACTCTTGGCCTCCCGGGAGGCGGTCTGTCAGGAGTCCCAGTGATGTGGGGAGTCACGTCTCGCTGGGTTCTTGTCCAGTAGATTTTGATGGACCTAAGGACTAAGGAAGAGTAGAGAGAGATGAATGCTTGCTTGTTTTAAGTTATGGAAAGGTGGAAAGACAAAGACCGCTCCTCCCACACGGTATGGGGACCATGGAGTGGAAGTGACCCTACATGTTCTTGGAAGTGAGCTTTCATACCATACTGAGGTTCCTTCTCTATCTGCTCTTTCGTGACTGGTTAGAATTGAGTCTCAGGGACCTGGTGTCTTTTGACCAGGTTCAGTCCTTAATCTGAATCATGTCGAAGGGGCTGGTGGACTCTAAGCTCCTGAGATCACTTGTCTGCTCCCCAGTCCCCACCTCTGTTCGCCGGAGGCTGGCCAGACGGGAGGACCTTGACCAGAGGAGGCTGCTTTCCCTACCCACCTCCCAGACCTCGGCCAGTTGCCGAGCAACATAGGGCGCATGAGGCTAGCCTCCTGGCCTCCAGGTGAGCCCACCTCTGCCGTGCAGTTTGTGGGAGAAGCCAGCCTAGGACAGAGATACAGGGGGACATTTCCACTGAATTTTTTGAAATGTGTGTATCGTGCAGAATTCCAAACAAAGACAAAGAATTATGGCACATTGTATCAGTTTTCATAGACCCATTACCCAGCTTTAACAATCACCAGCTCCTGGACAAACCTTCCCTGTTTGGGGCAACGTTCTTGCTCTGTGAGCCCAAAGCTGGGCAGTGTGACGCTTAGAGGAAGAAGGCTTTATTTGCTCATGGACAGGGAGACTTCAGAGACTGTAATCTATCTTGGTCCTGGCGTCTAAGAAGCCATGGCTACAGATCCTCAGGGCATCGTGGCAGAACAGAGAGCTCAGAGGATCGGACATACAGGGGCACCAGCTGTGCCTGCCACGCACCCAGGGGCCCTTCCCGCAGCCAGATGCTTCCTGCCCCAACCTGACTGCCCGTGGACCACATGAGGTCTGGGCGATTCCTGTCCACATCTGCGTCTCCCCTCCCACTTAATTTGCAAGCAAGTCCTCCATTATAACGGCATAGTCAGCAATGAGGGATGCAATGATTTCCTTCATAACATCTACTGGCTGCTCAGTGTTAAATTTCTGGAGTCTCATGCATACCATGAAGTGTGTGTGTGTGTGAATAGAGAAGCAAATGAGATCTCTACATAGTTGTGAGTTCTTCCTTCAGTTTTTTAACCCACAGGTTGCCGGTCCATATTTCTAAAAGCTTCTTCTTGTGGTGTATTTGTTTAAGAAACCAGTTTCAAACTCATAATTGATTTTAGGCCTGGTATATTAAAGTTGAAAGTTGTAAAATCACTTGACTAGGTTTACTAAAGATGTTAGTGTTAGCTTGATACTTATAAATGAATCAATTTGTCCTAGCTGTTTAAATACTTAGAAAAAGTTTCTTGTTAGAGTCCAATGTGTTCCCTACTATGCATTTGAAGGCCTTAATTTAAAGAAAATAAAATATTAAAATTATAAATACAGTTTAATATTTTAGTAAATTTACCCACGTGTGTGAACTGCACCGCTTCTTCAGAGAAAATTAGGTGTACTCTACTTGACTGAATGAAACCTTACTCAAAAACTCCATGGAAAGTGACTTCTCTTATTTAAAATTTGCTAGATTTGTAAATAGAATAATAAGGGTTATGGTGGAATGTAGGCTTAAGAAAAAACATTTTAAAATGTCTTGTTTTCAAATTTTTATTTTATTATACACATAATCTACTTATGGGTGCAGTGTCATTCAGAGTGGTGACATACACGCACACAGTACTTGGTGAACTTCACCCTGGCTCCTGCCCATCCCCACTTTTCCCCCACACATGAGCTTGAGATTGGCACTGGTAATTCATATATGTGCGTACGTCGGTGCAAGTGTTCCATTCATTAATTAGCCTTTCCTCCCTCACCATCCTCTCCACTCCCTCCATTCAAAATTAGTTTATAAGTAGTTCTTTCTGTGCGAGTACACGAGCGTGCATGCACAGATGCTCGTACACACTCGCCCATGTTGACACTTGAAGCCCATCTCAGTGATCACAACATGGTGCTGTGTCATAATGGCTGGTGTCCTCCTGTATGGCCCTAATGCATTGTGAAGTGTGAGCTCTTTGCCAGCCAAAGCCTTTCAACCCTGTGGCTTCACTCCTTAGCTCAGTTCCTATAATGGGCCCTGGCAAGTATCATCCACTCCACCTTCAGTGCTGCCCTGGATGCTAGGGATGCCTTCAGTGCGTCCCGTGACAGTTAGGTTGCCCCTGAGGTCAGTGTCAGACACTGTTACAGTTTTGATTTAATAATGTCCCCTAAAGAGCTCACATATTAATATTCAGGGTTGATATAGTGGGAGTCATGCTCAAATGACTCCATTGTGACGGCTTTACCTGGGTGGTACCTAGTAGGCAGGCTGGGTGTTGAGGTGGAGGTGGTCCCTAGGGTACAGCCTTGGGGATGGTATACACGGTTTCTCCTCCCTGCCTGCTATCCTGCTTCCACCTCCATGATGTACGCATGGTTCGTGTGCTCTTCCTCTCCGCCTCTTGTCGCCATGACCTGAAACCCACAGTCCCTGGCTGCACATGAACTGAGTCTGAAACTGTAAGAAAATCAGTCTTCTGTTCTCTAAGTTACATGGTCAGTCTTTTAGATTATAGCTGCAAGGATGCACACACACACACACACACACACACACACACACACACACGTCGGGCACTGGGGGCTGTACGGGAGGTGGGGGAAGTGGGTGTTGTGGCTCTTAACAGCCACATTGACTCTGTAGCTCATTGACTCTGTAGTCCTTTCTTGCCTGTCTTAGTTCTGACCACTACAACAAACCACACCACGGACCACATGTGTGACATAAAAGCATTTGTTTCTCACCATTCTGAAGGCTGAGAAGGCCGAGATCAGGTGCAGGGTGGAGACCGCTTCCTGGTTCAGAAGCTGTCTCCCTCGCCTTGTGTCCCCATGTGGTGGAGAGCACCCAACCCATTCCAGAAGGCACCATCCTGTGACCTCCTTGCCACCCAACATCGCCACAGCAGGGTTCACATTTTGGTGTATGCGCTGGAGGACACAAACGTCTGGCTCCCCGTCCGACTTCCCCAGCCTCTGTGTGATCTGGTGTCAGCCCTCGAAGGAGCAGCTCTCCACACACCATGGACGCATCACTAAGCTCAGCTTCAGTCTTGGCCTTCTCAGTTCCAGGGACTGCCTTGCTGACCCCGGGCGTCAGACTTCATTCTCTAGACTCTGGAAAACACAGTTGTGCCCTGTGTCCTGTGGTTACCTCCCCTCCCTCTCCCGTGCCTCATATCCTCACCCTGAACCAACCCTCCAGCAACCTGACTTGGAAACGCACCGTATGCTGGATCCGACTCCAGCGTGTCTCTAGTAAGCAGTGGGAGCCCATTCTGGCTGCTCTGACCAAATGCCATGACCTGTATGGCTCATGAAGAATAGACATTCTCTTGTCCCGGTTTTGGAGGCTGGGAAGTCCAAGATGATGGCCCTGCAGGTGTGCTGGGCAGAGAAGCCTACCCTCTGGTTCATAGATGGTACCTTCTTGCCACGGTAGGAAGGGCAGGCAGCTCTCTGCGGCTCTGTTGTTAGGGTGTGAATCCCATTCATGGGGCCCTGCTGCCCTTGTATTGATGATTAGGCTTCACCAGCTGAGTTTTAAAGGGGTACGAGCAGTCAGGTTACAGAACCTGGCTCTCCTGGGAATCGGTGCAATAGCAGGCACCCACACCTTCCTGTTCAATGAATAATAAAGAGAAATGCATGAAACTGGACTAGGGATCAAGACAGCTTCTCTGTGAATGTATGTGTTTCCAGGAAAAGCAGAGAAAAGTCAATACCTAACACCCATTAGAAATAATCTTCGAGCAAAAGTACCGTGGAAGGAAAAGTGGCCCCAGGGGGTGTGTTTAAGCAGGGACTTGTTCACAGAAGCGCCTCTCACCCCAGAAACCAGATCAATTTATTCATCTTTTTAAATATTGGAAGTCAAAGGCAAGGTTTTTAAAGTGGACAAGAAGAAAAGAAAGATCATAATAGACGTGGAAGTATTCAAATGAATCTAGGCCTCTCCCAGATCGCGAGGCAAAGGTGTTACTTTGGAAGAAAGTTCTAGAAAGCACAGCAAGCCAGAGGCCCTGGCCCCTGCTGGCCAGCGCAGCCAGGAGGAGACTGTGTCCACGTGAGAAGACGTTGGCAAGAAGCAGGGAGGACCAAGGGCACACACTTAACAACGAAGAGGAGGAGGAAGTACAGAGGCTCCAGAAGAGCCGGAGAGGGCGGCGCTCGGGCAGCAAACACAGAAAATAAGCATCAGTGAAATGGACACAGCAGGGGAGTCTGCAAGATGTAAATGGTGTTTTTTTTTTTACCATTCCATCCCAAATATCTAACCCATGATCTATCAGTGCTCAATACATCCATTTTGCCACACATAAATTTTCTCTTTACTATTATGATGCTTTATGCTTCTGAATCATTCAATCTTTTATTTTTAGAGTAGGCAATCTATAAATCATGACAATATATATTATTTCATAAAGTTGTTCAGACTCCCAAGATAACAAGATGAATAGGAGTGAGGTAGAGGAGGAAGAATTTGGCAAACTAACTTGATATGCCACGCAGAAAGGGGCGCCCTTTACTGCGCTCGGCTGGACACATTGCTGAGTGCCGACAGCAAGCTTGACGCTACTTCAGAGGTTCAGGTGTGTCCTCCAGGACTTCATGTATTGAACTTAATCCCCATCGTGCGATATTAAGGGCGAACATGTCACCTGTCTACACGAGTGAAGGTGGAGCCTTTGGGAGCTAGTGAGGATTACATACTATGGTTACGGTGGTTACGGTGATGTCTAGGTTCCCAGACTGAATACTGGTGCGTCTATAAGAAAAAGATCAAAAGAGAAACTCATATACACAAGCATGCTCCCTGAATCTCACTGTGTGATGCCCCGTGCTACCTTGGAACTCTGCCAATCAGAAGCCCCTTGACTTTAGATGAGGCAAAATAGACCTCTTTTCTTTATAAAGTAGACTGCCTCAGGCATATTATTAAGTTCAGAAGCCAGACCAATATAACATTTTTCTTGGCTCTGCAAAAAAAACCATAAACAACAATATGATTAATAAAGTCAGTAAATGAGAATGGAAATATTTTCCTTTGGTATTTATTATAACTTAGTGGAGAATTATTCTCTGTTACATGGTAATAAAGTTTATATCTAACTGGAAGCATATAATCCCTCATACATATTTTAAAATTCCAAGAACTAATGTGAAAGGAAAAAGAGCACGACTAGACTAATAACCAAATAAGAAATGATAAGCACTGTTATTAAAGATTTATATCACACAAAGAACCTACTCTAAATGAATTCCCGGGGTGGTCTTCTTAACTTTAAAAAAAATCAAGAATACTTGAGTTTTATGTAGCCTTTGAGAATACAAAAAATATAGAATTTTAGAAAAAATATTTTTGAAACAAATATAGGCTAATTCTCAAAGCTGATAGATACCAACCATGATGACAAACCAAATCAATTCACTTTGGAAAAAGAGATTTAAACATTCCAAATAAAACATAAAATAAGTCCTTAAGAGAATTGCTTATTAAACCTTAGCCAGTTTTAATCATAGAGATCAGGGCTATCAAACAAAAATTAAAAGCCTGTCATTATGTTATCTTAATATGTGCCCAAGAAATATCTTCAAATTGAGAAATTCATTTTGTATACAATTCTTTTATTTTTTATTTTTTACTTTTTGCAGTACTGGGGATGGAACCCAGGGGCATTCTACCTCCAAGCTACACCCTCAGCCCTATTTTTATTCTTTATTTTTGAAACAGGGTCTCACTGAGTTGCAAAGGGCCCCACTAAGTAGCTGAGGCTGTCCTCAAACCACGAACCTCCTCTCGGCCTCCCAAATGTTGGGATTACAAGCGTGTGCTACCACGCCTGACTATGATTCTTTATGATTAGACAGGCAGATCTTTCTTTAAATTACTTATTTTATTTGTGGTCATGGGGGGTGGAACCCAGGGGCTTTCTACCTCCGGGCTACACCCCAGCTCTATTCTATAATTTATTTGGAAACAGGGTCTCACTAATTTGCTGAGAGCCTCACCAAGTAGCTGAGGCTGGCTTTGAACCTGTGCAGTCCCCCTGGATCAGCCTCCCAAGCACAGGGATTACAAGCGTGCGCCACCACGCTCGGCTAAAATCTATTATTTAGTCTCATTTCAACTTACACTTATTGAGGTTAGGCTTGAAAGGCACATTATACATGTTAGAGAAATGTTAGACTCATTTCTTTAAAAGCCAACACAAAATGGTAACAAAATAAAGATGCCCTCTTTACAATGTCTATTTAATACTATTATTTCAGAATAGCTTACAATATATGCTGGAGAAGGAAGACAACATGATATAAATATATGAAGGAAAAGAAAGCAAATATCCCTTTTTATTGGTAACCTAGAAAATCAAAAGAAATCAACCAAGAAATTATTAGAGGAAATAAATGAAATCTCGAGTTATGGAGTAGAAGATGCAGCGTCCAAAATCAATTGCATTGTTACACACACCAGCCGCACGCTGGAAATCAAGTGAAAACAAGAACCCACTTATAGTAATAAAAAATTGTGACTATCAACGTGAGCCGTAAGGGATTTATTCAGACACTATTTTAAATATTTAATGGCAAAAGGACATTAGTGACTGAGGAGAGAGACTTCGCGGTGAGGAATCCCACAGGCAGTGGGGTAAGAGCGCACCTGCCATTCCCCAGCCTTCACACCTATCGGCGTCTGTTCCTTGGTGCCTCCAAGAGCCTCCTTGGTGCCTGGGATTGTGGACGTGGCCACCAATGTTGTCAGCTTTCTGCTGTGCTCTTTTAACAACAACAACAACAACAACAATAACAACAACAACAACAAATCTCCACCTCTGTCTGGTCCTGACTCCCAGCCACCGAGTTTCAAGTCCCAAGTCTTGGCTTATTTTTTCTGCTTGTTCATTTCGAGGCACCCCGTCTTGAGTCCTCCCAGTGATCAGACTCATCCCTGGCTGCTGTCATAATTGGACATTCTTCAAACACCTATTCCTGCTGTATTCCCTGAGCCAGTGGCACCCCCATTGCATTTGGAGAATCTAAGTGTGAGATTTAATGCTATTTGATTTAAAATTCCATGAAACACCTTTGAGTGGAATACAACTGGAAGAATGGATGCTGATGAAGAAATTTAGAAAAGACAATAAGGTGTGCATGTAGGTTTTATGCATTTCTTTTGTGTCACATTTTATTCTTAAAAATATTTAAGAAGCTGGGTGCAGTGGCTCATGCCTATAGTCCCGGTAATTAAGGCAGGGCAATTGCAGGTTCGAGGCCAGCTTCAGCAATTTAGCAAGACCCTCATTAACTTAGACCCTGTTTCAAAACAAAATTAAAATAAAAGCACTGTGTGTGTGGTGGGGGAGGTAGCTCAGAGGTAGAATGCCCCTGGGTTCAATCCCTAGTATAAAACAAAACAAAAAATTAAGAGAGAAAATGTAATCTGGTGGGCTAATCTGAGAAAATAGTTCTAGAGAAGGCAAATTATTTCTTTCCAAGGTCACATGGGAGGTGAAGAGAAAAAATAGAATTTGAACTCATATCTTTTTACACCAAAGCCCAGACTCTTTAGTATTACTGTCTACAGATGCCAACAGAGCAAAGATAAATATAAATATCCAATCCATAAAAATTATCTAGAAAAAAACAGAACCAAATATTTATCTTCACTCTGGGAGGAAATTTATGAATATTAAAAATGGAGGCCATCGTCAGAACAAGATGGATGTGTTGAAATTCATAAAACCAAGGACTTTGTACAATAAAAAGCAATAAAATAAACAGCAGAAGGACAGCAACCGAAAAGGGGAAATATATTTCGTAAATATAATCGGAAATATTTACCATCCAAAATGCAAGAAGACCTGATAAAACACATCAGGTTGATACCCAGATTCCACAAAGTAAGAGATCAAGAGAGAAGAGAAGAAAGTGCTACCTGGAGGGAATTTAGGTGGGAAAATCATCTAAGGCACTCATACTATCAATTAAACACAGCCAATGAAAGCAAGCTTATGGTATAATTACTGACAGTGAGCAAAGCCAGTCAAGCCCCAGGGAGGGGGCTGGGCTGTTTGCACAGTCCATCTCCAGTGCCTGTGTTCTTCACCCACGACCCACAGCGGGGCTCTTGCTCGCAGGACTTTGAGCAGCTTCGAGGGGACGTGATTCATTCCGCTGACCCAGGCGAACGCCTCAGGCCAGGTGACTTCCGCTCAGCCACGCCACCGCCACTGCTCACCTGCATGACTGAGTATCTACCACCGTCCCCTCCAGGATGAAGGTGATGAACAGTGCACCTGTTCCGGTAGAGTCCACGATGCTCCAGGAACTGGCCATCTGTTAGGTCCTGCAGGGAGGCCTGAGGTCAATACCTGGGGGACAGAAGGAGAAGATGGAGTAAAAAGCAGGTCGTCAGCAGATGGGCCAGTGCCCTGGGGCAGCGGAGGCCAGCGGAGAGAAGCCAGCGATGGGGGTGGGTGGTGAGGACTCGGCTCAGGGTGTGCTCTCCGGTGGCGGCGGGGACAGGCTGGGCTCGTTTCGAGGGGCTCACAGAGACACTCGTGTCTAGTGGCCACCCAGGGTGCCACGCTGCGTCTCCTCTCTCCCCCTTGGCACCTGGATTTCTGGCTGCCTGAGATATTGCAGTGGCCTGATTGTGTGTGGATTTGAGTAAGTGGAAATGCATTTCCCAGAATTCCCTTCCCTGTATGTTTTTGGTCAGAGCCTCAAGAGAAATTTCCAGAAGAATTTGAAAGGGAGAAGCGAGGCCCTTGTCCTGCTCCCCTCGTAAAGGAAGAGGTTGAGGCTCTGTTGTGGCTCACACTTTTGTTTTCTCCCCTCTATTCTGTGGACGTCCTTCACTGGGACGGGCAGAGCAGGGCCATCAGCTCCTCCGTCTCTGGTGAAACCTCTCCCTGCAGCTTCCGCAACGTCCCAGACCAGATGTGAGTGTCGGCTCACAGTGAGAGGACCACGTTCTCCCCACGCCATTGATGGAGAGAGCCCGAGACAGGCTTTGAGCTTCTTCCTCTCTGGGCTCCGGCCACTCTGGGGTCCCTGCTTTATCGCCTTCTCTTTCCCACACTTGCCCTGTGACTGAGGCTCAGACTAGGCACAGTAAACACCTGTTAGACTTTTCCCCTCTCCCACCTGATGCCACATCCCTCAAACCCTATTGTCTTAGTCCATATTCTACTGCTGCAACCTTATGCTACGGACTGGGAAGATCATAAACAATGACAGGTTATTGGGAGAATGGAAAGACCACAGTTGAGGGACCCCTTCTGCAGAGGGCTGATCCACTGCGTCATCCTGTGGTGGACAGCACCCCACTGTCCCTTCAGGGGAGTGAGTGTGCGGGACAGCAGGGGACCCAGCTCATTCTTCTCATTACTAACCCACTCCCTGTGATTAGCCACTCCATAAGAAGGGCGAGAATCCACGTGTTAGAGGCCCCATGGCCTAGGCACCTCCCAAAGCCTCACAGTCGTGACATTTCAACAGATTCTGGAGGTGCGTTCAAACCAGATCACTCGTGTTCTGTGGCACACCTAGTGTATCTCTGACACACAACTTGATAGCAGAAGTGATTCCAGGAAATGGAGACCACGGATGGGTTCTCTGCATTGGTTCTGACTCGACTGTGATTGGTTCTCTGATTTGACTAGATTTCCTTTCTTTTTTTCTTTCTTTTTATGTGGTACCGAGGATGGAACCCAGAGGCCTTCTACCTCTGGGCTATATCCCCAAACCTATTTTATTTTTTATTTGGAAACAGGGTCTCACTAAATTGTTGAGCACCTCACTAAGTAGTTGAGGCTGGCCTTGAACCTGCAATCCTCTTGACTCAGCCTCCCAAGTACTGGGATTACAAGCATGTGCCCCCATACCCAGCTCTTTCTTTTTTTTTTTTTTTTAATATGGTACTGAGGATCAAACCTAGGTACATTCTACCTCCAAGCTATTCCCTAGTCCTTTTTATTTTTTCTTTGAATCAGGGTCCTGATAGGTTACTGAGAGTTTCACAACATTCCTGAGACTGCCAACCTATGATTCTCATGTCTCAGCCTTCCAATTACTGGGATTATAAGCATATATCGCTGAGCCCAGCATTTGACTAATTTAAAGACATTAGTGGCCAGGTTTTCAGTGGTAAGAAGGAAACTGTCAGTCCAAGGCACACGGTCAATGTGACTCTGCCCTGGGGTAGGGGAGTAATCAGACTTCTCGGGGATTAATAGACTCAGAGCTGACGCTAGCTTCTTGAGGCTGCAAGCACCACTGTGATTCACAAGTCAGACCAGAGGCTCATCCCCAAGATGTTATAAATGTGCGAGTGTGTTTGCGATTGGTAAAGAAAGGGAGAGCGAGTGAGAGGCGTGTGGATGCCAAGGCCTTAAGGGGTGGGCTGTGGTGGCTCTGTACTATGTGACTGGTCTTTGAGGATCTGTATTTTCTAGTATGTGTGGTTCAGGCTAGAGCTGGCTACCTGAGAAACCCATGTGATTTGGGAGGCACAGGTTAAACAAGGTGCATGCCCTGAGGGTCGGTGGAAGTACATCTGCTTTCGCTTTTCCTTGGGAGGGGGGTGCTAAATAACTCATTTGAATAAATTTGTCTTTAATACACGTGTAAAACAAGATGCCTACCGTTTCAATGGAGTTAAATTCAGGCTTCAAAACTGACCAATAACTAAAAACGCGTTAATTTTGAGAGGTTTTTAACTTTTTCAGTTTTTAATTTTGAAAACTTTTTAACTGTAAAAATAACCAATACAGAACTCAATTTACTGCTTCCTGTCACAATATTAAAAATAAACTTCTTAGCTTTCCAAGGTTACCAGAAGTGCCCCCCACCACCAAAAAGAAAATTGTTTTTCTTAAGCAGGTAAAAGTATAGTACATACTGGTGTTTATTGTTAAAAATTAAAAGCAAAGAAGAACTCCAACTTGAATGTGATCTGAGTGTTTTAACCCATTAAAAAATTCTACCTGACACATGTAATTGGTTCATAATCTTGGTATAAAATTATCCCCCTAAATTTTAATGCTATAACTGAACTTTAATACATAAAGCAAGACAAGAGAATCTAACATAATTTAGTATCTTTTCTTGTTTAGTTTTATTTTTGCCAATAAGAACCCATATTTAGTGGCATCATTTTTCATTCAAAACAGATGACCATATGAGGTGTCAAATATCTCTGCTTCTTCTTGGTGGGCTGGTTATTATCAAAGTCTCATTAAAGCCACACATTTTCACATGAGGATAATCAGTTTTCACTGAAAGTCAGTAATATGTGTACGTGTGGATAAAACAAAGCAAAACTAGCAAGAGAACACTGGAACCGAAACCTGGGAAAACAAAAGGAAGGACTTTAAGTAGAAATAATAGTTCTTGTTGAATCATTAAGATAACGAATGGATCCTAGTAGAGTCCCTGCTTTTTGCATCTGGCACATTTCTCAGTGTGGACAAGCTGGGGCCTGATTTTTCTGCCAAGATGGCTGAAGTTTTGAGTGAGGACTAGCCTTGTCACTGGTGACTGCCAGGCGTCTTCAAATCACAGTGAAAGTTGTGCTCAAGTGGGGCACATCCTCTCAGCTCCAGGAAAACACACACTCACACTGAGCGCACCCTTCGCTTCCTCCTCCTGATCCCATTTGGAATCAGCTACCCAAAGGGACTTCCAGGCACATGTGAATGGTAAGAGACTCTGCCGCCCTATCCAGTATAATTTATTAAGTATAAGTTATTAGGAAGTCCTGTTGTGTATATGATGAGAGAGAGAGAGAGAGAGAGAGAGAATGAATGAGAATGTGTAAATGGATACCAGTTCCACCATTAAAAAGGAAGATAACAAAATTGCAAAGGGTTGTATCATGTGTGGGCTTCAAAACAGTCAGAAATAAATTCATTTATTTAAAAAACCTATCTCTTCTGTAGCAAGAAGATAACAGAGAAGCCATCCATCTTAACCATTGGGAATTTTCACTGAGCATCTTTTAGTGTTGAAAATAATCTACCTTCATAAATAAGTATCTCTGCTGATATACTTATATCAGATGATAAAGATTTCTTAAGTTTATGAAATGCATCATATGTACACAAGTTATGAAAACCTAGTTGTGGTTTAAAGAATCATGAGTATTTAATGTCAAGAAATACCAGTAAAATTGGCCCTCTGCATCTATGGATCTTGTCTCTGTAGATTTCAACCAATGGTGCATTGAACATATTTGGGAAAACTTGTGTCTGTAGTGACATGCAGAGACTTTTTTCTTGTCATTATTCTTTAAATAGCACAGTATAATAGCTATTTACAATGCATTGGTGTTATAAGTAACCTAGAGGTGATTTAAAGTATACGAGAGAATGCTCTCTACTTGTATGGAAAGATCATACTATTTTATATAAGGGACTTGAACATCTAAAGATTTTTATATCCAGAGAAGGTCCTGGAACCAATTCTCTGCAGGTGCTGAGGGACAGCGATACCTGAGAAGCCCCCCACCCCACACACATACACATCACTTCCCAGTTGCCTATTCCTTACACCCTGAGATAAAAGTTATATTGTTTTGCTTATCCTTTAGTTTTACTTTTTACCACCCATGCACGAACCCCTAAACTGAGAAGCAGGTGCACTGTGGCCCTGCGAGATGAAAGTCGTTAGGAGAAACTGCACTGAACAATCTCTGATGATGGTCTGCGGCCAGGGAGCACCGGGAGCACAATCTGTGGCAGGTGAGAGCTTGGCTTAAGCCCGCCAGAAAATTCCATCTGTAGATCAAAAAGAAGGGAGGCAGCTGGGATGCTCACACACGTCTTGCACATCTCATGAGTGACGCACGTCCACACGCAGTGGCTGCTGTGCAGTTGCGGTCTGGGTCTTCCTTTATCTTACGTGTTTCTTTCCAAGGATGGATTTTTTTCTTTCTCATATATTTTATTCACCTCTTCTTGTTTTTTTTTTTTTCTCTTCTTTTGACAGAGCACGTCCACCAAGGATATTACTGAGAAATTGTACAGGGTAAATAAGTGTTTTGAGAGGATGCATACTTAAGGATGCTTTATCCTGCCCTTACTTATGAGTGATAGTTTGGCTGGGCATAGAAGTCCATGTTGAAGATATTTTCCTTCAGGGGTTTTATGATTGCTTAATGAAATGTCAACAGGCATTCTGATCCCTGATATTCTGTGATTTGTATTCTTCATGGAAGCTTTTGGAACTTTTTTTTTTTGCCTTAGCCTATATTCTGAAAGTTTGCAATAATATCTCCCACCTTGGATCTATTTAGATTGATTATGCAGGCATCTGGGTTGATCTTTTCAATCTGGAAACATAACTCCTTTTACTAATCATTTTGAGCCATTAACTAAGAATAAAATAAAAATGTAGCCTCTTCTTCTAGAAAAAAAGAGTAATTTTTTATTAGCCAGTTTTAAATGTTTGATCAATCATTGACAACCTGACTCAGTCTAATCCACCAATGATAACTTGCTTCCTTGAATACACTTCTAAAAACCCAGTCCACTGATGATCTCTTCTGAGGGTTGGTCAGCCAGCAGCCAACTCATGCTAGTAAAGTCTCATGTAAGTAAGCATGCTTCCGAGGCTGACAGCAGCCTACTGCCATCTCTAAAACCAGCACGATCCCCAAATAGCCCCTGACTCCAAAACTTCAGATAAATCCATCGGTCTACTTTGCTTGCAGAGATTGTCCCAAACCAGTGTGGCTCTTCATTCTTAAGAAAATAATGAAATAAGCTCTTATGTGTTACTCCCAACTATGTGCCATCTTACACTTAGATCCAACTCTTTTTGTTTTATTCCTTTTAGGCTTTTTATAATTTTTTAAAATCTGCACTACCTGTGCATGTATGAACTGAGTAGCAGACACAAACCTAGCTACAGAAGGGAAAGACAGCGTGGCCCCAGTCAGATGGAGGCTCTGGAGAGTCCGGTTGAGTGAAGCCTCTTGAGTGACAGCCCTATTTTTTACATAACTACAAATCTACAACATGATGACCAAGTGCTGGCTCACAGCTGTGATCGCACATTTCACAGAAGAGGCTGGCACGGTTGTGAGGCCGAAGTTTACAGTGTGTGTTTCACATGAAAGGTCTCACTTGCTTCTCTTCACCTGGGTCCTTGGTCCCTGGATTACTAGCCCCAGTCTTGGCTCCCCTCAGCCTAAGACTCTCATCTCAGCCCCCTGCCTAATGAGATAGCCCTCTTAGAGTCGCCCAACTCTTCATGGGACGAGGGCAATCAACTATCCTATGAGAAAGAGAACAGAATGGGTGGTTGAGATCCTTGTGTTCAGAGCTCCATGTGGCAAATACCAGTTAGGTGATCCCAGGCCCCATGTTCTTCAATACATTTCAGTTTTTCTGTGAAATTAAGCTTGAACCAAATCAATTGTCCCCAATTCTGATTGCAGCTATTTAAAAATACGAATTCCTGGGCCTTACCGAACCACTTATAGGACCTGGGATAGGGCCTGTGCCTCAGTATTAAAATCTTCTATGTGATTCTAACGTGAAGCCAGGCGTGGGAAACACGGGACCAGGTGATCTCTGAAGCCACATTCATGCTTATGCTTGGAATTCTGGGAAGGACTGGAATATTTCATTGAAGGAGTTGGACACTGTTTTAGCAGGACTCTTTATTCTACAATATTCTAAGGGGAAAAAGACACATGCACAGGTATAACACAAAATTTACACTGGCAAGCAATATGCAAAATAGAAATCAACGAACACAGAGTATAGAATGCAACCTTTCTCAGCCCCACTCATAACTGTGACTGTCACTGCTAGTGATAAACAGGAGGGTCTCTGTTAACCATCCTCTGTCCTTTTAAGGCTCTACTTGTTGGGAGAGATTAAAGCTCCAGCTAGACATAGTCTCACCCACAGCGGCCAAATGCCATAATGTCTGCATCTCCAGGATCCAGGGTCCCTTCAGAAGCAAAGGTTGAGCCCAGAGTCGTTTACACTAACTACGAAGGCAGTTTATCTCTCGAGGGTCTGCCCAGCACTTGTGAAGTAGGTATTGTTAGGATGGACAGGAAACTCAAGAAAGAACTGCGAGGTTTCCAGGAAAGACTGGATCCAACAAGATGAGCTGGGTAAGCCGATGAGAAAGTGGAAGCAGCAGCTCAGAAAGCCAACAAACTAAACCCACCACAGAGGAGGCAGAAGTGGAGGGAAAACAGGAGCACCTTGGTCAGGATGAGAGGCGGTCCTCCGCACTGAATAGACAGGCAGTGAAGACGTGCCACGGTGGACGGTAGGGTAAGCAGAAATGGAGGCTGGGGCAGCCCTGGGGATGTATCTTGAAGACCTTCAAGCACAGAGAGCTGTCTGCTTTGAAATCTTTTATCATTCTTGTACCAAAGCCTCACTTTCAGCAGGCTCTCCAACCAGGGACCGAGAGCGGTGAGACGCCAAGGTGGGCTGTTTCCCGGGAGGCTCAGACACCTCTGCCAGGAGGCTGCCTGGAAACCTCCCCAGCAGCGTTCTTGGACCTTCTTCAGGTTGCATGGTGGCCCGGGATATTTCCACCAGCCTTCTCTCCACCCTCCATTTGGGCTCAGTCTTTATTTGTGGTCTGATGGCTTGTAGTTTCTCCTGACTCCCAGCTCATTTCTGCTCCCAGGCATTTCCCCTAATAAAATCCTTGCACATTTAATCCCACATTTAAAATGGTGTCTGCATTTTAGAGGGTCTGGACTGGCACATTGTCTGTGACAAGTCCATTTTGACAAGTTGAAGAGGCGGGTGAGGTGCCCAGGGAGAAAGGAGATTCTATTTGGCATGAGACAGGAAGGAGGCAGTCTGTTAAGAGGGCAGTGGGAGGCCAGTCCCAAGAACAGAGGAGAGAAGTGGCCAGCAATCCCAGAGGACCCTGGAAATAGCCACGAGGAGAGAAGCCATTCAGTGCGTCACCTGGTGCACATCCCGTGGGAGAGGTGACATTTCTGCTACCTTATCTCTGCTTTCCACGGTCGGTGCCCTGGACGCTCCAGATGCCAGTGGCTGAACACACTCCTGCTCATCTCACAGTCCTGTAGGGGATGGGCAGGCGCCTCCCTGGCCCTGGGCTTCAGGAATACCCCAGGGGGCTCACTCGGTGGCCCCTCCCTAGAGGGCCTTTGGGATCATAGGTCCTCCTCGTTCATCCCAGTCTCTTAACGCCTTTTTCTTTACACCACTGGGGGCTCTCTGTTGACTGAAGCGCAGGGAGGTGAAAACACAGTTTTAGATGCCCTTGAGCCGTTCAACCTCTCTGCGGGTCCTTGGGGAAGAACTTCTCTCTGAAGGCTGTCTCCACAGGGGAATAAGGTTCCTAACTGGGCAGGGCAGGGCCGGTTTTCTGAGCCCGCTGCCTACCTTCCCACCCAGCTGGCACGCAGAGGCTCTGGGTAACTGGCTCTCTCCCTCCCCCAAGGTTCCCCTTAGACTAGATAAAACTTTGTCTTCCAGATCCAGCACCCACCCTGCCCGGTGCCCAAGAAGCTGGACCCAAGGCACCCCCTCGGTGACCTTCTGCTTTCTGTGTCCATGGGCTCACTCCTTGCTCCTCACTCTGGAGATCCAGCTGTTGGAGGCACTAGCAGGGATCTAGAGAGTAGGAAGAGAAGCCTTGGAGTATTTATCCCCAACTTCCTCGGTGATGTTGCTGTAGGCTTGCCACATTCCCCAATGGAAGACAGACATGGTCATTCCAACCATGTCTGTCTGAGACCCAAGGACCACTCCCTTCTCTCAATCCTTCATACAGAGAGAAAACGGGGTCCCCTCCCCCTCCTCCTCGCCAAGCAATCACTTAGCACTGCCCACTCCATGCCACAACCTGTGCCTGTGATGGTTCCTGCTATATGTCAGCTTATCTGGGCTAAGGGATGCGATAGCTGGTTAAAATTATATCTGGGTGTGTCTGAAAGAGTGATTCTGGAAGCAATTAACATTTGAATTGGCAGACCCAGTAAAGAAAATCCATCCTCAGCAATGGGGGGGCAACCACTGTCCGATCCATTGAGGGCCTGAATGGGCCCAAAAGACAAAGGAAGGGTGAATTCCCTCTCACGCTCTTCTTGGGCTGAGACATCCATCTTCTCCCGCCCCAGACAGCAGAACTCCTGGTTCTCCAGCCTTCGTGCTCTGACTGAATTACACACCAGCACTCCTGTCTCCAGCTGTAGACAGCAGATTGTGGGGCTTCTCAGCATCCCCGACCATGCCAGCCAATTCCCATGATAAGTCCCCTCTATCAATCTACACACATCCCACTGGCTGTTTCTCTGGAGAGCCCTGCCTAATATAGCCTCTTTATTAAAATCTCCCAAGTGGCTCGATTTGAGGGTGCCATCTGTTTTGCTGTATATAAGGGCCTGGTGGGTACAACTCATTGCCTAAAGTAGAAGCAGAGACAGTCCACCAGGGAGCGTATACACCAGATTTCCTCCATAACAGCCACGCCCCCGATGCCAGCCTCCAGGAGATGTGTGTTTCCTGCTTTCCTGAATAAAGGGTACTTGTTGTACTGGGCGGGAGGAGCACTGCTCTGGGGCCTGGAGTTCTGGGCGGCTGGCTGTCCTCTTCCTCCTCAGGTTGTGACCCAGGGCCAGTCTCTTCATCTCTTTGGTGCTGGCTGCCAGGCTTGATAAGCTCTCCCCATGGTTAGATCAGGATACCAGTGTGAATGGCACTACCCCACGGCAGCCACACACACCCACTCAGGACCAGTCTGGACACAGAATCCAACCACCTGGCCCCTGCTGTCTGTACCCGTCCTGAGGACAGCCAAGTGACTCGCAACACTCCCGGGAAAGTCGTCATTGAAGTGGGGGTCTGCCATTGGCTTCTGAGGACTCAGATGGTCCCACTGACTGAGGTATCACACCACAATCTCTAGGGCAAAAAGCTGGATATTAGACTTGAAGACAAGGGAACTGGCCTTCAAAGAAACCCTTCTGGATCTCAGAACTTTCCAGAAGGAGAGAGAATACCTGTTTAAGTATTGGAGGTTTGCCCAGTGCTGAACAGGACTGATTGACAAAATCAATCAACACATCACTATTAGTGAATAATCGGTGCTCATAAATTTGTAAGTCAAGGAACTAAAGCAATTAATTGAGTAGGTGTTTGGTCCAAGCCTCAGCTCCTGAAAATAGAACAGAAGTCCTGGCTGGAGAGGGAGTTTCCTTACTGGACGTGTGGAGAAGAGGGTTAGAACTGGAGGAGTGAAGGAAATGTATCGGGAGTTTCCATGTAAACAGTGGAAAGCAACTCTGGGTATTTTAACTGAAAAGGGATTAAAGACAATGAAGACCCAACACTTAGCTAACTCTGGGTATTTTACGTGTAAAGGGACTGAAGACATATGGGCTTCAGGCAGGGTCCAGGGAAGCCTTGGCACACCTGGAACTGGACCGTCAGTAGAGCTGCTCAGACCACGGCATCCCCGTGATTTGGAGCTCAGGAACCCAGAACTAGGAGCCCAGTCCTGCGGCCGTGCCCTGAACCTGTCTGCATCACTCTGCTCTGAAGGCTGGTGAAGGAGTCGTGCAAGGGCTTTGTGCCAGACACAAGGGCTTCTCCGCACCCTAGGACGGAAGGGCGGAGGCTGGGCTGCTGCTGCAGGGAAAGGACAAGCCGCTCTGTAGTCCTCCCCAAGCAGCGGCGAGCGGCCTCCACCCCACTGCTGCTCCTGTCGAGCATCTGATTGGAGATCTTAATCTGCATGCCGCGTAGCAGCTTGGATGAAGTCCGAGGAATGGCATTTTAGAGTGTCAGCCTTGGCGCTGCAGGAAGAGGACACCCTAGAAGGAAGGCAACGTGGAGGGCGAGGAAGCCGACCCCCAGCGCCTGTGGGGAGCCAGTAAGGCTTTCCCCTAGATTAGTGTCTCTGACTCAGCTGACGGTCCTTCACCCAGAGTCAACAAGGTTTGGGGAGAGGATCAGATGGTGATGACACGAGGGTACCGATTAACCTACCTGTGATATATGTGTTTGTATTGGTCTGTATTGTATTCTGGTGGTGGTAGGACGAGGATATTGATTGACCTGTGGCTGTGTATAAATACCTCTGGAAAAACAAACCCGGCGTCGGCGCAATAAAGATGAGATTGACCCAGAAGTAGGCGTCGGCCAGGAGCGTCGGCGCTATAGAGAATACTGACCCAGGCATAGTCGTCGACCAGTTGGAAATATTGACCCAGAAACAGGGGTCGGCCAGTAGAGATAGTAGGCTGGCGGCTCCCCCACGTTAAAATTAAAAATTCTTCGTCCTCACGCCTCTCTTCAGAACCCGTACCCTTGCCGGCTGGCTCCGGCAAGCGCCCACACCGTAGCCCTCCTGCACCAGAAGGGCCGCCAGGGCGTGTGCATCCCATGGGGCGGCCCGTCTTCTAGCACCTCCCCCTCTTCCTCTCAGAGCTGCATATTGACTCAGTGTGGCTGGATTCTAAGTGCCTGGGGGAGCATCCCATCACCAGTTGGGCAGTAATTTAGATGCAGATTTGGCTCCATAATTTCATGCTCTGTGTGTGTGTGTGTGTGTGTGTGTGTGTGTGTGTGTGTGTGTGAGAGAGAGAGAGAGAGAGAGAGAGAGAAAACACAAGGCACTTAAAATTTAGGTATCTAGAATAAAACTGGCGTACAACTCTCCAACAATCGACTGTTCCCAAGACAACAGAGCTGAGGCTTTGGACCTGGGTTTAAAACCTGGCTCCATCCATCACTGCACGGCCCTGGAGGGTTTACATCTCCAAGCTCGGTGTCCTTCCTCTGCAGAGAAGGGCTAATGGCATTGACCCCATAGGACTGGCAAATAATACATGAGAGGAGCCTGCAAACATGCCTTTGGAGTGCCAGGCACACATCCGCGGGCTTCGATGACTGTCTCCACATCCGGATCAGAGATTCTGCCGTCAAAGTCAGAATCTGGGCTAAACATCAGCGCATCACTGTGTCTGAGGAGCAAAAGCGATGAGCTATATTTTTCTCTGTGGTGCTTTGAGGAAACCTCCACAGACCCTGGGCTGGTGTTCCGTGCCACGAGTGTGAGCAGGACACGGCCCGCCCAGCAGCATGGGCAGAAGGGAGGGCCGCAAAGGTCCGTACACAGCCATCAGGATCGTGCCTTTTAACCTGCAGGCTGAGGCCTGTTAGTGAGAAGCAGGATCCGTGTTGTGATCAGCTTTTTTTTTTGTGGTATGGGGGATGAAACCCAGAGACATTCTACCTCCGATCTATACCCCCAGTCCTAATTTTTAGTCTTTTTATTTATTTATTTGAAATAGGGTTTCACTGAGTTTCCAAGGGCCTCACTAAGTAGCTGAGGCTGTCCGCGAACTGTGATCCTCTGGTCTCTGCCTCCAGAATGCTGGGGTTACAAACGTGCACCACCACACCCAGACCTTTTTTTGTTTTTGTTTTTGTTTTAATGAAATGGAACAAAGGGAAAGGGAAGAAAAACCAGACACGAGGAGGCAAGAGAAGAGAGCGTGAACCTGCGTCTTCCTGCAAGTACTTTTTTGAGAAATTACCATTTCCATTCCTAAGAGTGTGGGCACTGGGTCACAGTGTCAAAGACGTCCTGCTTATGTCCCTACCAAAAAAAAAAAAAAGGAAAATACTCAATTTGGGAGTGGGGGCACAATTGATAATCACCTTGTTACATAACTTACAATAAAATAGACTTCCTGGAGACTAACTTAGCTGTCCAGACGACGCCCTTCTACTGGGAGTGTCTCAGCAGCCTGCCCTCGCCACCCAGCTCCCCAGGGCTCAGCTCTCAGGCTGCCAGCTAGACGCACGCATGCACTGGCAGGCATGGCTGGGCTTCCTCCCATGCCTCTGCCCTCGGCCTTGCAGGTGGTGCCCACAGCACCCACGCCTTTGCTGCTCTCCCGCAGCTGCCCGTGGCCTGGCCAGGTCCTTGTGGCATCAGGGCCTCCCTCCTGCCCCACTCTCCTCGGTGCTCCTTTTCTCTGCATGGTTTCCTGCTCTTTGGAAATCAAAATGGTGGGGGGGCCTTGGCCAACACCCCTTATCTTTGCTAGGCTGTTTTCCTTCTGATGAACTCCCGGGAGTCAAGGCACCCTCCACTCCCAGGGTTGGTTGTAAGACGACAAAGGGAAGAATTTGTGCTTTTAGTGGCCCATGGCATGGAATGGAATTGCACTGGAATACAGATGGCCGACTCTGATGAAGACGCAGGATCTCCCCCTGCCCTGCCTGGATTTAGGCACTCGGTGCCGGGCGCCCAGCGTCATCCCAGGCAGAGCCCTGAACCTGGTGTTGCAGGCGGATGTGAGTGTGGAGGGCCAGGAAGACTCTCCTGAGAACCAACCGGGATCAGATGCTCAGGACCCACACGGCGCTCTGCGAGGGGAGGGGTGCCGCCCAGCCAGCCATGGTGATGTTTGAAATGCTCTGCCTGGGCTAATGACAGCCGGCAGCCACGTGCGCCTGTCCAGCACCCGCACGTGGCTGAGGAACTCAAGCTTTCATCGCAATAAATTCTAATTAATGTAAATGGAAGTGGAAGTAGACACATATGGCTGGTTGCTATCGCGTCGGGCAGCTCAGCCACAAACCCACCCAGTCCATCCTCCCGCCTTCCCCTGGCAATCTGTTCCCTGAGCCACTGCTACCCGGGCTGCCGTCCACCCCAGGGACCCCCCCCACACACACACACACCCCATCCAAGAAGCAGCTGTAATGGCAGCGAAGACCACAGCCCAGAAAAGGGAACGGACAAGAGTGTAAACGGCATTAAAGAAACCAACATAAGAGGAAGTGATTAGCAGAGCCAGGCTCCTGCGGAGACCAGCTTGCCTAAAGGAGCAAGGCGGGGTCAGTCTCCGTGCCAACAGGGCTCCCATCCAGAGGCCGGCTCCCCCTGCACCAGCCCTGGGCCATCTCTGGCGGGAGCCCCTCCCACCTCGGAGTTGCACCTTGCCAGGGAAACGTACTCATCTTCCTGTGAGCTGCTCCCAGACAGGCTGGCTTCCACACCCATGGGCGCCTGGCTGAACGCAGAGGCTAGCCTGGAAGACGGAGCGAGAGCCAGACAGAGCAGGGAGGAGCCCAGGACCCTCCTGCCTCTAGAGTTTCTGCTGCTGGGCAGGTTACTGCACTTCCTGGGGACTCAGTTTCCCCACTTGGCATGCAAAGTTAATGATTAACTTACAAAAGCCTGTCTCTAGGGCTTAGCGCCAAGATGGATGCGCCGCAGAGCCACACATTCATGGCTTCACTGATGGGCTGGGCGGCCCACCAGGGGCCATCAGCAGCGGTCAGCACTCTGGGCCTATGGAGAACCCCACACAGTAGAGGGCTCGCTTCTTGAGCCAAAGAGGATGGCCTGTCAGAAGCGGGAGTGAAGGGGAGGACCCCCCTCTCCCCTGATACTGCCCGTGGAGAAGACAGATGGCCAGCAGGCGCGGCACCCCAGTATGCTGGTGCGTGACCCTGGCTTCCAACACGCCAGGCCCCTGAAGCCCCCTTCCTTATCTGTAAAATGGAGCTGGATTTTTCCCCAGCTCTGATGCTCAAAAATCCTGCAGCCACCCTGCAGAGGGAGACAGTCGTACGCCTGGGGACTCTGCACATCAAAGACGTGCCATATGACCACATATCCTCTTCCCTGACTCTCGTGTAAAAATTCAGAATTGGCTCCAGGAGGCAATGTAGCCGCCACCCTCCCACGAGGCTCCTCCCTGCTGGGTCCGCCCTCCTTCCGGCTCCTCCCCACCCCATCCTCTGGTGCCTGCTTTTCTTAACCCACGGCTTTCATTCCTCAGCGCAGAGGGGGAATTTGCATATTAATTTGAAAGCGAGATCGGTTATTAGCCATAACCTGTCGTGTATCATCCAGTGCATCTGGACCGGGATTAGATTCAATATTGCCACAGAATAAAGTCAGGGGGGAAAGAGCCTAAATAATTTAAACTCATTATTCTACTAATCCTCCCGCTTGGCTGGGCTCCCTGGAGGTGTGTTAGAAGGTAATTGAAAACACGGAGATTCGCTGAAAAGACACCGTAGATGAGCAGTGGAGCCGTGGGAAGCGTGGGCTTCATGGGTCTTTCCTCCTTTACCCAGGAGGCAGGGAAGAGTGGAGAGGGGTAGAGACTCCAAGCAGACAGAGGCCAGAGAGAGCATGTGGGACAGGACTGGGCTGCAGGAAACAGAAATCCAGGCCGGCCCGGCTTCCCCGCAAGACAGCAGAGCCCTGTCTCCCCATCCCCGGCCGGCCCCCAAGCCAAGCCTGCTCTTCTCTGGGGCCTTCGCAGCCTCGTACCCCAGAGAAGCTCAGCCCTCGGGTGCCTCGCAAGGCCCGGCTCGTGTCTTGTTTGAACTCACTGGCAAGGTGCCTCTCTTCCCTCATTATGATGACACACGATAGTGGCGCTCGTCGTTACGTATTTGCACACACGCCTTCATAATTTGTGCAATTTCATTCCCTGGTCCCTCTCTAAAAGATGCAGTCAGTGCAAATGAGGACGAAATTCCACAGAGATCCAGGTTTCGAGTGCGGGGCCCGCGGTCTTCTGGGAGCGCCATGCTGGAGCTGAGGCTCGCGTAGGTGAGCGTGGTCCTGAAGGCCCAGCGCACTGACTTTGCTCCTTTGCTCCCGGCCCCGACCAACCCCCTTCACACTGGGTCGCAAGCCCCTGGCCCAAGGCTACAGGGCCTTCCTTTAAATACAGACCCAGGCGCAACGTGGGTAATTACAGGGTCCCAGGCTCAGGGGAGGCAAAGTCTCCCCAACCCAGGCACAGGAGCTACCAAGGACGAAAGACACCGTCCCTGACATGGGGCGGAGTGGGGTGTCTAACAAGGCAAGGCAGTTATAAGAACTTCTAGCAGAAGATTTCAAAGAGAGGTTATGTAGTGCCGGGAGGGGGAACTGGGGACATTCGACAGAGATTGGCTGGTCCTAGAGAGAAGTGTCGGTGCCCAGCCCGCGGGGAGATGACGCCCTCTGGCCGGTGTTGGGGGAAGGACCTCTGCATGGCTGAGCCACAGAGCCCAGGGTGGGCAGAAAACGCCCTGGCTCCAGAGCAGGCTCTGGCAGGGCAATGTGCTTAGTACATGGCCCTTGGGCAAATGGCAGCCATTTCTGAATGCCACCCTATCCAGCCATACAGTGGAACCCCAGGTGCTCCTGTCTCACTCTTTCCAGAGCAGAGAGCAGGGAGGGCCAGAAAGCAGAGACCCCAGCTCCTATGGCAGACCAAGTGCCGGTTCTCAGAACCGCTCATGGCCACTGCAGACATTTGCCGCTGTTAATTAATTTCTTCCTGAAGAGAGCGGCCCATGTCTCTTTGCAGCCAGAGAAAAGGGGGTATGTTCTCTTTCAAGACTGGCACCCTGAGCAAGTTCCTGGCCCTCTGCGGGCCTCAGTTCCCCATCTGTCCAATGGGGATGTACAGCCCTGCACAGCATACCATGACTTTATTTATTTATTTATTTGCTGAACCTCTCCACCCAAAAAAGGGGGAAAATCTCAACAACACAAGAGAAAAGACATTGGAAAAAAATTCCAGCTTTTTAATCAATTAAGCCCTCTAGTTACATGGGAATTGTTTCATTAATTGTTTCCACCCGACCGAGCCTCGGCGATTTGAGGGTGGAGGTGAAGAGCCCCCCGTGTGTCACTTAAGTGACTGGAAGACATGAGGAGAGTGGGTCCCGCTCACCTCTCACCATGGCCACACCTGCAGGCTAGTGAGGCCGACTTGGCAGATGACCCGCGGTTGACGAACTCTCCCTTGGGTGGAGCGTGAATCCTGCTGTGGGGTCTGTCCTCTCAGATCACGTCAAGTGATGGCGGCTCCCCAGGGCTCTGAACAGTCCTGTGAGCAGCACTTAGGCTTCGTCTGTTGATGAGCTGCCTTCCCCACCCGGGAACTGAGCAGCATTCCATTGGTGTCTGATATCTGCTTCCAAGAACCAGTCGGGAGCCAGTGAATGAATGATGTATGGTATCATTCGTTCTCTGAGGACTCGGGCAGGGAGACTGACAGTGTCTCTCAGGGCACTGACACTGAGCACCTGCCCAGGTGTCCAGGCCTTCTGGGGAAGCCTGGCTGCTCCCTTCGCTGTACTCTTCACCCTGGTTTTGATGTTCTGCATCACAAAAACCTCAGCGATCGTGGTTAAGACTGGGATGAGGATGGACTTGCTAGGCTGCAATATTTAAAACTCAGAGCCGGGCGTGGCGGTGCACGCTTGTAATCCCAGCATTCAGGAGGCTGAGACCAGAGGATCGCGGTTCGCAGACAGCCTCAGCTACTTAGGCCCTCCACAACTTAGTGAGACCCTGTTTCAAAATAAAGAATAAAAAATAGGGCAGGGGTTGTAGCTTGGAGGTCAAATCCCCCTGGGTTCCATCCCCAGACCTGCAAAAAATAAAAATAAAAACTCAGGAAGAAGAACAAAACAAATAAACAATATATACATATTTTTGGTGGTACTGGGGCTCCTGGACATACATGCACACATCACCCAATTAGCCCTACCCAATCCCCATCCATCCCTTCCCCATCCCTCCTTCCCATGCTTGGCTTAGTGATTGACCTCAATATGTTTGTTTAAGTACATCATGTGCTTTAGGAAGTCAGGGATTCTTCTCCTACACCACCCACTGCTGAGCCTTTGAGATACCACACCCTCCCGTTGCAATTCAGGTTCCCAGTGAAAGATGGAAGAAGGTACGAGGGTGCCCTGGGAAATGTTAGGGCAGCCCCACTTCCCTGCACACCCCACGTACAAGACAGGTGCACAGACACCTTCCCCTGCACATGGGCAGTCTGTGCTCAGTTAGTTTTGGCGAGCGGGGGCTCTCAAGCTGGGGCGTACGGGCTGAAGAGGTTATCTTTGTCTAAAAATGACACATCTTTCCTACAGAGATTGATTCGACCTGAGGAAGAACCCACAGCGGACCTGTTTCCTTAGGCGGGGGCCGAGGACCCACTATACAGGGGACAGCCATTCTCTCCCAGGCCCACGGTTCTTCAAATTGACGGGCCCCAGGATCCTCTGGAGGGCTGAGTATGTCCTCCCAGCCTCCTGGAGTTCAGGCACATGATCACGGTCAACAGCACAGCCTGTGTGAGGTTCAGACACACTTCCGAGGCTGGAGGTAAATACCCGTGCCAGGAGGGTTAGACATCCCGAGAGTGTAGATGACTCATCCGTGGGAGCTCCCGCACTGCGCCAAAGCCTAAGGTGTCTTCTTTTAACTGGTCTTCACTTGTACCCTAAGAAAACCGCCATGGTTAATATATTTTGAGTTCTATGAGTTGTTTTACTGAGGTTTTGAACTGGAGAGGGTCTTGGGAGCCCCAAATTTGTAGGCAGTGGGATGCTAGTGTGGGTGGCCTGGGCACCTTGCATCTTGTGCTTGGTGTGTGAAGCGAGGGCAGCCTTATGAGCTGGACACTGACCCTGGGCACTCAGCTGGGAGAAATGGACCACGCTCGATGGGAGCTGGGTGGGTTTGAATATTATAGTTTGAATATAGAATGTCCCTTGGCAAAGCTCATGTATGGACCATGTAAAACCGTTCACTGGTGAAATAACCGAGTCAGGACCTCCTCTCACTGGTAGATAAATGCACTTATGGGTGTATAATTTGAATGAATGTACTGGGTGGTAACTGTAGGTCAGTGAGCCACGGCTAGGCTAGAGAAGGAGGTCACTGGGATGGAGCGTGAGGCCTTCGTGGCTATATCTGTCCCTGGCCCCTTCCTCTCTCTGCTTCCGGGCTGCTCCAAGCACCTTTCCCCATCATGCCCTGCACTGTGATGTTTCTGCTTTGGCGGTGGCTGACCATGGATGAAACATCTGAAACCAAGAACCAAATAAACCTTTCCTCCTCTAAATTTTCTGTCAGGGATCTTGGCCACAGCGGTGAGAAGCTAACTAAAACAGACAGGTGAGGGTTATCTAAGAATACGGCTGCAGAGATGAGAACAGAAATAACCCACAAAGAAAGCAGATCAGAATCTTTCCCCTTCTTCAGCATCTGGACCCAGCAGTTCAGATACTAGCAGAAGAAGGAAAACCTGATATTTACTCATCTGGACTGTTGAACTATGGATTCCATCCCCATTAGCAAAGGCTGATGCCCCAATTCCTGTACACCAAGCACTCTGTTCCGCCTCTTGTGATAGCTTTTCATTGCTATATCAAAATACCCGAGAGAAACCACTTAAAGAAGCAAAGGTTTCTCTTGCCTTCCAGAGGGTTTGGTTCATGTTGGCCAGCCTCATTGCTTTGAGCAGAATATGGTGGTAAAACAAAGCAACTCACCTCACAGTGCCCCGGAAGCAGACAGAGGGGGGAAGGGCCCCACTAGTGTGCTCCCTCCCCACTGACGGGCTTCCTCAGCCCCCTAAACTCCCCACCGCTTCCTACTCACGCCACCAGCTGGGAACCAAGCCTTCAACACCTGAGACTTTGGGGGACATTTCAGACCCAAACCAAAACACCTCTCTTTCTGATTCTCCCTACACTAACCACTCCAAGACCCAGAAACTAGGTGGGAACATCAGAGGCTCAGGGCTGTGCCTCTTATTTTGTTAAGTATGTCAAAATGTCAGCCCTGAGCACCAAGGGTCTCTGCAGAGGGGCCTGTCATGTTTCCTGGTATTGAGCTCTGCCAGGACATTTTAAGAAAGCTCAGTCTGTGTCAAGGTTTTAGGTCTGGACCCAGAAAAGGCGAAAGAATCAACTGAAAAGTGGAAAATACAGCCAATTTGGTTATTTGGCAGCCCGTAGGCTCAGAAGCAATCTATTTGTTGGGTTGGATTTAATTTTTTCCCCTTCCTACATTCAGCCAAGTAAAAGTCAGGCAGCACAGTCAGTGCCTCCAAGACCTCTCCCTCCCTCCCTCTCCCCCCCCCTCTCTCTGCAAAGAAGGAACTTAAGATTGTTCTGTCCCCTTGCTCGGATATTGTGGCCAGTGCCAAGCCACATAAATAAGCCAGTTAGGCACCAAGGAGAGCTGGGTTTATTAATTTAAAGGAATTGCTGTGGAGGTCTCCGGGGAAGACGCCTGTGTTGTTGTTTGCCAGTCCCAGGACGTAATTTACAGTGAGTTTTCCCTTTATGTTTTGGACCTAGTCAATGCTAGGGCATAAATTGTCTCAAGTTTCTGTTACAATAATTCATTATTCATTGACTGTTGACCACGTGTAACACATGCAGGGAGACTGGGTCCCCCAGGGCTGGAAAGCCATGTCCCTGGCGTGTAAAGAGATTCTGGAATCAGAAGAAGGTGACATACTCCAGGAGCCTTGAGGGCGCCCACTGCAGTCTCCCCCAAGAAGCAGCCTTTGAGGCAGGAACATGGAAACACCGACTGGGGCGAACGGGCCAGGACTGGGGCTACTTGTTGTGACAAGAAATGCAATGAGGTGAGAAAGGCCACCACAGAGGACCGGCCAGAGCCCAGGCGCCGGGTCGGGGCATCCCTCCCCCCGCACAACCTAGTTAACGTCTCGCCCAGGCCTCCTCCTGTGGAGCAGCCCCGTCTCTCTTCATCCCCGGAGCATGCCAGATAGCCATGTTTGTGTATCTTGGAGGCCAGCCGGAAGGCCAGCCCGAAGGCAGAAGGCCGTAGATGTGGCGATGCGGGGCAATCAAGTGCCCTCGGGCGCTGCCACCGAGTGTCTGAGGAATCAGAGGGGGACAAACAGGTTGGGATGCATGGTGCACGCTGTGTACTGTGCATGCCAGATCCCATGCTGTGGGGGGTGGGCTGGGGAGGGCACAGACACACCTCGCTAAGGATCAGCGGTCCCATATGTAAAAGTGGGATACCGCCCTGCCTCACAGAGCGGCTCTGAGGGAGGCGCCCCCAGCAGTCCGCAGAAGACCTGAGTCACAGGTGATCAGCTGTGGGCGCCAGCCATCAGCAGTAAGTGTTGACCTGACTTCAGCGGACTGAGAAGCTTCTACCAACCAACCACCTTTATTCAGCTTTATTCTGAAATTGTCAATACATACACACACGCACATTATATGTGTGTGTAGCTTAATGAATAGATATGGCTACGTAGCCTGATCGATCCGTATCTGAATACACTCGCGCCATCCACACCCAGACCCCTCCGAGTCCTCTTCCCAGCCATCGGCCCCAAGGGCGATGCTTCTCAGGACTCACAGCAGCTGTGTCTGGCTGTGTCCTTACTACGGATGGAACTGCACAGCATGCATGCCTATCTCCACCCTCCCGTCCAGCCTCCTGCGTGTGAGCCTCTTCCATTTTGCAACGGACTTCCCGTGGTCGGTGAGGTTTGACACTCTTCGTATTTTTAGGGAACTCAGATCCAGAATAACAGGCATCCCCAGACTCCCCAGGGCCACATAAAAGCATCATAAACACTTAGCCCACCTCGGTTTGCCCTCACTCAAGCTTCCCAGAGACCTGGTTCTGTTTATTTTGGGGAGGTGTAAGACGCCTCTAACCTCCCCCAAATCCTGTTTGAAACTGCACAGGTGGAAACTCCATCATGAACGGGTGTGAGATGTGGCCACCCAGCTCCAGGGTTCCTCCTGCCACATGGGGAGATAGGATGCTGAGAGCCATGGGGACGGGGTGAAGGCGTTGCTGCAGATGCCGAAGGGGTGGCCGCCAGCCTGTGTGATGGCTTCATCTCGGCCAAGTCCCGTCTCCCTTTAATTAAAGGGACCGAGGTGCAGAGAGGTGAGATTTCTGGCTGGGGGCCATCCAGCTGGAGACTGGAAAACCTGAATGTGAGCCCAGCCCGAGAAACCCAGTCCTGCGAGCCTTTCCCAGCTGGCACTGGTACTGCAGGTATGGGGGACCGCTGAGCCACCCTAGTGTCCTGGCAAAGCACCAGAGACCACAGGCTCTGGAACAAAAGGAGAGAAGTCACTGATTGTAATGCGAAGGAGCCCGGGCCCAGCCTTCCTCCTGCCTGCTCCAAGGCCAGGCGGGCATAATTACCAGTGTCTTCCCGCAGGCAGCCATCATGGCATCCACAGCTTCTAATCCTCCGCAGGTGCAGAGGAAGCCGCCTGGCTGAGCTTCCTCTGAGCCGGAGCAGGCTCCTTGCCTCCAGAAGTGCCGCAGCCCGTGAGAAGCATCTGCTGACCTCAGGCTCCTGCACAGGCTATTTCCCATCTGGCTCCGGCCCCTTCCCTGGCACGAAGCCCCCTCCCACTTAATTTCTCAGTAATGTCCACTGACAACTGGCCTGCACTTTCTCCAGGTGCAATAAAGTCCTTGTAATTTATAAACCATTCCATCGATAATTACCTCCAGAAGGGACAAAGTCGCCAGAGAGGATGGAAAGAGAAGTGCAGGCTCCTTCATGGGGATGCATCAGGGAGCATGCGCCGGGAAGCGTGTGTCATGACATGCAGACCGGCAGGCTCCGGCCAAGCCGGGACAGAAGGGCCTGCCCGTCCTCACCAAGTAACTCCTGTCTTAACACTTAGAGCCCAATTAAAGCGGCCCCTACTGAGCACCCCTGGTTGCCAGACATCCTCAATGACTACCTCTAATCCCCAGCATAAACCTCCAGTTGGCATACTATCTCCTTCCATGGTGCAGGCGAAGGCTCAGAGGGGCTCGGGAGTCTGTGCAGGGTCACAGAGCTGGCAGGTGGCAGAGCCATGGTTCAAGCCTCGCTCGGCCCACACTGGCTCCAGATGCCACCCAGGCCCCACGGACCAGGGCTCTTGGCATGCGTGCGCATGTAGGGTTGTGCATTTAATTGCCATCTATAGTAAGAAATGAATTTTACATCTTGCTGTGCCAAAACTCATCCCTCTTCCCTTGGCGTGCACTGCTGTCAGACACTCTACCTGTGGTCCCTTGCACTCCAGTTTTGGGGGATCCTGGCTGCAGGTGAGCTGCTGCAGGAGACAAGACGAAGGAAGGAGGTGGGGGGTTCTTCCTGGACTGTTCCCCAGTGAGAGGTTGCTGCTCCTCTCCAGCAGCCGTGTCTACCACATTTGTTGATTCCCTACATCTTTCTGCAGAGAGGTGGTAGTAGATCTCTGCTGCTCCAGCACACACACACACATGCACACACGCACACATGTATACACACACATGCACGCACATACACATGCACACACATGCACACATGTATACACACATGCACACACGCTTGTGTGCCCCTGAAAGGTTTGAAGAACACTTTCTATTCTTCTGTGCCTATCCTGCCCCACCTAACAACTGAAACTTTTAAGTGACCCTAATGGGAAGGGGAAAAAGGAAACACACATTTCAGACAATCCCCAGGCAGCTCGACAGGGATCACAAAGAGATGGTATGCAAAAGTTATGCAAAGAAATAATGGAGGCTGAGCGTGGTGGCGCACGCTTGTCATCCCAGCATCCGGGAGGCTGAGACAGGAGGATCGCGGTTTGCGGCCAGCCTCAGCTACTTAGTGAGGCTCTTTGCAACTCAGTGAGACCCGGTTTCAAAATAAAGAGTAAAAAAAATAGGGCAGGGGGTGTAGCTAGAAGGTAGAAGGCCCCTGGGTCCTGTCCCCAGTTCCGCAAAAAAAAAAAAAAAAAAAAAAATAGTGGACTAGACCCCAGATCAATGACCATGGATCTTACGTGAAGGGTCCCAGCCGAGGCAGGCTGCCCTTCCCTGGGGGACCCTGGGCGACCCCAGCCTTGCTGGTAGAGTAGGAGCCCGAGCTCACTAATCTGCTTTCCTCTCCCTGCCCCTCTGGAGGGCGGCAGCTCACTCTCTCGCCCAAGTGAAATGCTGCCAAGCTTTATGGAAGGGAACCCAGCAATCGCTCAGTCCAACCCCCTCATCTGACACCAGAGGGAGCGTGTCACTAGAAATCGGACACACCACTCCATCAGCAGCCCTGGGTCACAGCGTCCTGGCTACGGCTGGCATTGGAGAAGGAAGCGGCCAAGCCTCCTACTGCGGAGGGCAAAGCACGCAGTGTGTGGGGCTGCAGGACCACAGCTCACACTGGGCGAGCTCACCCACAGCTCTGGGGCACAGGAACCACGAGGGATTGTGGGGGAGAGAGGGAAGCCGCCAGAGCTGGTCTGGAGCGCCCAAGTGAGGGCTCGGTCCCCAGGGCAGCAGAGTTTGGGTCGCCAGGGATCTGATGTCGCAGGTGGGTTAACTCATGGACGGGTGGGCTTGTCAGAGAACAGTAGGAGTGGGAGATAGCTGAGGGAGTAGATCCTAGGGGCAGCTCCTTGGGACTTCATCTTGTCCCGGCCTTCCGAGCACAAGAGCAGCAGCCTGGCTCCACCACCGTCTGCACCCTGACAGTGGGCCTCACCTCGGGGCCACAGCAGCCCAGCCAAATGGCGGGGTGGAGACCTCCGAGCCCCAGAGCCAGATGCATCCCTCCTCCTCCAAGATGCCCTCGCAGCTGCTGAAAAAACTGCCCAACTCGGATGCCTTGAGGTCTCCCCCAACCCTAAGGGCTCTCCACCTGAGAGCCAGCTTTGCTGACCAGGCTAGCAGGGCATGGGGAGGACCAGGGGGAGACAGGGTCAAAAGGAGGTGATGCCTGTGAAGGGAGAGAGAAAATGTAAGTGCTATTAATTTTTATTTTCATCTCTATTAACACTTTTTCTTCTATTTCTTAATACCCTGGCTCTCAGTCTTATGTATATGAGACATATAAATTAATACAATTATTTTGGAGGGGACATGAACCCAAAGAGGTTTCAGACCATTGCCCGGGAACCTCAGCAAATGTTATGTAAATAGTTATTGTTCTGTATTGTTTAGAGAATAATAAGAAAAATAAAACCTGTCTAATGACCAGAGCAGATGAAATTGTTTTCTGAGTATTGTCAACCTGCAGTTGGGTGGACCCATGGATATGAACCCCACAGACTCAAAGGGCTGCCTCTGTCTTGTTTTATACCAACCCAGAATGGCTAGAGATGGGGAGAGGAAGGACCTACAGCCCAGGGATGCTCAGAGTCTTTCCCTGGATAAGGCAAAGAAAAGGATTTTCCACTTCCCAGGCTCTTCCAGTGGCCACCGGGCCCCACTGTATTACGTCTTAGCATCTGGGTGATAAACCAGCAAATTACCTGCTGGGTTATTGTAGCCTGCCTGCTTGCTGCTGCTGCTGTTTCTCCTGTGATTTGCACCAACTGGAATTCTCCAAGGTAATTGCTATTATCACATCTCAGGAGTTTATCTTGGGAGCATTTGGGCTTTGCTGATTTAATAACGAAGCCCTGGAGTCTGTGCCATGGGGAAATGCTTAGTGGGATGAGGACAGGAGCGTCCGGTGTCTTCTCCTGCAGGTCAAGCCAGAGCTTATTTAAGAGAGAAAAAGCAAAAGGTACAGGAGGAGTCTTTGCTTGTTTAATTGGCCGTAGATTTTCCTGGCAATAATTTGGTGCAAGGTAAGGGACCTCTTCACAGGCATAGGTCTGGACATGGCAAAAGGATGAGGAAACGGACTCCTGGCGATTGGCTTTTTAAATGAGTTTGCTGACTCCTGTAGGACTCAACTGATGGATGTCTATTGTTCAACAGATGGTTCCTGCCCTGCTGGCCTGGCCCTCAGCCTGGCCTCCTGAACCATCCACGGTGTCTGGATGAAGACAAAGATGAAGGACCTGCCTAGGGTCTACCCCACCCAAGGAGGACCACTCGCTGCATGCCCTCGGGGGAGGCCGCTCAGAGATGGAGCGGGATGGGGCTGGTGTGCCTGCGTCTGCACTCGCTTGGCCCAGCTTGCTTCTGGTGGGGCTGCACCTTCATCCAAGATTCCTGACCTGCTGGAGCAAACCCTGTGGTTACCCAAACTTACCCACAGCTGACTTTATGGAGTAGAAAGGGGACCCTGAGAACGTTGCGTCTAGTCAGTTCCATTTTCAGATGAAGTTGAGTCCGTGGTAACACTCACATCTCTGCACTCCATCGTGACCCGAAGGACCTCCACCTCTTCATCATTGTATTGCTGCAGGCCACTGTGGTCCTCCATCCCCATGGGGAGGCTCCGGAGGACTTGGCCTGCATTTTATTCTCAGAGTTTATCATAGCAGTCGACATCCTGCAGGGGCTTGCTCAGTGTTTCAGTGAATGAATGAAGAATGGACGGATGGATGGATGGATGGATGGGTGGATGGATGGAGTGGCTTGCCCAAAGACATAGTTGGTGGTGGCCACAGATCCAAGACACTCAACACTAGCTCTGACTCTGCTCCTCATAGTCCCTACAGCCACCAAGGGGTGAAGCAGAGAGCTACTAGTACACTGCCATGTGGCCCAGATGGCTGGAGTTTGGGTCCTGGGTCAGTAGTTAGCGGCAAGGTGCTCGTGGAGGTGTGGTGTGAATTCTAGGGGAGGTTTGCTATTGGCCTGTAGGAAGGGCAATGTTCAGGGTACACCTCAGCTCTGGAGTCTGGGCCAGTTCCTCCTGGTCGACTGGTTAACTTCAGCTAATGAGAGTATGGCAGGTACAGGGGCCTGGCCACATCTGCCCAGACCAGACCTTGAATGGACATTCTTTGTCCTGGAACCCCATGGTGCTGGCCAAGCTGTCCTAGCTGTCCAGCGGTCCAAGGCACTCCCTGCCCATCCCAGTCCCTGCCCCTTTCTATTTCCCACAGGCATACTTTCATTAAAACCCAGTGAGTTTTAACATCTACTTCCCAGAGGCCCCAACTGCCATAGGCTGCAACCTGGGGTCAGTTACTGACCTCTCTAGTCTTCATATTTGTTTTCCAGGGCTTCGGTACATACTTGCCCGAGAGGTGGTGCTGAAGAGGAGATGAATCTTCCTCTTAGTACTACCCTGAGATTTCACCTCACCCCAACTAGAATGGCACTCATTCAAACACAAACAACAGATGCTGGCAAGGATGTGGAGAATTGGGAACTCTAATACATTGTTGGTGGGACTGCAGATCGGTGCAACCACTTTAGAAAACGGTATGGAGGATCCTCAGAAGAATGGGAACAAACCTACCATATGATCTAGCAATACCACTTCTGGGTATCTACCCAAAAGAATGGAGACCAAACTACCAAACTATTGCATGCCTATCTGTGTATCTGTGTTCAGAGCTGCACAATTCGCCACTGCCAAACTATGGAACCAGCCAATAGATGAATGGATTACAAAATTATGGGATATGTACACCATGGAATTTTACTCAGCCATAAAGAAAAACACGATTACACCATTTACAGGGAAATGGATGGAACTGGAGGACATTATGCTAAGTGAGACTAGTCAGTCACAAAAATAAGAAATTGATGCTTTCCTTAATATGCAGAAGGTAGAGAGAAAATGGGTAACAGGAGGAACTCTAGACGAAGAAGGAGATCCTATAGATGAGTAAATACGGTGACTTAACTGGGGACGAGAGGGGAGAAGAAGTGAAGTCCCTACTGTACAGGTTGTACATTCACAAACATCAAAGTCAGCCACTAAGCTAAACATGAGAAGGAGGGAGGGGGAGGGAACGGGTGGGAATTGAGGAAGGGCCGATTGGGCGATATGTGTGCATGTATATCTCCACCATCTTGTACTCCATCAAGATGTATGACTACAATGCACCAAAAATTTTAAGAAAAACAGAGGAAATGAATCAGGTCAAGGGCTGGAAGGGCACCTGGCTCTGTGGGTGCTTAGCATAAGCTAACCAATTAAGCTAACCATTGCGGAAGGCCCCTGCCTTGCTGGCGGATCGCGGTTGCAGGGAATTCCATAGCAGGGTAGAGGCCTGGCCACAAGACCCTTGGGCTGCCCTGCGCACGCTGCAGGATGCCAACGCTGCTCCCTGTCCTGGGCCACCGCAGGAAGGTAACATGGTGGGCTTGGTGGGGTCAGGGCTGGGGGAAGCTATCTCTTACCTGGAAAGTCAGGTCTGGGATGTCAGGAATGCCCTGACCCTGCTAGCCTCAGAGACTGAAGCCAAACCCCCTATTTTAACCAGCTCCAGGCCTAACTCCCTCTGGGGAAGGCAGCAAAGATGAGTACTGCCCTTGGTGCCTGTGGGGCCCGCTGTCCTCTCCTGGACACCCTCAGCCACGTCCCAACCCCAGTTCAGGGCCTCAACCACCCCGAGTAACCCTGGCAGCTAAGATGTTGGCTCACAAAAGAATGTAAGCATTCTAACCCCCACCCAGCCTCAAGAGCAAGCCAGCTCCCTCCTCCCCTGGGTCCAGGCTGTGCGCTCAGGGATGACGTCTACCTGGGCGAGGAAAGGCCTGGGTCGTATTGTCCGGTTCCTCTTCCAGCTCCGACAGTCTATGTCAAGGGCTGGCAGACTCTTTCTCTGAAGGGCTGAAGAGTAAATAGCTTACAATTATATGTCATGAGGGCTTCCATCTCAATAGCTCAGCTCTGCTATGGTCCGTGGAAGCAGCATTGGGCAATATGCAAAGACATGAGCGTAACTAAGCTCCCAGAAAACTATCTCCAGAAGCATGTGCTTCCACCCAAGGGCCGCAGCGTGTGACTCCCATGCTCTGTAATGGTGGGTGACGCTGCCAGGGGCAGCTGGTTCCCAGTGGGTGAGTGCGTGCCTGCTGGTGCTTTCCTGAAAGGCTGTCCAGCAGCCCCACTGCCCTCTGGCCAGCAGCAGCAGACTTCCCTTTGACATGTGCTCCTTCCTCATTGATGTTGGGGTGCAGTGACCTTCAGCTGGACCCCAGGGTCGGCTCTGAGGGGACTCGGTCAGCTATCACCTGGGCCTGGGGACCCATCATTGAATCTGGGTCAGCGAGATGTGAGCTGCTTCCTGGGAACTTCTCCAGAAATTCTTCCTTTCTTCTGCAGGAACCTGGGCAAAGGCCAAGCGAGTGGTCTGTCATTGGCAACAGAATGGACCGCACCTGATGCAATTAGGAGACCCCTCCTCCACCAACGCCCGTTCCCCGTGAAATGAATCCGCAGTGGTCACATCGCAGTGTTATGGGCGGGGATGATAAATCCTCTGGGAGAGATGTGAGTGCAAGGCTTGAAGGGGTTCAGAAAAGGCCTCTACCAAGTGGCCACTCTGTCACGAGGACCTCTTTATTGTTTTCTTTTTATTTTCTGTGGCACTAGGGACTGAACCCAGGGGCATTCTACCTCTGAGTTACCTTCCCAACCCTTTTTATTTTTTTATTTTATGACAGGATGTCACTAAGTTACCACATGCCGATGTTGAACCTGTGATCCTGCAGACTCAGCCTCCCAAGTATGGGGATTGCAGGAACGTGCAGGTCACAGGACCATTCCGAGCTGAAGGCACCCGCTGGCTCCGCTCTCTGCCTTTCCCTTGCTGATGCAGAAGAGAAGAAAGAAATAAGTAGAAAGGAGACAGGAACGGAAGGAAAAGTAAAATAAAACTTTAATAGAAGAACCTGGTGCTAAAGCACCTCAACTTTTACTCCCCCAAGCCAGTTCTCCTTCCCAGGCCTGTCTCTCTCAATTCCTGGGTAATCTGTAGGTCCTAGAGTTAACGGAAAGAGACTATAATTGCCCTGTGCACTGTTAACAAGACAGATATGCTCTCTTGAGGAACCTATAATTTAGGGGACTCTCCAGTTTATCTTTTGATCAGATAGTGGAGACGTCCATCAGCCGGAGGACCCTAAAAATAACCAGATTCCCAGAAACTGCCTTGGGACCAGTGGATTGAGGTAAGCCTGGTGCACCTCTTCCTGCCCACCCCTCCTGAAAGCCCAGAGGTGCCCCCCCCCGAAGTGGCCCGCATTCTCCCGAGTGTGCATTTCCTACTTTCCTAAATAAACCTCCACATCTTGGGTTGGCATGTGCTAAAATTTGTTCCTGTCACATAAGCCAAAGACCCCGACAATTCCGAGTTGAAAAACAGCCCTTCCCTTGTGACTCTGTGTCATAAGTTCCCCGTGATGGCGCCTCTAACCACACTTCCAGGACCAGAGAGAGAAGGATAGAAACAGGGCCTCACTAAGGAGTGAGGAAGCGAGAGCTTCGCACTGTATCCGCAAGAAGGCACCGGCAGGAATCCGCAAGCAGGCCTCCCTAACCCGCCCCTGTCGCCGACTCGCCTTCCCACAGTCGGCCACCCCAGCGGCCCAAAGTTCCCCTTCCCCTGTGAAAGGGGAAGGAGTACTTGCTAAGATGCTCTACTAGCCCAGGTTCTGACCACCCCGAGAACTGACCGCTGATTTCTGTCTCCCAGGTGCAGGCTGGATTCACAGATCCATACACGTGTTTGTTCTTCTCCTGCTCGTCTGCGGTGTGGCAGTCTAATTTGTACCCATCTGCTGGACGAGTAAAGAGTTTTTCTCCCCTTATAGTCTGATATGCCCCCCCTCGGATCTTTTAGGGGCTGGGTGGTCTAGGACAAACCTGCATGGACACAAACCAGCCCTCGGGGCAAGGAAAGAAGGGCACCCTCCCCCCCCATTCTATCACATCCAGTCCAGAAACAGAGCAGGGCCCAGAGCCAACCCCTGAGGTGCTGTTTCACTCAGCGTGAGTCCAGGTTAACAGACCCAGGAGGAGCCGGGCGTGGTGGCGCACACTTGTAATCCCAGTACTAGGGGGCTGAGGCAGGAGGATCGCAGGTTTACGGCCAGCCTCAGCTACTTAGTGAGGCCCTGTTTCCAAATAACCAATAAAAAATAGGGCTGGGGGTGTAGCTCAGAGGTAGAATGCCTGTGGGTTCAATCCCCAGTACTGCAAAAAAATAATAATAATAATAAATAAAAACAACCCAGGACTCTGACTCTTGCCCCTCCACACACAGCCCCCCCACCTTAGCCTTTGCACCCCAGATGCATGCAGATTACTGAACAGGAGCTGCACCTGGCAGCACCCCCCTCCCCCAGTAACGCTGGCTGCAAACCCCCATCTCAATCAGGAGAAAGGCGTGGCGACCAATTAAACCCTGTGTTGTTTGAGCATTCCAGATTAATCACAATGATTCATTGCGGGCTGCAGAGGGCGGAAGTGTAATTATCAGCACCTTCTCGTTTCGGGAGGTGGCTGTGGGGCGACTGGAAGACAAGACCCCACGGACAGAGCTCCAGCGGGGCCGGTGGAGTCATCCCCAGGCTGGGAAGAGGGACCACGGAGCCCTTCTCTGGGGTGTTTGAGGGCAAACCTCCCTGTACTGCCCCCTGCCAGTCCCAAAGGGGGATCAGATCCTGGACTGGGCTGTGTGGTGCAGGGGTTGGTATCAAGAATGAGACACTTGTCCCTCCTCTAACCTACTGGGTGAGTCCAGACTGGCCACTTTACCTGAGACTCAGGCCCTTATCTGTTCACATATGATTGTTCTAGAGAGTGTGTGTGTGTGTGTGTGTGTGTGTGTGTGTGTGTGTGTGTGTGTGCTGGAGATGGAACCCAGGGGCATTCTACCTCCCAGCTATGCCCCAGCCCTATTTTTTTATACATTTTTTTTTTTTTTGCAGTACTGAAGATGGAATTCAGGGACATTCTACCTCCGAGATACACCCCCAGCCCTATTTCTTAGTCTTTATTTTGAAACAGGGTCTCACTGAGTTGCAACCTCACTAATTAGTAGCTGAGACTGGTTGAGAACCGCGATCCTCCTGTCTCAGCCTCCCGAATGCTGGGACTTCAGTGTGCACCACCACACGTGGCTTCTATTCTTTATTTTGAAACAGGGTCTCACTGAGTTGCAGAGGGCCTCACTAAGTAGCTGAGGCTGGCCGTGAACCTGCAATCCTCCTGTCTCAGCCTCCCAAGCGCGGGGATTACAAGCGTGCGCCCCCACATCCGGCTGGAATTAGCGTTTCTCAGGACAGAGGTACCACTGACACTGGGCTGCTTGCTTTTCCCTCCCTCCCTCTAGGACGTCTAAATACCCTTTCCTCCCCCGCCTCTCTACCTGGCTCACACAGGGCCACTGTGCCTTCTTGGTGCAGAGGCCTTAATGGCCCAGGACTCTTGCTGGGGTGCAGGGGAAGGGCAGGCAGGTGGCCGAGTTAAGGGCACAGTTGCCTGAAGCGCTGGCGTGGGTGCTGTAGATCTGGCCCATGCTGTGGGCCTGTGGCCATTTCCTTAACCTTTCTGGGCTCCAGGTTTTCCCACGGAAAGGAGGGTAAGACTCAGCATCACCCTCTGCTCGGTGAGGCTTAGGCAGGTGGCTGGGAAGGCCCAGCGTAGCCTCCAGCCTTCCGGGGCCTCCCCTCCTTGTGGCCCATCCCCATGGAAGCCATTTCAAGCCAGAGACTGTTACCAGGAAGGGATAACACCCTTGGCACAGGGAGGCCATTACCAGAGATATTTAACCAGCCTGTTCACAGGCGGGAGGACACGCACGAGAGCGTTTTATCTCTCTCCACAAAGCGAGCGCAGAGCCCGGTGCCAGGCCCAGACGAAGGCTTGGGTTTCTTTTTTTTTTTTTTAAGTAGACATTTAGGATTCCACCGATGCTTTGCTAACTCCCAGTCAAATCACGACATCAGAGAAAGAAAAACTTCATTTTCTGCTAAGATGTTGAAATGGCCTTTTCCAATTAGGCTGCGGGCACTGGGAGGGGGAGCCGGGCAGGCAGCCCTGTGCAGATCCACTCAGCTGTGCACTGAGGGTCAGTGCTGTGTGGGTCAGTACTGTGGCTCAGTACCGTGAGGGACAGGGGTGCTGCACCACCTGTCACCTGAGCTCCTGGTGGAGCCAACAGGAGCATTCCCCAGCAAGCCAGTATGTTTCCCATGCCATCTCTGGGCACTTTCTTTGGCCTGTCCACAACCTGCCCCACTGCCCTGGCACGGCTGGGCTGTGTTCGTAGTAATCACCCTCGAGACACGAGTGTGTGCACGTATCATGAAGCCGCGGGCTTCTCTCCAGGGTTGCCGCTCTATCTACTTCTCCTGTACCGGCTACTGCCTTCGGGAACCTGTGGCGGCTTCGAGAGAGTTCCCCGGAGAGCTGGGCCCCGTGTTCCTCCCCTTGAATCTGCGGGGCCTGCGTGGCTCTCACCAGTGGGGCGGTGGGAGTATGCTGAGCCTCCAGATGGGGCTTCAAGACTGTCAGCGTCTACGTCGCGCCCTGCTCTCCCTCTTTGGGAATCCGGGGACACCACGCAAGCGGTCTGGCTAGCCAGGGAAGCCACCAGGAGCATTCTGGTTGACAGCCCCCGCTGGACCCAGACTTTGGCCGTTTCATCCAGGGGGCTTCAAATCATCTGGGACCCTCGGGACCGGCTGAACATCATCACGTGATCTGGAGGAAGAGCTCCAACCAGCCTGTCCAGCCCGAATGACTGGCCCAGAACCCTGCGCTCCGGTAGGGCGGCTGGCGCTTAGCTAGTAGAGCAATGATTCACTCATTTTTATCATTTCTCCTGTGATTCCCAAACACGCATTGACCTGGGGTCGTTCATCTCCTACTGAGGCCACGTGGCTATTGATGGCAGAGCTGGGATTCTGAACTCGGACAGCCTGGCCACAAAGCCCGTGGTCTCTGTGCCTCTGACGTCCCCCCGCTCCCTCAGCAGCCCTCGAACTTACCTGCTAGCCAGGGAGGCGGAGCCGACTCCTTACCCAGACCTGGCTTAATGTGTGTTAAGGCAATGGAGCAGGATAGACAGACGGAGGGAGGGAGGAGGGGCAGAGGGCAGGACAGGTGGACAGACAGGTGGACTTGGAGGTACGGAGCCTGAAAACTGGGGAGAAGCCAGAAGTGTTTGGGCTCCTAGAGGTACCGTGTGAGCGAGTGCGGGGGCAAGGGCTTCCAGGTGAGGGAGCCAGCCCAGCATGGGGCGTGGAGGCCTCTGTGCTGCTCCCAGGGCTCCATCCCAGGCATCTGTCTTTCCCTCTGTCACAGCTGGAGGTCGAGGTTGATCTGGAGACACACGTATTTGGTGTATATATCACCTCCATTCATGTGTGGGGTGTGTGTGTGTTGCTGCAGATTAAACCCAAGGACATTATAGCCCCAAGCTATAGCCTTTGATTTTGCAACAGGGTCTCACTAAATTGCTGAGGCTGGCCTCAGACCTGTGATCCTCCTATCTCAGTCTCCCGAGTACTGGGATGGCGGGTATGCACTGCCACACCCGATACCTTCATTCCTTTCTTAGCAAAATCTAGTAAGAATCAAAAAAGAGCTGCCAAGAAAAAGAGTGTCAGGAACCTGGGATATCTGTCACCAGCTGAATGCTGACTTTACCTCTGACTGCCCGTCACCCAGAGGGAAGAGAAAATAAATTGAGTTAGGGGCTCCAATTTGGTCTCTTCGAGCCAGAACCAATAACTCCCAATAACTACAGGTGTGCAAGGCTCGCCCCCAGGTCACCCCTCCACATTCAGCCTCTGTTAGTTAGCTATAAAATGTCCCCTAAAGAGCTCATTAGTTAATACTCAGGGTTGTTATAGTGGAGTCACGAGGGTTGTAATCCCAGCAGCAGATAAGTCCATTGTGATTAATTTACCCGGGTGGTACCCAGTGGGCAGGCGGGGTGTGGCGGGGGAGGTGGTCCTTGGGGAATGTGACCCTGGAGATGGTAAATACGGTTCCTCCTCCCCCTGCTCGCCGTCTTGCTCCCGGCCTCTATGATGTACACACGGTCCACACGCTCTTCCTCTGTGCCGCCACCGGGCCCTGAGTCTGGACTGAGTCTGGAACTAAGAAAATAAATCTCCTTTCCTTTAAGCTATGTGGTCCTTCTTTAGATGATGGCTGTGGAGATGCTGGTGGAGACAGCCTCCAGGACCTGCATCCCGGGTTTTCGCCACGTATCCAGGCGGGGAGGTGGGGCTCCTGACACAATCCCTCCTGCGGTGCTCAGACATGCACAGACCTGAGTCCACTTGTCTCTTAAACATGGCTCCCCCTTCCTGAGTGCTGTGTTTCTCACCAGAAGGGTGAGTGAGTGCTCTCAAGATCTCTCACCTGCTAGAAACACTGGAGTCCTTGAGCTACTTCTAACAGCAGTCTTCGCTTTAAGATTCTAGGCAAACAAAAGTAGTTCCTCATCTGTCCAAGGGCATTTTTCCAGGAAGAACGATCACTCCTGACCTCAATGGGAATGTCCACTGGGGCCTTTCTGTTGTCGACACCCAGTGCAGGGATCCCCAGGAAAGGCAGGACGTGCTTCCCGAGGTCCACGGTTAGGTTGCACAGGTCCTGGATGCAGATAAGCAGAAGCAAACAAGCTTATCTTGGAGAGCGAAAAATCCTCCAACAGAGAGGGTCATCTCTCCTTAGAATCGAGAATGAGCCATTTGTCATTCTGGGAGGGCTTGCTGCATAGACTCTCATAAAGGATGCTTGATACCGATACCGTAACAGGTGACCCAGAGACGTCCACTGGCCCATTAATCCCAGGACAGTGACCAGGACAGCGGAGTCTACAGGGCAACCAGCCCCTCTGCCGCCCACGCTGCCAGGCTGGCCTTGCTCGAGGCAGGCCCGGGAGCGGGGAGCTGCAGCCAGCCAGGTCTCCCGCCGCAGCCCCCACACGCCATTCCAGACTCTGCGCTCGCTCAGGAAACTAATTTATTCCACCACCACCCTGAGTGAAGTGTGGATCGCTGAACAAAGGACTACCAGGCAGACCAAAGCGGAATGGAAATTATTTTTGGGAAGTCATCGTTTCGAAGCACCCACAGACGGATTTCTCCAGGGCTGGTGAGGTTGGGAAAGAAAGCAGCAGAGTTGGGACACCCTGCCCCTCCTTGATCGCCCCAGTCTCCCACCCTCCTGACCTTTGCATTTCTAATCCCGGCCTGGAACATCCTCCTCTGACCTCCTCTGTGCCTGCTTAATGCTGTCTATCTCCAAGGCCCAGCAGAAGCTCCCCAGCGATAAAGCCTCATCTCTCCTCGCTAAGATCTGCTTTGCGGTCTGGAGACGGTGGCCTGCTCTCACTTTGACGCTGTGACTCACTGCCTGGGCAGCTTCTGATGAATCACCCTCACTCTCTGCGCTTTAGAGCCCCCATCCCACGAGACAAGGATGCTGACCAAGGGGACCTGACAGGGTGGCTTAGAGCACCTTCCAAGGCCACAGCTGTCCATCTTCCTTGTTCTCCCTACCTCTCGGGGCTGTGAGCTCAGGGCTGGGCACTCGAAGGAACTTAGATTGGCTCCTGAAAGGAATTGTGGGAACAGGAATAGGCTGCTGTCCACTAGGGAAGTGGAGACCCAAGAGGCAACAGTGCAGGAGAGGCAGCCCCCAGAGAAGTATGGGGCCCCCGGAGAGAGGCGGAGCTGGGAGTCCTGCTAAGTCCCGTGATTTCAAGCTGCAACACGATGTCATCCAATGCAGAGACGAGAAGCTCACTAGCAACCCGACAGGTAACACCCCCACTGCACACTCGCCAGCGAAGGGCACGGAGCTAAAGAGGCAGGAAGTGAGCCCGGCAAGATGGCGCACGCCTGTGATCCCAGTGCTTGGAGGCTGAGACAGGAGGAGCGCGGGTTCGAAGCCAGCCTCAGCAACTTAGTGAGGCTCTCAGAAACCTAGAGAGACCTTGCTCCCAAATAAGAAATAAAATCGGGCTGGAGGAAGAATGCCTGTGGGTTCAACCCCAAATACTAAAAAGGGAGGAAGTCATGGCTTTTTTTCTCATCGATGAGGCAGAACATCATAGCTGAAAGGCGCAGGATACAAAATTGCTCACTTCACAGCCGACGAAGAGAGGAAGGGAGCGGCCAGGGACAGCACATCCTCCAGCGCAGCCCCTGGGACCTGCTGGCTCCGCCAAGGCCCTCTTGCCATCCCTGCCTCCTCTCAACAGCACCCTCAGGGGTGGAACCCGGGGGATACTACCACTGAGCTAGACCCTCAGCCCGATTTTGTATTCTTTATTTTGAAACAGGGTCTACGTTGTGGAGGGCCTCACTAAGTAGCTGAGGCTGGCTTTGAATCTGTGATCCTCTGGTCTCAGCCTCCCAAGTGCTGGGATCACAAGCCTGTGGCACTACCTGGCTTCGGACCAAGACTTAACATGAGCCATTTTAGATCCAGATCACAGCAGGGCCTTGGCAAGTGGGGTCCTCTGCCTGGCAGCTTCCACCCCAGAACACTGCCTAGCTCCCCAAGTCTACCAGCTCCTGTTCAGGTATCACTCTGCCGTTGGTTACAAGAGCTTCTCCGGCTGTTTGGTGTAAGAATCGCCGTGGCTGCTCCACACTTGCCAGTCCCCACATCCATTTCCTTTCCTCCAATGTCCTCAGCACCCATGGGCATACAACGTGTTTGTCCATCGCCTCCGATGGGAAGCTCCCTGAGGGCATGGATTTCTGTCCCCGTATTCATGGGTCCCCAGTGGCTGAACTGTGCTGCACATGACAGGTGCTGAATCCCTTCTGTGGCATAAGTGTTTACAGCTCCCCAGGACTGCTCTCTCGTGGGTCCTCACCGCCGGAGCAGGGATAACAGTTCCCGCTTTCAGAGAAGCCCTCCCCCAGGACAATGTGTGTGGATGCTTCAAGAGGAAGTGGCTTCCCCAAGGTTACAGTTGGTGCTCCGGAGCCAGCCGGCAAAAGTACGGGCTCCGAAGAGAGGCGTGAGGGTGAAAGAATTCAATTCTAAGAATTTGGTTCAAAGAATATTTAATTCTATCATGGAAGGATCGCCAGTCCACTCCCGGGTCGATATCTCTACTGGCCGATCCCGGGTTTATCTCTCTCGTCCTATTTATACAGCTCCAGGCCAATCAATCCCTCGTGCCATCACCACCCGAGCTTCTCTCAGACCTTTTACTTTGAACTTTCCATGGCCCCAAACCTTGTTGACTCTGGGCGAAGGACAGTCAGCTGAGTCAGACATATTCTTTTAGGGGAAAACCTCATGGTTCCCCAAAAGTTGGTCTGAGGACATCCCAGGACAGGTACACAACTCGTCAGCGTGCTAAGCCATAGCTCTGCCCCAACACAGCGACGCCTCTACAATACTTCCGAATGACCCTGCCCCCGCAGCCCTGTAATTGGTAGGTCAGACTCCCGCTGCCTCTCCTGAGTCCCTAGAGAAGTCCCTAAGACACATAACTGCTCGATTGACATGCTAAATTAGGCAGGCAGGCCCTTCTCAAGCGCCCTGACTCACTTTCTCTCCCAAAGTCACAGCCTCTGCGGCCTCCACGGCCTCCCCGCCAGCGCTGGGAAGCTCTGGTGAGGCCATGCGGGCCCAGCTTCGCCTGCCAAGGCCTGAGATACGTTTTTCAGGTCGCTGCTATTGCAAACATCTTCAATCCCTTGCACCATACCAGAGCCAGAATGTGCTCGGTAAATAAATATTGGATGGATGCATAAATAAATAAACGAAGTGTGTGTGCCTACGTAGGTGAGGGGGACAGGAGTTCTGCATTGATGGTGGGGTTTCCAGCATCTGAGGCCAGGTGGGTGGGCATGGGAGGAGGAGGCCGGAACCCTTCTTCCCTCCCTCAGCCCTGACGCCATGGGTCTGCCCCAGAATTAGACAGTGAGTTGAAAGGGAAAACAGAGACTGGTTCATGCACCCAAAGATGGGCAGGCCAGCGGCCTTTCTGATCCTGCTTTTCCTGCCCGTTGGGTGAGGAAGGAGAGGGGATGGGTGGGCGGGGCAGGGAGCCTGGCTCTGGGGTTGCCTTTGAGAAAATGAGGCCCAGCTGGAGAGGGTGAGTTGGTAGGAGGAGGCCGGCCCACGGGCCTGGCCTTGCTCTTGGGAGCTCCTCGCCCTCCTCTGCTCCGCTCGGGGTGCTCTCGGAGCCTGGGTGTGCGGGGTGCACATTTTGAGCCGCCTGGTGGGGGATTTTAATCAGCTCTGACTCTTCTGATGTTACTGGCTTATAACAAGGAGGCCCTGGCTGTTTCCTGGAGACCCAGAGGCAAGCTGGGAGGGTCCTTGATAGTTGCAAGATTTCCCCAGGGTAAAGACCCCCTGCCAAAACAGTTACTGAAGATCAGAAACCCCGGGCCAGCGGTCCTCTTACTTTGGCAAACACCAGAAGACCTCGCAGGGCCCAAGAATCTGCATGTATTGCGCAACCCCACTCGGTAGTCCATTTCCTGTTGTAATCGTGCGTGTCTCTCTGGATGCACTCCTGACTCCTGGGGAACTGGCCTGAGACATCATGTAGGGTCCGGCCGAAATGAACAGGGGTCGAGGTGCGCCAAGACCCCCACACCGAGGAGGCGGAGGAAAACCCACCCTCCTCCCCTCTGTCCGCTGTTTCCTCATCAGCACCAACACCAGGGGGAGGGGAGTGCTTTTCAGTTTACCTTTTCTTGAACATAACAAACTTCCACTGTTTGAGGCTTGCAAGGATCTATTCTTGGAAGTGACAGAGACTTAGTGGGAATTGAAAGGGGCACATCAAGGAAAACTCGTTCCAGCGAATCATTTAAGATCACATCCATAATTAATGGTATTTGGCAAGCTTTCCTTGGAAGCCTAATCAGAGCAGGGAGGTGCTAATTAGAGCGGGTGGTGCAGATCCATCACCCAGGTGTGGGGAGGCGCCTGCAGCAGCTCAGGAGGCTCGGTGTTGGGCAGAGCCTGAATCCAGGATGGGCTCTACCAGAAAACACTTTTTTGTGTGTGGTATTGGGGATGGAACCCAGGGGTATTCTTCCTCTGAGTGACACCCCTAGCCCTAATTTTTTCTTCTTTATTTTTGAAACAGGGTCTCCCTAAGTAGCTAAGGCCCTCCCGAATGCTGGGATTGCAAGCAAGCGTGCACCACCATGCTGGCCTTAGAAAACACTTTCTGGTGTGAAAGGAGTTTCTCTTCTCTTTGAAGACAGGTGTGTGTGTGTGTGTGTGTGTGTGTGTGTGTGTGTGTGTGTGTGTGTGTATGTGTGTGAGTGAGTGATGGGGGGACACGGCAGGTTAGAGCTGGGGAAGCACTTCAGGTGCCTTCTCCTCTGTAAGAAAACCTCAGACTCCAACAGGGCCAGAGCTGGGAGGGGGACGCTGGGGGCAGGGTAGAGCTGGTCTCAGAGCCTGCACCCAGCACCCTGGGCGCTCAAGGGGACCTGCGGCAGGGCCCGGGGCACCTTGGGAAAGGAGGAGCAGCTGGGCATTCTTCCGGGACACCAACCAGGACCCTGGGGCCTGGAGCCACACCCTTAACCCAGGGCTTCTGACTTCTGGTGTCTGATGCACTCAGCAGGGAAGGCCCTGCAGGGGACTGTGGGAGGGCAGAGTGCTAGGTGGCTGCCTCCAGCTCCCTTCCCCAGGGCTCTCTGTGCTGGAGCTGCCTCCTGAGGGCTGAGATTCCAGTTCTTACTGGCCAGCCCAGGGATCTCCTTGGACGGAGCTTTCTACAGACTCTGCTGAGGAGGGCTGAGGGGTGCAGCCCCCACCATCCTGGCCCGTACCCCAATCTGTTCTCACCTTTGCAAACCCCTGTATGATCTTGCCTCAAGGGACTCTTACTTGAGGCTGACATCTCTCCACAGCTCTGGCAGGACCCTAATACAGAGAGTTTAAAAAGAACCGTTTCACATGAGCGCCTTTTTTTTTTTTTTTTTTTTTTTTGCGGTACTGGGGATGGAACCCAGGGGCATTCAACCTCTGAGCTATACCCCCAGCCCTATTTTTTATTCTTTATTTTGAAACAGGGTCTAACAGCGTTGCAAAAGGCCTCACTAAGCTGAGGCTGGCCACAAACTTGGATCCTCCCGTCTCAGCCTCCCCAATGCTGGGATTACAAGCATGCGCCACCACGCCTGGCTGAGTGACATTCTTTTTAAGTAATTGGGTCTCTCCCTCCTAAAAACCAACATTTTGTTAAACAATCTCTTCCTTTTAAAAAGAATCTTCATAAAACACATCCCTTATGTCCCTCCATCCTAAAGGAAGGCGACTACACCTATTTAAGAGCCGCTCTTGGTAACACGGGCATCGGCGGCTCCCTGTGGGCGGCTGCAGGCCCCGAGACTGTTGTGGGCTGAACTGGGTCACCTCAAATACTTCTGGGAAAGCCCTAACCCCGCAGCGTGGCCACTTTAGGGGATGGGTGTTTAAGGAGGTAATTAAGACTCCGTGAGGTCAGTAGGGTGAGCTCGGACCTAATATAATTTCTGGTCCTCATAAAAAGAGAGGCCAGGGCTTCGTGTGCATGCCTGCACCCAAAGAATAAACACCATGTGAGAAAACAGCCAGAAGCCAAGCCAGCTGGTGTCCAGCCTCCCCGGTCCTTGGAGCCGTGGGCTGCGGCGGCTTGTCATGGCAGCCAGAGGCGACGGCCCGGCCCGGGGGCTCAGCAACCCCTGCCTTTGTGTTCTCTCAGAGGGCTCCAGACTTGAGCGCTCTCCTCTCTGGCTTTAGTGTCCTTGCCTTAGCTCCCGGCAGCTATCAGCTCTCACCGTTGTCTCGGTAGCTGCCTATGTAAGTCTTAAAGGATACCCTCAGGGAGCTCAGGAGAACTGTGTGAGGAGGAGCAAGTGTTCAGAGGCTCTGAGCGGGGTCTTTTGGACAGGGCATGTGTTTTCATGCACGGGCTTTATTGTGCGGACTTTCTTAGGGGCCCAGAAATCATTTCTTCGAGACCCTCATCACATCCTTGAGCAGTCAAGTTGTGGGTCAGGGTCACGGGCAGTCTTCATGATCTCTTTCTCTCTCTCTCTCTCTCTCTCTCTCTCTCTCTCTCTCTCTCTCTCTCCTGCTGCAAACCAAACTGGCGAGATAATAATCAAATGTCAAGTCTTCTAGGATCAAGTCTCACAGCCCTGAGATCTTCTGGTTTGAAATGATGGAGAACTTGACCTCTGGGCCCCCTGCTAAGGTACCCCTCGGAGGAGAGCGGACCCTGGTTCATTTGCCCCGTGGATGCCCAGAAGATTTGGCTAGCAGTCGGGTCCTGCATCTCCCCTCCTTTGTCCTGGCCCGCATGGCACCGCAGCCAGTCGACCGGGCCGGTTTCATTAGGTGCCGGTGTCATGGCACGCACAAGCCCCTCCAACCTCCTTGGCTTGTATGCTCATCGGCGGAGACAGCTAATCGATCCCTGCTCCTCGCCAGCCCCATAGATATCGACTCGGGGCTAGGGAAGACTTTATAAGAAGTCATCAGGGGGATTCTTTCAGTTCAAATTGAATTGTGGGCCATTAAATCTCTTTAGTAAAAGACTGCGCCTCATATCATATGCCGATGCTCCTTTTGAATTTTTAACCAGCGCCAGAGAACATCCCGCCTCTGCTAGAGCATCTCCGCGGGTCCTGGGTCTGCTTTCCCGGCAGATCTGGTTAATTGTTATAGATTTTCCAGCAGGTAAAAGCATTCGGAGTTTGGAAAAGGCAGGCTTTGTTTTCCTTGCAAAAGAAAACCAATTCAGGTGGTTCTGCCTAAAGACAGGAAGAAAGGAGGGAGGGAGGGAGGGAAGGAAAGAGGGAGGGAGGGAGGGAGGGAGAAGGAAGGAAGGAAGGAAGAGAGACTGCAAGATGAGAGCTGAGCCGTGGACAGGAGTCTGTCACCAGGGTGTCTCAAGGGAACCCACCTGGGCATCAAGGAGATACACACGTGTGCACCCCCACACAAGCAAGCACACATTCACACACATTCCTGTGCTCACACACAGATACATACTGGAAAGAGAGAGGACTCTGAGTTCATTATTGCCAGCCATGTGTGCACACGCAGTCACAGACAGCGTTCACAAACACGAATGCACACACACAAACACCTAAACACACGCATACGTGCGCACACGCACACAGACACACCCAATCTCACCTGCCAACCCACATTCACTCTTGGCGACCCCTTGAGCCAGTTTGAGGGAGAGGACAAAGACACTCCCTCTCCCACCGGCCAGAGGCGACCATGCAGGGTCCTGTTTCCAGGAAGGAGCGACCGCTGTCACTGCTGAGGCTTAGGCATTAGGTGGGTGGTGTAACCTCTCCCAGCCCTGCCTGGCGCACTTGTCTATAAAACAGGAGGAAACCGTTGTATAGCAGGGCTGTGGTGCAAAAGTAGACCATTGGCAAAACCCCTGGCACGCAACGGGTTTTACGTATCTGGGCCCCTGCCTGTAATCTCTGTGTGGTCTCCCTGGAATGAGAGATGGGAGAAATCTTCAAACCCTCCTTTTATCAGGGAGGACACCGAGGCCCAGAAAGAGGACACGCCGTGTCCAAGTTAGCTAATAAGAGGCTCGAATGAGAGCCCGGGCTCCTTTCTAACCTGCCTGCCTCCCTTCCTCCCTCTTTCTTTTCTTTTTCTTACTAGAGATTGAATTCAGGGGCATTCTATGTCTGAGCTATACCCCCAGCCCTTTTAATTATTTATTTTGAAACTGTGTCTCTCTAAATAGCCAAGAGTCTTGCTAAGTTGTTGAGGCTGGCCTGGAACCTGTGATCCTCGTGTCTCGGCCTCCAAGTACCGGGTTACAGTATGAGCACCGCACCTGGCTCCAGTCCTGTTTTCTACTTGCACAGCCTCTTCAAGGAGGCCCGAGGGGCCCACCAGCCCGGCCCAACCCAGCCAAGCTGGTGGAATGAACTCTTGGCCTCTGTGTACCACTACACTCTTCCTGGAGCAGAGGCTAATTAGAAATTGCAGTCCTGAGGTAAGCTGTGGGTCTCTTGTTGGCCAGGAGAAGGGTACAAACGCCAGGGGCAGGCCTCGTGTCTTATGAAGATGTCACCTGAGCCCAGCGGTGTGCTGGGGAAACCGCGGAGGGGGCGGTGAATGTGGACACACACGTCTGCTCCGAATCAGCCCACTGTTCACCGACTCTGGTGTTGGTTGAGTGTTGGAGATACAAATGGGACATGGGAAAAGAGCATCATGTGAAAAGAAGGCACTGCTTTCAGAACTCCTCCCCGGAAGCCTCAGGAAACTGTCTCCGTAGAGGAAGGACCCAGGACAGCCGCGGTCCTGAGTTCTCCTCCCTCCCCTCCTGCTCAGCAGCACTCCTCCCCCCATGACTCGCTGCCCAGGGAGGAGCAGACTCCCGTCTGACCTGCGTCCTGGCACATGGGCAGGCCTGGACGTGGCCTGCGTGCATTTTGTTTTTATTTATTCCAAGTGTTCTGGGCAGCACGGAGACCCACCCAGAAGGCTGGTTTTGCTTCCTGGAGACCAGTTTCCTTGCCCTTGGTTGGGAACCATGGTCCCGTCCCCCTGATTGCTACAGAGAACAAACGTATAGAGTCTGTGAAACGTTACTGATGCTGGGCGTGGAGTGGCACCTCCCGCAGACTGCCCCACTCTGCTCCCTGGCTGTCTCCCATCTGGACCAGGAACTCTACTAGGGAAGGGCGCCCTGGCTTCCTTACCATCGGGCGCTGTGCTCTGCACGCTGGGCGCTCAGTAAGAGCGACTAAAGAATCGTGACGGAGCCCTGTGCGTGGTGCCCTCAGCTCCATCCCTAGGACTATAGCTCCACTCTGCTGGATTCCATCAGAGACAGCCCCAGGCACAAAGAGCGGAGTCTCGGTTTCCCTCCTCTGGACACTGGATGATTTCGCTGGTGACCAGAGGAGAGTCGGTAGGACAGCTGGACCCCATGGCTCCTGCAGCTACCATCCTGCTTGGGCTGCTGAGAAGCCGGTGGCCATCTGCACAGCGGGATGCACCTCTCTCCCTGCGTGGTGCAGTTCAGTTCAGTCTCTCTCCAACCTGCGGGGCCTGAGTCCTGAGAGCAGTACTTGTCTTCCCAGCCCCTCTGAGCAGCTCAGGGGGTGCATCAGGATTGCAAAGGGGGCTGCCGGGGGACCGAGGCAGGCTGCGGGATCGTCCATGAGGGCAGCTGAAACCGAACCCGGCTGGGATCTTTGTGAGACCTGAGAAATACATTCTGGATCACCCTGCGGTGCCCGGAAGTTGCTGGGCACTCATACAGCCAGTCCCACCAGTTACAAGGTGGGGCCTGCCAGTCCCAGGGCCATGCATTTGCCAGTATTCTGGCAGCCGTGGCCAGAGAAAGGCCTCGGGCTCAGACAAGCAGCTGTGGCCAGTTTAGCCGGAAGTGACTGACCCGGCCAAGAGCAGCAGCCTCTGGGTGGAGACTGTCAGCGGCCACCTAGGAGCCTTTGGGGAGGAGCATTCAGCAGGTGAGGGCGCTGTGGCGGGGCATTCACGTGGACGAACCCTCGCTCCATCCCGGCACAGCTCCAGGTCACTGCGAAAACCCAAGTGCCTGTCGCATTTCTAAACATTTCTGGTCCACCGTGACCCCTCCCGTCTAGCTGAAGGCCACCGGCTTGTCCCATGCACCGCTGGAGTGGGAAGTTGGACTGGGCCCCGAGCTCAGGGGTTTTTTTTTGGCTCAGTCCTCGCTGGTCTACTTATTTCTAAAATGTACTTCAATGTCCTCTCTGTGCTCCTGGCCCCGTGGTCCGCCCTCGCCTGTGGTGGAGGCTGTGATGGTGCCCTAGTGTGGGTTGGGTGGCTGGCGCCAGACTCACCACTCCTGCTTCTCCACCAGACCCTTTCTGCAGCTGCCGGGAGGGCACCAAGGCCCTAAGGCGGCCAGCAGAGTGCTCTCAAATGCTGCCCAGAGGCTCCTCTTTGCTGCCGGGATCCATCCATCTGCTGCCCGCTCCAGGCAGCTGCCACCAGCTCCCGGCCCTCTGCACCCTCCCGGCCCCCTGCTCCTCTGTGACCAGTGGCCCGCTCAGATGCCTGGCACAGATCCCTGGCACGGGCGCAGTGCGAGACCCGCTCCAGTTTCGGGCATGATAGAGTATCTCTGGCTTGCCTGGTTACCCAGCCACCTCCGGCCAGAATCCACCTGGCTCCTGCTGTGCTCTCTGCTAGATGGGACCAGATGGCAGATTATCGAGGCTGATTTGCAGCGAAAGCGAAGTTGGCCGGGAGGGGAGGTACGCATGCCAAGAGTGTGGAGAGGGGCCTCTGGAAGGACCGGCTGGGGTGCGAGAAAGATGCGGGGGAGAAGGGGAGCCCTAAGCCGGGAAAGTGGGGCCAAGAGGGAGGGAAAGCCCAGGGCCACGAGACGAACGGCCAGGCCCGCACCTTCCCGGGGGAGTTTGCTTTAGAGCCAAGCAACATCCAGTGTGGTGGACACATGTGGCATTTTATACTGAGATTAATTACAGTGAACTAGAGTGGGTAATGCAGCCCGTGGTCACACTGCCCCGTGCCAAGTGCCCAGTGGTCATGCGCACACCCTGTGCTGGACGACGCGCCTACAGAGCGCTTTTGACCCTCCAGAAAGTGAGCGGGAGCCGGGCGTGGGGGCCGCTTGTAATCCCAGCGTTTGGAAGACTGAGAGGAGGATCACACTTTGAGGACAGCCTCGGCTGCTTAGTGAGGCCTCTGCAACTCAGTGAGACCCTGTTTCAAAATAGAGAATAAAAAACAGGGCTGGGGTGTAGCTCGGAGGTAGAATGCCCCTGGTCCATCCCCAGTACTGCAAAAAATTTAAAATTAAAAATAGGGCTTGGTGTGTATCTTGGAAGTAGAATGCCCCTAGGTTCCATCCCCAGTACTGGGGGAAAAAAAAAAAAAAAGGAAGGAAGGAAGGAAGAAAAGAAAGGAAGCAAGTGAGCAGGGAAGGAGAGGGGAAACTTGGGATGACTTCAGGTTTGTGTTGGGGAACTCAGATTTCTGCGCTGAGACAAACTGCATCTGAGCATCCAGGCAACGAGGGCAGGTGGGAACTTCTCTGCCAGGAGCAGAGCCCAGTGGAGGAGCCAGGGCTGGGGACGCCAATCTGGGAGTAGCGGCACGGGGGTGGTAGGCACAGCTATGGGAACACGGGACGGGGTCGGGGTCATGATTCTGAAAGGCATTCTCCAGTGCCAACATAGTGAATGCTGATATTCTCAAAGATGCCTAAAATTCTGAAAAGTCACAATATCAAAAGTATAATCTCGGAAAATATGATTGAAAAGATTCTTTAAAGGAGATTTATATTTTCAAAGAGGGGTTTATTGAGGAACATATATAAACATGACCACCAATAAACAAGTAGTCATGTCATAGTATTTGCAGGCATAGACACTTGAGGATACTGACCGTCTCATGGGTATGAGTGCTGGGAGCAGCAAACAGTATTCATAAATAAATAGCACAGCGGGCGTGGTGGCGCATGTGTGTCATCCCCGCGCTTGGGAGGCTGAGGCAGGAGGATCGCACGGGTTCGAAGCCAGCCTCAGCTACTGAGTGAGGCTCTCAGCTACTTAGTGAGACCCTGTTTCCAAATAAAGTATAAAATAGGTCTGGGAGTATAGCCCAGAGGTAGAAAGCCCCTGGGTTCCACCCCCAGTACCACCAAAACCAAAACAAAACAAAAACAAAACAGGAAGGGAACAAAAAGCAAACGGTAACACTGTGGGTGGCGTGGGAACCGCGTGTCCCTGCCCGAGGCCCGTGGGCACCCAAAGCCCTTTGACGGACACCCCAGGTCTTTGGGAAGAATCCATCAAAGCCAGGATTGGTTACCACCACATAAGCAGCTGTCCAAGCAACTGCAATCTCAAGAAATTTCATCTTTTGCAAATGTAGATGGGCACGGACGGCTCTGTCGACTGGGGAGGCTCAGTGTTCCTACGTACGTGCACAGAGCTCACACACAGTCGCCCTTGTAATAATGCACTACTGCCAAGTCAAATCTGCAAGGAGAAATAGCGCATACAATAGAGCGCCCTAAACGTCCGTATGCCATCGATACCACAGGTAGCGAACTGACACCAACATGACATGCACGGGACCATAGCACGGCGATTTATAAAAAATGCTGGAATTTGAAATATTGGAAGGAAAAACCAAAACGTAAAAAAAGAACTTTAAAGAGTAAGAAGAAAACGGGACGTCTGAAGAGTGCATCAGCGAAGACGCTAGGTCGTGCGGAGAGCGCAGAGGTGGGCATCAGCGTGTCGACTGGCTGCCAGTCGTGAACTAGACGTGAAGCCTTGCATTGTGAATACAAGGTGAGCGGTCCGGGGTGAGCGCAGCCCGTCCTGTCTCCTCTACGTCACAGATCTCGCCGAGCTGGTCCACCAAGAGTCTCACCAGCCTTCTCTGAAGCACCCTCAGTCACACCAAAGTCAAGAGTCGTGCAGTACCAGGTTTCTAGGAGTTTGTTGACCCAAGTCGATTCCAAATCCTGCGCACAACCGAGGGTGCCCCGGCGCCTCCCCAGGTCCTGCCTCCAACCCTGTGCCTTCGTTTTTCTTCAGTGAAAGTTACTTTGTTTTGTTTTGGTTTTGGCTTTCAGGATTTCGGTATTCAGGATCTTAACCTTTCGTGACAGTGGCTGGGAGATTGTAGACTTCCGGCATTTTTAGATCCTAGGGAAGGGGACCCTTTGGGATTCTGACGTTTGAGATCCATGCAGTGTTCCAGATCACGCGTGAGGGATTATCCACTCCCACCGGGCAGGTCGATGTGGCTGGTGTCTGGCATCAGGTATCATCAGGCAGAGGAAGCTCCTGCCCAGCAGTGGGTCTCAGGGCAGCGTGCCCAAGACTTGGGGCCCTCTGATGGCCAGGAGGTAGGGGTCCGGCCACCTGCTGCTTCTCCAGGAGCAGGCACTGATGGGTCCTGAGGTCAAGGGCAGGAGAGCCACAGGTGACTTCTTCCCCCTTAGAAGCACGTGACAGCTGACCACAGAGAGCAGGGCTGGACACTTTGTAAAGGGCCCAGTGTAAATATTTTGGGTTTGTAGGCCGGATGGTCTCGGTCACGGCTACTCAGTTGTGCCAAGATCGCGTGAAGGAGCCACAGTAGCAACATATAACTTGATTTACATCACCAGGCATGGGCTGGACCTGTCCCAGGAGCTGGGGCGGGGGTCTGGGAGGGAGGGATGTGCAGGTCTCCAGCAGAGAGGATGAGGGAGGCCAGGAGGGCCAGCCAGGCACCAGGGCCACCTGATGCCAAACCCTGAGCTTAGAAACCTGCAGTTACTGAAGATGCCACCCCCGACTTGGCAAGACCCTGTTTGAAAATAGCGACGCCTGAGAGTGGTGGCCCGCGCCTGGAATCCCAGTTCTTGGGAGGAGGATCACAGGTTCGGGGCCAGCCTCAGCAACTAGGTGAGACTCTCAACAACCTAGAGAGACCCTGTTTCAAAACAAATAAATAGTGATGGGAGTGCTGCTTAGAGGTAGCATGCCCATGGGTTCAGTCCCCAGTACAATAAATACATAAATATAAATAGGGCTAGGGTCATAGTTTAGAGGTAGCATGCCCCTGGGTTCAATCCCTAGTACCACAAAATAAGTAAATTAGAGTATGTATATAATTACATAAAACTGTTTCATAGTAAATACATAAAATACATAAGAATTATATGTACATATATTTTTATATACTCCAATCTGGACAGATAAATACCAGACTGCCACTGTGGCAGCCCAGGATATCGTATTGTATGTTGGGGAGTGAACACTGAGGGCTGGTAAAGACATTTGACTTTAAATACTGCTGCCTTCCTGCCTGACTGTTATGAGGATATTTTCAGGTATTCTATTTGAGAACACTCATATGAAATAAAAGAAAGAGGGGTGCACCAAACAGGACCCTCTGTAAGTAAGCCGAGATAGGCAGGCTGCCCGGCCCCTACACCACGGGGAAGCACTCGCCCTCCACTGGGGATCAGCTGCCAGGCTGTGAGAAGCATCATGGGGGCTGCCAGCCGATTTCCCCAGGCTCACTCGCAGAGAAGGAAAGCCAGGGCAGCTGGATTCGCCCTCCATGGTCAGCCGCGCGCTGGCAGCCTGGTGAAATCACAGGGCCGTGGCACGTGACTTTTTTTGTTTCTTTTTTTTTTTTTTTTTTTTTTGCGGGTCTAGGGATGGAACCCAGGGGCATTTGACCTCCGAGCCACACCCCCTGCCCTATTTTTTATTCTTTATTTTGAAACCTGGTCTCACTGAGTTGCAGAGGGCCTCACTAAGTAGCTGAGGCTGTCCGTGAACCGCGGTCCTCCAGGTCTCAGCCTCCCGAATGCTGGGATTACGAGCGTGCCCACCAGGCCCAGCTAGATGTGGCGTTTTTTTTTTTTTTTTTTCTCCCAAATGAAAGTAAGAACTTGGCCCAGGAGACTCTGGCCTCCCTCCCTGGGGGTCCTCAGAGACCTGCAGCAGCTAGTCAAGGCCCCTGGGGAGCAAAAGACCAGGAAAACTGGAAGTCAAGTCCCTGTTGGAGTGTATCAGGGAGGAGACAGCCCCTGTGCAGGGACCAGCCACAAGCCGTGTGCTAAAGCTGTTACCAGCTCCAGTCTGGCTGCACAAGCAGACTCAGCCATCACATCTTGGTGTGGACTGAGCTTGTATTGATTGCTAATAAGAACAAGTTTTCATACTGAGGCAAAACAATAAAATCCTTTCTCTGGCCGTAAGCTGTCAGCCAAGGGCTGCAGCCAGGGTTGACCTCGGTCAGCTCAAAGTTGGCTGTTAGCCCAGCTGCACGCTGAATGTTAAAACACGGACCCCTACGCTTAGAAAAAGAATTACATAGACTCTCACAACAGTTTAGACTAAAGTTAAAAGATAAAAGGCAAGCTATATTAGCCTGATATTAATTGCTAATATCGGGTTATAAGTAATAGTTATAGCTCCCCAAACCTCTACACTTTAAAAGAGTATATTCCTGTATCTTTTTTTCTTTATTATCAAACAAGTTTCCAACATAGCAAGTAATTTCTAGCAGTCAGAGATTAAAAAAAAACAACTGAGAAATCACCAAGGACACATGTGGACACAGGTGGACAATGCATGCTTTAAACTTTAAGAATAAAACCAAAGACAAAGCAGGCTTCTACCCTGGCGCCCCTGACCCTGCTAACCAAGTAACACATTTTGACCAGCGCTGTCAGACCTGTGTGTCCCTGTGAGGGTGGCAAAGGAGGCCAACAGAACAGGCTCACCCAGCAGAGATGGCTGGCGGGCCTGCACCTGCCTGGGTGGAAAAGGGGACCATTGGCTCAGCAGGACGGGAGGAAGGAGATGATGGATTATTATGAGAATGTCAAGTGCTCAGAGGCCTCCGTGTCTTACTTTAAGGCGCCCCACTGCGCCCCTCTGACGTGGTGCTTGACTGTCTGTCCCTTCTTCCTACCTTAGTAATAGTAAAGCTTGGCTTAAGCTTGCAGCCGTGCAGTTCTGGCTATCTTGCTAAACTAGCTAAGAACAAGAACCCACGGCGACATCCCAAACTGTTACACTCTCCCACAGCGAGAGGCAGAAGGATGTCTCTAAGTCCCCAGCCTCAAGAGAGGGCAGGCCTGGAATTTCTCTCCTGGTGGCCATGCCAAACCCAGCCCAGGAGCCGTGGATCCTGGACTCATGGCCCTGCCACTCCTCCCCTACCAGGGGTCCCTAGAAGTTCCTTGGGCCCCTTCTTGCCCCCTCAGGGCCAAGGTGGCTGTCAAGTTCCACGGGAGTCTAGGGATGGGGGCTTTGGAGCAGCCTTCTGGGTTCTGGAATGAATGCCCAGCCCCTGGACGGGTTAGAGTCGCTGCTCCCCCCTGTGGTCATTCTTGAAACTGTACCTTGGGAAAGCAGGTCCTGAGGAGTAGACCCCAGTGGGTGAGGGCGGGGTAGAGACGATGATGTCATCGCTAATGGCGCTATGGTGGTGGTCAACGAGTTTGTCCTCGCTTCCTCCTTCCACTCCTCACAGGGGCTTTCCTGACCACCCTTCACGATCGCTTGACTGCTTAATTTTTTATAGGGTTTACCATCGTCCAATATATTATGAGTTTGTTTTTATTTCTATATACTTTTATTGGTACATTGTAGTCTCACATCACGGGGTAGTTCAGAGTGAGACAGACTCGCACCCAGCCCCACTTGTTGTTTTTGATACTATCAGCTCCATGCGGGCAGGTTGGTATTTAACTTGCTGGTGGGTTCTTGGGAGCCAAGGATGCCTGGTGTTCAGAAGTGACTCCGTTACCCGCTCCATGCCCAGTAGTTCTCCCAGCCCTCGCAAGGACACGCATCCCCCTTCCAGACCTAGGACCCCAAGGACTCATCGCCCCTGGTTCCGCCCAGCTCAGACTTGCCCCTTGTGGCAGCCGTGCCTCGGTGCTCGCCCGTTGGGCCTGCACCCGGCAGTGCCAGTCTCTGCAGCTGTATCTCTGCCTGCATCCCACTACCCAGTACATACCGCCCACCCTGTAGGGGTTGACGTACATTACCCCCAAGCCTCAGCCGCTTGGAAGCTGGGTATCAGTCACCCCCACTTTGCTGATGAGAAGTAACTTAAGAGTTACTTAGGCAACTTTGTGCTGTGATTTGCCCGCCCAGTGTTTTCTAAAGACTGTCTCTAAGATGCTGACGGATAAAACAAAGAAAAGTCTATGTGAAACAGAGGAGTTTCCACAGCAAGAAAAGTTTAGAGAACGCCGGGTTTAGACACAGCAGGACTTCCTAGAGGCTTTAACTGCCCACCCTGACCATCCTGTTTGTGGAGGAGTACATCATCTCCCAGCTTCTCTGCCGTTGGTGCCCCTTCTCCAAAGAGCATCCTGTAGGTCATAGCTCAGAAAGTGATGCTTGACACTCAGAGCGCCCGAGTCCGTCTCAATCACTCCGACTGTAACACCCATGGGTGGGGGGTGAACAGCTAACTCATCGGACCTTCATGGCAGCTCTGCTAGGGAAGAACCCCCCTCATCATCGCTCACGGGGGAAACTGAGGCCCAGTCATTTGCCTGATTCTGCCCACAAATCTCTCTCCCCCAGGTGTCGACGCCTTTGACGGCTCATCTGGGACCCGCAGGCAGGTGCAGAATCCGCATGGGGAGAGATGACCGTGGGGCGTGGGGTGTGGGGCTGGCTGCACCAGGATCTGAGGGGTGCCCCAGCTCTGACAGATAAATGGCACCCCACCCTCCACATTCTTGGGATGTCCCTGCAGTTTTAATTAAATGCTGTGTATGGCTGCTCAGTAAGGAGAAAGCAGTTGTTCTAAGTAGCCTCAGGACTCCTCACTCTGTACTGCTGGAACAGCATTGCAGGAGATTTTATAGTGCTTGAGCTACTCGCTGCTGCATCTGAGCCGGCAGGACCCCCAGGCCAGGACGGTGGGGCAACGCGCCCAGTCCAAGGACACTGTCCCTGCCTCGCAAAGATCCACGCCAGGCCCTGCCTCCCCAGGCCCCTGTGGCCCCTTCATCCCGGGGGGGGGGGCTCAGCCTGCTGCCATGGACAACGGTCCAGGACCCGGGCTGACAGGGCGCGGGAAGACGGGGCTTCATGCCCAGGGAGAGGGGTCCACTCCTGGGCCCTGATACATCCATTTGGCAACACGGTCCCCTGTTTGGCGACGGGTTCTTTTCTGTGAAACTACTTATTCACAGAACTAACTTCCCTCACGGCCCCTTCCCACGAGCCAGACGCCATTCTGAATCCTCACACCAGCTCTACTGTGAGGCGGGCAGCAGATGTGAGCACTTGTAAGAGTCAGGCTCACGCCACGGGGGTGACAACCATAGACCACCTCCTCAGGACTACCTTCCCGAGTCTAAAAGGAGCCACGTACCACCGGCCCAGGAGCTGTGCAGCTCTCGTCAGGCACAGAGTACAGAGTACGTACCAAGCCCACGGTCTCCTTACACACCGATGGAAAGGTTTTCAATACAGCAGTAACAGCCCAGATGCACTAAGCTATGGAACAAAATAGCAGTGCCAGCCCCCAGATACAAGAGGGAGAAGGCTTCCACTCCGGAACAGAACGCGCCGTGGCTCTCTCTCCAGACCATATTCCTTCCCTTCTAACATGGACTCCTCTCTTAAAACTGTCCACTCTTTCACAAATAAATCTCTCGTGCTATCTGCATCTCTGAAATAAAATCTTCTGGGAAGACAAAATCTGAGGAAACCACCATCCAGTAACATTGTGAGGGAGGTACTGTTTTATCCCACTTAACAGATGGGGAGACTGAGGCAGGGGGGGCTAGGTTTCTTGCCCAAGGTCATAAGCTACTAATCACTAGTAGGCAGAGCCAGGATTTAAGTCCGGGCAACCCAGTGCCATAGTCTGCCCTGTGCCACTTAACTGCCCTGCGCACATCACGTGCTAAAGACCTGACTTCCAGCTCGGCCATGCCGCTCAGTCCTGGCCTGGCAGGGGCAGTTTGAGTGGCCACCTGCCCAGGTCTCCATCGCATGACCATGGGTGGCATCACCCGCAGCAGATGGCATTTCCAGACAGGCTCGAGAACGTCTCTAGAACCTTCCCACTCCCTCTCGTCCCTAAATCTAGGTAGATTTCTGGCCCCACCTCTCCCAGCAGGATACGGCTGAAGTAACACCGTGCAGCTTCCGAGGCTGGGGGTCAAGCACCATCACTGCTGCCCTTCTCTCTGGGGGACCGGCCACCATGTTTCGAGGAAGCCAAAATAACCCCTAGAGGATCAGATCGAGGTTCCTAGTGATGGCCAGGGCCAACTGGCCAGCCAGGAGCCACTTTAAAAGCACGCTTCAGAGCCGGGCGTGGTGGTGCACGCTTGTAATCCCATTACTCGGGAGGCTGAGACAGGAGGAACACAAGTTCACAGCCAGCCTCGGCTACGTAGTAAAGCCCTCCACGACTTAGTGAGACCTTGTTTCAAAATAAAGAATAAAAAATAGGGCTGGGAGTGTCGCTCAGAGTTAGAATGCCCCTGGGTTCCATTCCCAGTACTGCAAAAAATAGAAAGAAAGAAAAGAAAGAAAGAAAAAGAAAATGCCACTCTCCAGCCACCAGCTATGCTATCTGGAGCCCTCCAGCTATACCATACTATGGGAGGAAGAGAAATCTGTCCCCATGAAGCTCTCCCAGATTACAGATTTCTGAGCAAAATAATGGTCAGTGTTGTTCAGAGGCCTTAGATTTGGGGCTGGTCTTCGCACAGCAATCGATACTCAAAACACCTGCCATGTGCGTTTTTCGGGATATTTTGCCGCTCTGGGTGGTCTTCTCTGGTGCCGTCTGTTGAACTGCTGGGTCCTGTCCGCAGGGCCAGGCCGTCCCAGCTTCTCTCTCCTGCTGCTTGCTCGTCGAGAATGTTGAAGGGCGGCCGTGGCTTTCCCTTCGCCCACCTTACGTGGGTAAGGGACACTGGCCTGCAGCCCACTGCCTCCGTCCTGGCACAGCCCCTCCCACATCCCCCTCCTAAGGTGGAGGAACCAGCGTTCCAGGAAGTGGGGCAACTCCAGTCTGTTTTTAGGTCACAAATTCTTGCTTCCGTAACGTCTAAACCTGCCATTTCTTCCTTCTATTGAGTTTTTAACTTCACTTTTTTTCCTTCACTTTTGGGAGTTATATTTAGTTCTGTTGAAAATGATCCAGTCAATTTTGATTGCTCTGCATAGATCTGCCACGTTTTCAGCCTCCTCTTAATTCATTAAACATATTAAACATACAACTCTCTACACTGGGCGTGATGGCTGATTTTATGTGTCACCTCGTCTGGGCTGAAGGATGCTCAGATAGCTGGTAACACACTTTTCCCGAGTGTGTCTATGAGGGTGTTTCCGGAAGAGATTAACATTTGAATCACACTAAGTAAAGAAGATCCACCCTCGCCATTGTGGGTGGCAGCAGCCAGTTCATTGAGGGCCCACATAGAGCTTTTGCTCTATTTGGCAGAAAGGCAAACTTTCTCTGGGCCGGGCCTCAATCTTCTGCCCTTAGACACTGCGGGTCCTGGTACTCGGGCCTGTGGTCTCCGGGACGCCCCCAGAGCCCCTTCCTTCTCCCTTTCCCTCAGGTTCATCCGCTTGGGACCAAGTGGGCTGAATTACCCCGCCATGCCAGCTCTCCAGATTTCAGGGTACTTTGTGGCAATTCTTGGCCCTTGTGAGCTATGAGCCAATTCCCAATAATTCCGTATAAATTTGTTATGTCTCCCAGTGAACCCTGACTAATGCACTGGGTGCCCCATAGTTATAATATTTCTATTTGCCATTAAATGACCCTTAAGCTTGTTTTTTTCTTATGACTCCTATGCATGGAGGTTTGTTTCTCTGTGGGCTTGGGGAGTTTTGGGCTGTGAGCTCAGATTCTTCACTGTGTGTGTGGTACTTGGGTTCCATCCCCAGGACCGCAAAAAGGGGGGAGGGGCATTCTACCTCTGAGCTATACCCCCAGTCCTATTTTTTATTCTTTATTTTGAAACAGGGTCTCACTGGATTGCAGAGGGCCTCACTGAGTAGCTGAGGCTGTCTGCGAACCGCGATCCTCCTGTCTCAGCCTCCCAAATGCTGGAATTACAAATGTGTGCCCCACGCCCGGCTTCTTCACTATTTTAATTGAAGGATGCTTCTCGGTGTGCGTTCGAGGTGTGCTCCCCACAAGAGACTTGCATTTTGCTCCACCGTTGCTTGGGACCCCCCCAATGTGACCTCACCAATGCTCTCCGGGCCTGGGCTCCACACTTTCTGTGCCCAGGGCTCCAAGCTCTTTGGGCCCAGGCTCTTTGCTTTTTGGGCCCAGAGTCCAAGCTCTCCAGGCCTGAGCGCCATACTCTCCTCACATGGGCTCCAAGCTTTCCAGGCCTGGGCTCCACACTCTGTGCCCGTGCTCCTCAGCCTCCGGGCCTCGGCTCCAAGCTCTCTGGGCCTTGCTTCCAGCTATCTGGGCCCTGGCTCCATGCTCTCTGGACCCCACTAATGTGAACGGCTGGAGCTTTTCACACAGATTTTAGGCTATATGTAAAGATTCTAAGACTAACAACGAAAGTTCTTTCCCTAAACTACTTAGTAGCTTTCAACATCATAGCAGAAGCAAACGATAAGTGAAGTTTATCTTCTTCACAAAAGATGTTCCTAGCCGGGCGTGGTGGCACACGCTTGTCATCCCAGCATTCGGGAGGCTGAGACCTAAAGATCGCGGTTCGAGGAAAGCCTCAGCTACTTTTTGAGACCCTCTGCGACTTAGTGAGACCCTGTTTCAAAATAAGGAATAAAAAATAGAGCAGGAGGTATAGCTCGACACCTGCCTTAGTTCCTGCAGAGCCTAAGACGTCATCCTCCACGTAACCCTTCCCTTGAACTATCTGCGCTCTGGGCTCTCTCGCCATCAGCCTTCTTCCTGCCTCCTTGACCTGCACATGTGGGGTTTGTCGATCTAACTGCTGCGTTGAAGCTGGTGTACTTTCCAGCCATTGCTACAGTGGTGCGTCCTAATAAACCACACCAAACACACTGGCTGTGGCCCGTCAGCATTTCAGTGTTGGGCCGGGGGGCTGGGTGTTGGGGTGGGGTGGGGCGGCACGGCGCTCTGCTGGGACGTCCTCTGGCCTCAGTTGCTAGATTTGCTCGCATGCTTGGAGGTGGGTGGATGTTGGCGGTGATGGGCTAGCCTCGGCTTGGAGGATGGGGCAACCTGGCTCTGCTCCACTGTCTCTTATCCTCCGACAGGCTGGTCTGGACATGTTCTCCTGTGAAAACAGAGGTTCAGGGAAGCGTTGGGAAGCCTTCTTGTATGGTACACACAGCAAGGCTCGTACGGCGGAGCACATCCTCTTGGCAGGTGGGAGCAGAAAGCAAAGCCATATGGCAAAGGGCATGGATCCAGAGAGAGGGAAGGAATTGGACCAAGAGGGGCAATTAGCCACAGGTGGGGCCAGGTGTCTTCTGCAGCATGCACACCAGGCGGCTGGCATAGTCACCACCAGAGTGTCCCTTAGGGCCAGAGCAGACATGCATAGAACTCACCTCTCTCTCCCTCCCTGCTCAGTCCTGTATGGGCCTTACTGCCAGAGTCAGCGGTCTCCCCGTCCTCACTGCCCTGCCCACCTGCTCCTGCTTAGACTTGCTTGCAGCCCAGCTCTAGCTCTCAGAGACCACCTAGGAAGGCAGCAGGCAGCGGGGCTGACCCTCCTGCAGTCCACAGATCCGCTCCCAGCCCAGGCCAGAGAGACCACTTAGGTCTCTGGGCATATTGCTGAATAAAAAAAAAAAAAATGTGGCTGCTGTTGGTGCACTTAAAAACCGAACATTGTTTCTTCCTTGCATTAACTGAGGCCATGTTAAATAGATGACCTGGAGAGGCTCTAGCACATCTTCCGATTGTCAATACCATGCCAAGGAGCGGGTCATAAATCCAAGAGCAATTATGAGAACCGTTCGGTGACGCTGCGAGGCTCCAGGTCAGGAGCCAGCCATCAGCCGCCTTCCACGCACCCAGAGCCCGCTCCAGGGCTGGGCGCACAGCTGCCTTTCACTTCAGAGGAGAGAGCACACCTCAGGATTTGGGGTACAAAGAGAACAGAAAAATCAGTATAGCTGGAGAAAAGGGGGGGGGGGCTTTGGACTGGGCCTTTCCTGTAGAATATATTTGTCAAAACTATCATAGCAAAGTGACAGAAATCCAACTGAAGGTAGCTCATACACAATGAGAAATGTATTGTTTCATTAACCCAAGTAATGCTGAAGGCTGCAAGGAAGCTGGTCTCAGGAATCCGTGGGACCAGAGCCGCGGGGTCAGCAGCTCTACCCTCCTGCCCTGACTCCCCAGCTGTGCTCTGTGTAAGTGCCCATTTCCCTTCACATGTGGGCAGAGCAGTGGACAGTTATGAAGAAACTGATGAGTGACCAGCTCCAACTTATCTCTATTTGGAAACTTTGTGCCCAGGAGGGAAAGGACTCTCTCTTCTGAGCTCATATTGGAAAATGCTTGGCCAGGCCTGCATCATGTGACCAGGACTAGGGGAATAATCTGATTGGGCAGGCCTGTGTCATGTGACCAGGACTAGGGGAATAATCTGATTGGGTAGACCTGTGTCATGTGACCAGGACTAGGGGAATAATCTGATTGGGCAGGCCTGCATCATGTGACCAGGACTAGGGGAATAATCTGATTGGGCAGGCCTGTGTCATGTGACCAGGGAATCTGAGGCTTCCTTACCTAGGTTTGAAGTAGAAGCCTTTATTTATTTATCCTTGTGCTTTAGTGACATCACACTTGAGAGCCTGTTCTGGGCTTCCCGTTCCCTCACCCCACTGCTCGAATTCCAAAACAGGGAACTCCCAAGTTCCAAAAGGGCCTCCTCTTTTTCTGTCTGGACCACCAAGGTGAGTTGGGGTTGGAAATGTGGCCCTGGGCACCACGCCTTCCTGGGCAGCTCACTCTTGTGGCCAGGAGATACTGCAGTCTCCAGGGAAACTGAGCAGCGGGTGGAAGTCAGCTGACAGACACATGCTCATGGGACAGGATGGAGCCAGGCGGTCTACGTGGCGGGACACAGTGGGAAGTAGCTCGTCTGGGGCTGGTGTCACTGGCACTCATTCCTCGCTTCCTCCCTCGGTTACCTTAATCTTAATCTCGGATTCCTCACCAATGAAAGGGCCCAGAGCACATAACCATAGAGTATCCTGAGATAGAATATCAAAAGGAGACCCAGCAGAAGGGTTCATTGGATTTGTACGTTGCTCTCATTGATGGAAAAAAAAAGGAATTTCTCCTTAAGACGTTTTACTGCCATCCATTGGGTAGTTCTCCTAATATATTATTTTTCCTAGAAAAAGATGCATTGTAGCCGTTTGCCATAAAACAGTACTAAGTTTTCAGATCTTCGGTGCCTCCGCTGTGACTGAAAACCCCCTCAGCCACCATACACTCGTGCCTCTTATGAGGATTGTGACACTATGCAAACACAGGGGCTTGCCTTATTATTCTAGTGAGAAGTTTTAGGTTCACTCATTTATTCCTACAAATCGTTGTTCTTTCTGTGAACTGAATTGCGCCTACTGCTCACCTACCCCCAACCCAAAATTGTATGTTGAAGTCCTAGCCCCAAAACAAGCTGGTATCTGGGGTCCTCCCTCTTTCCTGTGCGCGCTCTCTCTCTCTCTCTCTCTCTCTCTCTCTCTCTCTCTCTCTCTCTCTCTCTCTCTCTCTCTCTCTCTCTCTCTCTCTCTCTCTCTCTCTCTCTTCCTTTCTCTCTCTTACTGCTTTTCTTCTCGACCCCTGCCACTTGAATAAATCTCTTGGCTGCATGGCTGTCTCGGGTGTGGTTTGTCCTTCATGGGGAGTCCGAGCTTGCTCTCTGGGAAGGACCCTGATCCTACAAGAAATGAGGGGACTAAAGTGCCCAAGCAGGAGTGTCCCCCATATTCAGCCTCCCTCTGGCTGTATAATTAGACTTTCAGATCTCCAAGTAGCCAGCTGGTGAGTGGGAGGAGCGGAGAGTGGGCCCTGACCTCCCCAGGGACGCCTGGCTCAGAGAGACTGAGTAAAGTCATCTGGTGGGCTTCCGCACGTGGCCCTCCTCCACGCTTTCTGTTTTAGTATTTGAGGAGCGAAAAAAAAAAAGGTATTCTGGTGAAGGGGGGCCCACCAGGGGACGTGGCTGTCACCGTAAGGAGCTGGGTTCCTGGGGAACACGAATTCTTCCCCCACCCCGCAGCTCCGCGAGCTTTCCTGGGCACGGCTTGAGCTGCGTCTCAGCCCGCTCCTTGCTAGTTCACATCTTGTCTTCTGGGTGTTCCCTACTGGGCGGCCACTGGAGAGGCAAAGATGTATGAAAACACACCCCACCCCGAGGCCCCACGGCCACCATGGGAGTCTAGCTTGTAGAGGAGGTATAACCAAAGGGCGTGAGAAGTCCTGTGGGGGAGACAGGGGAGTCTGGGGTGCTGGGGACACGGAGGAGCAGCCCACCCAGGGAGGGCCCCATGTTGAGCCACACATGACAGGACAGGTCGGAGTTCACCAAGCAGATGTACTGTGGGGAGAGAAGGGGCGTGGGGCGGGTTCTGAATGAGTAGGCCAGGCTCCTAGTGAAAGCAAAGCCCTGTGGACTTTATCTAAGTAGACGCTGGGAGCCATGGAAGAGTCTAAGCGAAGGGAAACTTCCCCAGTGAAGACAGCAGGCGCTCACCTGGAACCCAGACTGTCCCAGAATGGAGCAGCAGGGGCCAGAGCCCCTGTGCTGTGACAAGGGAGGCTGCTTCAAAGTATGGGACATCTGGACCTTCTCGGGGCCTGGCTAGCGATGAGAAACTTGCAAGTCCATACCAAGCCCAGAAGGTGTGTCTGCGTGAGGCTAGACCTGGATGTCATGCACATTCCTACAAAACGTTCTGGAAACACGGAACAGCTTTCTCCTATTACAACTTGTGTGTGGGTTGGGGCTCTTGGAGAGGAAGCCTGGGCCCAGCGGGGGAGCAAGACTGTCCATCAGGACAGGGGGCTGGAAGGGGAAGGTGGGGGAGCCAGACGATGCATCCTGGGGGCAGGCCTGGGTCTGGGGCAGGAGCTGGGCGTGGTCATCCCCGAGCCCTGGCCTGGCCCCGCACTTACACAGCTGCTTGGTCTTGCTGCGTTCAGTCTGGAGGTCTCTGGGCCTCTTGGGACCACACCTCCATGGACTAGGGGTAAAATCTCTCCTTTTGAGACTTCTCTAGAAGAGTCAGGGCCCCAGACAGCAACAGGCAGCTGGTTCCTAGGCAGCCTGAGGAGGCGCACATCTCTCCAGCCCTCATCCTCCTAGATTTCAGCCAGAGAGGGCTTGCTGCAGGCAGGAGCTCTGGGCGCTACAAACCAGTACAGCCAGGCAGCAGGCAGCGGGAGACAGAGGGGCTGGGGCCCAGGAGGACGGGAGCCCCAGGAGGCCGCTCGGCCGGTGACCCTCACCCCTGTGTTTTTTCCTATTGTTCTCCTAACCTTATAATAAACCCTTGTTTAACTGTCCCAAGCTGGGCAGAAATGAAAGTATGTTTGACTTAATTGAGAAGAATTATTTTTTTTTCCTTTAAAGGGTGTTGGCGGTGGGGATAGAATGCAGGGGCTTTCTACCCCTGAGCTACACCCCAAGCCCTATTTTATTTTATTTTTAAACACTCTCAGTAAGTTACCGCACAACAGCCTCGAGCCTGTGATCCTCTTGTCTCGGCCTCCCAAGTACTGGGGTTGCAGGCGTGTACCCCAAGCCCGGCTTATTGGGAACTATTCTCCCTGGAGTCACAGTGCTCTGAGGCTGGCCAGGTGGAGAAGCAGTGATCACGGAGAGCTCCAGGCGACAGTGATGGGCTCTGGCCCATGAGCATTTCTTCCTGGTGACTCCTTTAGAGGGTCCAGGCTGGATTAGTGGGAGACCATGGTTCTCTTGTGACCTTAATGCGAGAATCCAGGAATAGGGACATTTGAAACAAGAAACTACTGGTTCATACTGAGAGAGAGGCAGAGGCCCCCATCCCCAGCCACCAGGGCAGCGGCAGGGAGGTGGGGTGGTTAGGGCCAGAACTGGCTCCTAGGTGGGCCAGGAGGCAGGAAGACACAGAGCCCTGGCACCACTAGGCCAAGACTTCTCTCAGCTCTGCAACAAGGGGTCCACACTCCTGACTCCTTCCTAAAAATCCATGCCTGCTCATGGACATTTTTGCATAAAGAATGAACCCGGACCCAACACTTGCAACGCGCATCCTTAACCAAGAGAGCCTTCTCCTGCTCCTGCCGCCTGCCTCCCCTGCTCTGCTCCTGACAGACAGAGCTGCAGGAAAGACTCCGAGCCCCTAATAATCCTGCAAACAAATGAGCCCGACTTTCACTCCATTACCAGGGCTAATCTGTGCCGGCTCCTGCCTGATTTGCACAGAAAATGGGCTCATCCATTATAGACGGTGCCTCTTCTCCTCCAGAGGAATCCCTGAAGCAGCCAGCAGCGGCACTGTCCTTAAGCAAAGGCACGGGGGCTGAGACCTGACTCCGGAAAAGGTCAGACCCACGGGTAAATGACGAAGATGGCCCCCGTGCCCCCACCCAGGAAGGTTGTGCCCTTCGCCCCGCCTTGCCTCTGCCCTGGGGACCAGCTCACAGCCTGCAGCACCCACTCCCCTGGGCAGCTCATCCATCCCTCTCTTGGCGTGGGCTGCCGCGGCAGATGCAGTGGCCCCGTGTTCCCTGTGACACTCGGTCATTTAAACGCGTGTCGAGGCTGCACCCGCCAGCCTCCCTCAGGGTCAAGTCGGGAGGGATGGAGCTGTGGCCACGCGAGTCTCTTCTGGCTCAAGGTACTTAGAGGCAGGTATCTCCCAGGGACACAGTGAGACCCCGCTCACTTTCTTCCGGGTCCCTGGGCAGCCCTCCTCCCACGAGCTGCACAGAGGCCAGGCCCCAGGGGCAGCCAGTAAGTGGACACAGGGGTGAGGCAGGACCAATTGGGGTCATTTGGAGCCAGTCCTGTGGCCTGTGACAGCAGAGGGAAGTCAGCCGAGAGAGCCGGCATGATGCTCAGGTGACCTGGACAGCGGAGGAGAGCGACCCACGCTGGCGGGGAGCACACTGTCCTCCATCCCGGGAGAGGTGCGGGCCAGGCCCCAGCCCCGATCACACGGACCACAAGAAGCCTACCCTGTTCTTTCTGGATGCACCCAGGAAGAAGAGTGCAACACAGGAGTGTGCACACGCACACACCACACGCGTGCACGGCAAAGCGCGGTCAGCCCACAGTGCTTGGCCTTCTCCTGGAAGCAGGGCGCACACAGGCACACACACATATACACACATATGCACGCACACATGCACACGTGCACACACACCATGTATGCACGCGGCAAAGCGCAATCAGCCCACAGTGCTTGGCCTTCTCCCGGAAGCAGGGCGTGCACAGGCACACACACACACACACACACACACACACACACACACATGCACATGGCAAAGCGCGATCAGCCCACAGTGCTTGGCCTTCTCCCGGCAGCTAATTTTAGTTGTCACATTTAAGGAGGATTTGGTGGTTCTGGAGAGAAGCCAGAGCCAATAAGAGAACTGATGAAAGGTTGAAAAAAATAGAAGCTGCAGGGAAGTCTGGGGAGTGGGAGTGGGATGGGCCGAGGGGCCTGGTAGAGGCACAGCTTCCAGGCTGAGGGGGGCAGAGTGGGGGCTGGGGTTTGCAGACAGCAAGTCCTGTTAAGTGAGACTGCAGGGGGGAGCTTGGCTGAGGGTGCGATGCTCTGGAGACTAAGGCAGCCTCTCTCGTCAGTCCAGCACCTCCCTCGGTCCCACCCCGGGCCCCAGCACGAGGCCGATGGGAATGGGAGGACCCAGAGGGCTCTGAAGGCAAGAGACATCTGACAGCATCGTGCAGGGCCTGCAGGCCGCTGGGTCTGGGTCTCCTGCAGGCGGAGCCCTTCACTCCTGCAAGCTCTCACAGGAAGGGCAGGAAGAGTGGGGTTGCAGGTGTCTAATATTGTACGAAAGTTCTAGGTATGGCCTTGGGACTGACTGGCCTTAGGAAAGGCATCCGAGAAGACAGAGGGGCCAAAGGTGTCCCAGGGCCAGCTGAGTTCACTCCCGAAGGTGCCGGGCTGCAGATTAAAGCCGTTAATAACCTGGTTGGCACTTGCTTCCTTTCTAATTTCCCCAAACTCTATTTTCAACGTTTCAGGCTCCTGCTCTCTGGGTCCTGACTCCATGCTCTCGGGGCCCAGTCTTCAAGCTCTCTGAGCCTGGGCTCCTCACTCACCAGGCCTAAGCTCCTAGCTCTCCGGTACGGGGCTCCACGCTCTCCACCCTGGGCTCCTCGCTCTCCGGGCCCGACTCCTCGCTCTTTGGGTCTGGGTTCTGTGCTCTCTGGGCCTGGGCTCCAAGCTCTTCAATCCTAGGTTTCGAGTTCTCCAGGCCTGGGCTTTGTGATCTCCAGGCCTGGGCTCCTCGATCTCTGGCTCTGGGCTCCACGCTCTCCTGGCCTGGGCTCTATGCTTTCAGGCCCTGGGCTCCACGCTCTCTGGGCTTGAGCTCCATGCCCAGGTAATCCTTTTAGGAATTGTGGAATTTTTCCAAAATTATATTGTAGTGATAGTGACACAACTCTGTGGATACACTTACATACATTGAGTTGTATGACTTGTGCTACTTTTTTGCTACCCTGAGAATGGGCCCCAGGGCCATCCTACCCCCGAGCCGCCTCCGCAGTCCCCTTTTCCCATGAGTTTTCACACACATATGACCGCACGTTTTTAAAAATGGAACTGAGCTTTCCTGGAAACCGCTCTCATCCCTTCACATCAACCCGGCAACCTTGCGCGTCGTGCTGATTTAGAAAGTGGGGTTTTCTGTGATCCCCGCTTCCTGCTGAGAGCCGGGCGTGGGAGGCTCAGTGCTCCGGCCACCCCCAGGACAGGCCTTCCCCGCCGCACCCTCCCACTCAGAGTCCTCTCCCTTCTCACCGCCCCCTGGCTGCTGGGAATTCTTAGGAATAGATCCTGTGTCATCTGATGGATCAGGAACATCCCGGGAGGACAGATTGCCTGCGCCTTTGGTTTCTGCCTGTCTATGACGTCCCGTCAGTTCAAAATCAAAGCTCATCCCTCTTGTGTGTGCCTGATCCCTCTTCCCAGGAAGGAGGCTTTGGGTAGCAGTCCCGCGGGGGGGTGGCAGGTGGGGCGGAGTAGAGCGCTCAGAAACCCCTGAGGGCTGGGGGAGCTGGTGTTAGCTGGAGCTCAACCATTAGCAGCCTTGGCCTTTCACTATTCAGCTACTCAGTGTGGTCAGGGCTGCAGGAGGCCCCCTGGGAGCTGGGGAGAGATACAGACTTCCAGGCACAGTCCAGACCCACTGAGTTAGACTCTGCGTTTTAACAAGACCCCTCCCTGGGGAGAGGGGTCCTACGCCCAATAAAGGATAAATGGCCTGGACGTGGCAGGATTCCTGAGCCCGGAGAGCGCTGCTACTTTACTAGACATTTAGTTGATGTGCTTAGTACTAGTAACAATAAGAGCCACCAGTTACAGGGAGTCTTTATGTGCCGGGCCACGTTACAAGTGTTCTGTTTGTATTAAATAATTTAATCCTCACAAGGACACTGGCAAAGAGACACCACCCTATGCTGATTTCACAGGAGAAGACACTGAGACATGGCTAGAGTGAGGGTCATGCGCTATTCCTTCAGTAAAAGGGGACTCAAACCCGGGTCTCCAGGATCTTAGCCGCTCCCTGCATCACAG
>NC_137794.1:1198512-1269017 GCF_963383645.1 Muscardinus avellanarius
CCTTTACCAGAGCAGAGCCAGACGGAAGGAACGGAGAGGTGGAGTTAGAGAAACACAGAAAGCCAGAGAGGTAGAGAAGGCAGAGGCAGGCAGGTGGCTGGGCCGGAACCTCCACCCCGGCGCCATGGCCTTTCCTGGGAGCCGGACCGCGGCTCTGCCCAGCCGCGGCTGCTGCCACAGTCCTTGTGAGTGGAGCATTGGGATGGTGGCCACAGTTCCTGGCCTCCTGGGCCCTGCGTCCTGGATCCCCGCGTCGGGGCGGTTCTTTGGTGCCTGCCTGGTCCTGCCCAGAAAGGGCAGCCGTGGAGGTGCCAGAGTGGCTGTGCCAGCCAGGGGGCCAGACCCGGAGCAGGACACGGAGCAGCTGCGAGGCCGCCTATGGCCCACATCCCCTAATCCTGCAGGCTCACTCTCCTCCCTCAGCAGACGGGCCGGCCTCTTGCACCTCCTCCTGCGTCCATCGCTCCTCGTCCCAGGCAAGACACCAGCCCTCCTGAGTTCCTCCCCGCCATCCTCTCCCCTGTCAGTACCTCGCAGGCTCCTCCCCGGCAGCAGCCCTTCCCCTTCACCTCTGTGCACACATGTCTGTGTGCTGGGGTGTCAGATTGAAGGCCGGCCTCAGCAACTTGGGCCCTTGGCAATTTAGTGAGAACCTGTTTCAAAATAAAAAAATAAAATAGGGCTGGAGGTGTACCTCAGATGTAGAATTCCCCTAGGTTCAATCCTGAGTAATAACACACACACATACACACACACCCTCAGCCCTGCTCCCACAAAGGCCTCATGGTTGTCAGTGCTGAGTGCACATGGCAAGACTTGTACTTCTGATAAGGGGTTCTGGATCCTTCTGCTGACCCTAAACCTGCTACAGGCCGCCTGCGGGGTCCTTGCTGGGGCCTGGGGCCTGCCTACAAGATATGCTGGGAAGCAGTCTCTGGTCTGTGGCTGCTGGACCCTCCGAGCAGGAGACACCTCACAGGGCATGGCTGTGCCGGACAGCAATGGCCAGCAGCGGGCGGCTCTTCTCCAGGGAGGTGAGGGACCTCCCTGCCCGCGCAGGGCAGGAGGGTCAGATGCGACAGCACACGTTGCTTCTGCACGCTGAGGGCAGCCTCCTGGGGCTCCACGCAGAAGTGTTTGATGGCTGCCATGGAAGGCATCCCTGGGGGTGAGGGGGCCCGAGACCAGCAGGGCGGTGGGCGGTGAGTGAGAGGGGCAGGCTGTGTGCGAGCCGGGAGCCGGGGGTCAGGGAGATGTCTGCCCCTCTAAAGCTGCCTTTCTCCTGCTGGAGGGCAGCGGGGCAGGGCAGGTGTCCCAAAGACACAAAGCGGCCAGGTTCTCTGTGTATGTTCCTTATCTGCCCTCCAAAGAGGCCACCTGTGCCCCAGGTCTCCAAGCCACAGAGGCCAGAAGGCTCCCTGCTGGAAGGATTCTCTCGCTGGGATACCCAGCTGCTGAGGAAGCTGGGGGCCTGGGGGCCTGGCCCCTATCTTGCAGCGGCAGCGTTCCTTCCACCCCAGCATCACAGAGGTGGTGCTGATGCCGCCCCCACCGCAGCCCAGGGGCCCCAAGGACTCCCTTCACCACACGCTCTCACCCCACTGATCCTGTAGCTGTCTGCAGAAGGGACCCAAGGCGCAGCAGCCAGGTTGCGGGCTCATCGGGGCCGCCACATCTCTAAGGAGACAGGCAGCGTGCGTCTGGACTTGTCGCCAGACAGGTACAGATGTTGGCGGCTCTCATCCGTGAGACAGAGTCGCTCCCGGGGATTGAGAGGCTCGGCGGGCGTCGTTCAGAGGCAGGCTGCTCATCTCTCATCTCTCCGGTGGCTGGCAAAGCCCTCTCCCGGGCTGGGGTGGCAGCGCCTCACCTGGTTGGGGAGGGCAGTGGAGGAGCTCTGCTCTCATCGCTGGTAAAGGGGGCGGTGCACGCTGGGCTGACACCCAGCTCACTGCTGCTAGGCTGCTGGGAGCTCACCTTGCTGCACAGGGCTGAGGAGCTGTGTGTGGGATTCCCTGTGCCCGTGCTCCAGCCCGGGCAACAGTGTGTGAGAAGCCTGGGGTGCACGTGTTAGCGCTGTGAGCCGCCGTTGGCACCAGTCTGTGACGGAGAGGGCGACTGTGCCCACTTGGTCCCGTGGCCCAGGGTCAGCGGCCGGGTGCCCAGCGAGCCCTCAGGACGCGTTGTGGGCTCCTTCTGCTGGCCCAGGGGTGGGAGTCTTCCCGCGTCCCCTCACCAGGTGCCAGGCACCCTGCTTGTTACCTCTCCTCTCCTGTCAGCGGGGATTGGATCCTGGCCAGGAGTGGCCATTCCAGGACTCCATGTTTGACAGAGTCCTGGAAGAGACGCCGTGGACAGAGATGAGGTGCTGTAGCCTGCCCTGTAGGACTCAGGATGTCAGCAAGGCCAGCACAGCCTCTTGTCCCTTTCGAGAACATGGGCAAGGGCCTTCTTTCTGGGCCTCGGTTTTCCCACCTGTGACGTGGGGATATGTGTATAGTAGGGAACATATGTTTTGCTCTGACTGGTGGCTGGGGACTTCCGCTTAGCTTCAGGATAGGGGCTGACCACGAGGAAAACCGACCTAAATCAGAAAAGTGGAACTTTCAGCTCCTCTGCAGCAGGGTGGGAGGTGGAAGAGAATGTATGAAATTTGATTTAATCACCAACCTGTGTGACGGAACATCCATCAAAACTATAAAAAAAAAAAAAAGGATGGGCGTGGAGAGCTTCCCAGGTTGCTGAGCGCAGGCAGCGCTGGGGCGGGCGTGGGTGTCTGCACTAATTACACGGTTAGGGCCAGAACTGTATTCAGGCGTAGGACACCTGGGGAGTGCCCCCTGAGAACCAGAGAATCCTTTGCCATGGGGAGAAACACTTTTGGCAGCGAGAGCCCTGGCGCAGTGCAGGGAGAACGTGTCCCTTCAGTGGGCACCGAGGAGGGGACACCCCACCCAAGAGAAGCCACTTTTGTGGTGACTCTGAAGCACCCTGTCCAATTCCAGGCCTATGGTGTGTGCTGAAATGATGCCGGGAAGGCGTCCCCTGGCGCCTCTTCAGGGATCCTGTAGCTTCTCACTTCCTCGGGGCCCCTTGCACTCACAGGAGAGAGTTCAGCGATGTCGCCAGTCACAGGGCAGCCAGCAGGGAGAGATGGGGACCAGAGAGATAGTGAGCCCAGGCTCTCAGGTTCAAGCTGGCCCTCGCTACGTTGGCCAAAGCTAGATGAGGATCCAGAACATCCCAGGGCAGCTACAAGCCTTTAAAGCCGGTGCAGTGAAGGAAGCCACTCCTCTCCCGGAGCCCAAGAGCCAGGGTGGCGGCTGCCACCTTGTCTCCTCACGCCACGAGCTGAGGCCAATCTCCTTTCCCTATTTAGAAAGCTTTGGGACTTAACTGTCAGTGGATAATATCAGAGGAGCATGACAGTTACCAGCTTAACCTGAAAAAATAGGAAAGTAGGATTAAAAATGAAAAGAAAGAAAGGAAGAAAGAAGGAAGAAAGAAAGGAAGAAAGGGCCAGGTAGAGCCCAGGAGGACTCCGGGGTGTCAGAACTCCAGCTCCAAACCAGGCTGACAGCTCAAATCGCAGCCCTTCCACTAACAAGCCTGTCTGGAAACGAGGCCAGAGGAGACCAGGCAGGAGCCAGAGGAGATTGGCCCTGCCGCTCCGGCTCCCTGGCACCAGCGGCTGCTGCATCAGCCCGCCGCCTGCTCCCCTGCGTAGGCGGGCTCAGCCCAGGGCGCCCCAGGGCCCGAAGCGCAGTGAGGACCTTCGCCCACCGCCTCCCCACCTCCCCACCTCCCCACCTCCCAGTGGTACTGATGTAGACTCAGGCTGCCACAGGCCCGTGCTGGCCCCAGTGTCTTCTGTGTGACCTTGAGTGACCTATGGCTTTTCTGTAAAATGGGCAGGTAGGGGAACCCATGAAGAAAACGCACGGCGGGGCACCAGGTGCTCGGCACGCACTAGCGTGAGGACGGGGCTGTTGGCAGGAGGAGCCCAGCCCAGGCTGCCTGGGCTCCCATCCTGTGTCTGCCGCTACTGGCCGCGTGACCTTGCATCTGTCACTTCACCTCTGGGCCCCAGTTTCCCCCTTCCCCATAAATAGAGAACAAAATTAGCACTGCATGTGGGGCTGTTGTGAGGGTTAAGTTGGTACGTGAAGCTGTGTGAATGGTGCTCGGCACACAGTAGGTCTTAGTTAGTACCAGCCTTGATGACAAGTCTGACGGGTTCCTCCTGGCAGGCCGGCGGCCTCCCTCTTTCCCGTGGCTACACCTGAGCTGACAGTTGCTGTCTCTAAGCAATTCCTAGGATGGAGGAGGTAGGACCCGATTCCAACACACACATGCACGCACGCACGTGCTGCTTATGTCCCATAAACAGAACCCGTTTCCCCAGAAATTAAGTCCACTCACGCCAACCAAACGCAGTCCACAAGCCCAGTGGTTTCCAGATGTCTCAGCTCACAGCGGGACGCGTCTTCGCAGGGCACAGGGCTCCCCAGGGAGTGGCAGGGGACAGAGGCGTGTTCAGGCGCAGGCACCACACCGTGGTCCAGTTCTGAGAGCCCTTCAGAGCCCCAGAACCATCAATTTCTCTGTGCTGTTCACACGGGCCCATCTGGACTGGCCAAAGGGCTCCCGGGAGCCCCTGCTCCTGCCCGGCCGCCCAGCCTTGGATCTCTGCCTGCGCCTGCGGGTGCTGCCCTTGGTGGGGCCGTCCTCAGAGCTGGAGAGGGTGAGCAGAGGGGTCGCCTTTGCACTTGCCCTTCTTTTGGGGGGACAGGGATGCCTGGCCTGAGTGTTTAGCCCTTTCTAGCCCCCAGTAGATGACCAGGGAAAGAGGCCCCATGGAACAGAGCTCCCTGCCTGGCCCTTGGGCAGCCCCTCCCCTCCCTACTCTACTCCAAGAGCCTCATCCTGGCCTCAGGACCGATGGTTGCGGTCACCTTGTACACTGTCCTCCATTTTTTTTAAGTCTTTTTAGTTTTTAAAACAGGGTCTCACTGAGTTGCTAAGGGCCTCACTAATTAACTGTCTTCAAACCGCCATCCCATCCTCTGGTCTCTGCCTCCCGAATGCTGGGATTACAAGTGTGCGCCACCATGCCTGACCTCTCTTCCTTTTTAAAGTATGGCAGAGAGCATGACAGCCCACAGGGGGCCTGTGTGCAGCAGGGGGCCCAGGCCTCGCTGAGTTTGTGTTCTAAAGATGTGAAGGCCAGCATCTTCCTACCGCCCAGCAGGGGACCGTGTGGGGACACTAGCAGGTCCCCAAGCACATGCCGGTGTACAGATGTGTCAACACCTCTGGGCCTCGTGCCCTCCTGCGCTGCCAGAGAGCCAGGGAGGCAGTCCAAACTTCTTCCCGGAAGGAAGGAAGGAAGGAAGGAAGGAAGGAAGGAAGGGAGGGACAGAGGGAAGTCCCTGGGTACCTATGGCCGGCCCACCTGTCAGCGTGGGCTCCAATTGCCGCCCAGCGCCCTATATTGTTCAGCAGTGCAGACGGCAATTAACTGCACGATATGAAAATATCACAAGCCTAATTACTTCAGGACGAGGCCAGAGACCATTAATAAATGACAAAGGAGCGTCTTACAGCAGCACGAGGCTGGCCTCTGCACCAGCATGCAGAAGGCTGGGGCCTGGAAGCGGCCCTTCCCACACGGAGTTCAGAGGCGCGGTGTGGTGAGCCCAGAGACGATGCCCAGGGAGGGGCCGCAAGCTTCCCAGGGGAAATCAAGCCTTGCTTCCAGCACTGAAATACACGGCTGTTAGGGGCGCAGTCCCCACCCCCAGGCAAGCCCAAGGCACACTGCGGTGGCTGCTGAGGACCTCTGCCACATAATTGATGGGAGAACACAAGCTTGTAAATGGCTTCCAGGAGAATTCCCTTCTGCTCACTCCCATCTGCCTCCCTCCCCGCCCCTATCCAGGCAGCAGCAGGTTTCCATTTTTCCCAAGTTATTAAGCTTCCTCTGGGACTCCCGAGGTGGTCCCCGGGGTGCTCGTGGGGAGCGGCAGTCCCCAGCCAGGAGGAAGGCGTGACGCACTGAGATCTGAGCTGCTCAGGTCTGCCCTCTGTGTGAACAGGGTGTCTTCTTCCAGCTCCGTATCACTGCAAAGCGTGGGAGAGAGAGTAGCGTGCGTTCATGAACCTTCCTATGGGCCATAGAGCATGCAAATGAGCATTGCCGCATGCACGCACATGCACACACTTGAACAGAGAGGCCCCTACTCTGAAAGTCCAAATACGAACGATATTTATGGGGGAAGAGATATTTGCTTCATAAAAGGACTTCTGACAGGGCTTCTTTAAATAGTAAGAAACCGGAGTGCATTGAAAATAGAATTTGATTTACACAAATGTGATTTTCCTGTAAATGCTCAGAAACTCATGCATTGCAAAGGTGTAAGTGTTTGCAAATATGCAGGACTTGCTGGTGTCTTGTCACCACCGAGGGGAGTGGGGCAAGCTGTCTCCCGGACTGCTGTCCACACCCAAGGAGTGTGGTCACAGAGTAGCCTCCAGCCAGCTGGGACCACAACATCACCTTCTCTACCCCCAGGGAGCCAAGGGGGACACAGACATCAGCCCCAGCATGCCAGGGCTCCCGGCCTGCCGCTAGGTGCCGCTGTAAAGGCTCCCTCCTACCCTGCCCCTTCCCAGCCCAGCCTTCTGTTGGGCGGCAGCTGGGCGTGGTGGTGCACAATTGTAATCCAGCATTTGGATCCAGACAAGAATCCGGGTCCATGGACAGCCTCAGCTACTTAGTGCGGCCCTCTGCAACCCAGTGAGACCCTGTTTCAAAATAAAGACTGAAAAAATAGGGCTGGGGGTGTAGCTCGGAGGTAGAATGGCCCTGGGCTCCATCCCCAGCAACACATACACACACACACACACACACACACACACACACACACACACACACACACACAACTTGTCCCAGCAGACAAACGCATAGCCCTTGAGATCCAGATTCCTTTAGGATAACTGCGAGGCTGATCATAATGGCAAGGACTTAGGAAGCTTCTGAGGCAGGCGCCCCGCAGTGTCCAAGCCCTTTTACATGTTAACCCTTCAATCGTCCTCAAGATGACTCTCCTAAGGGTGTACCGCCATCACCCCCAGAGGCCTAGAGACCTTAAGGCACTCCCCCCAGGTCACAGAGCTAGCAAGTGGAAACGCAGGGGACTTTGCCTGGGCAAGCGGACTTCCCAGCGCAGGCTGCCCCTGAGCCCCGCTGACCTCTCTGTCTGGCCTCAGGCTCTAACCTCCCCTGTGCCGCTCACCCTCCGCTCTGAAGCCGCAGCACAGCAAGCGTGCGCCCTGCAAGCTTCTGCGCTTGCTCCTGCCTTCGGCCCTCCCTGTGTCCTGGGGAGGCCTGGCGGGGCCTCGTCCTAACTATCTGCTGTGCCCCTGGCCCTCCTCACCATCCAAGATGATCTTACTTGCTGGTTTACCGCTTCCTCCAACCCACCATCACACAGACTCCAGCACAGACATCCTGCCTGTGCTTCACGCAGCGCCCCCGGTCCAGCCCATCCGGGCCTGACACCGTCGACACTCAATACAGGCACACTGTGTGCCGCGCGTGCAAGTGGACACAGTTGTGTTAAGTAGCAGACTGTCCAGCGGCATCAGGTCAGACCGGGCGGTGAGACCAGCCTGACACCAGTGGGCTTTCTAGAGCCCACGCTAAGAAACAGCTCTCTGCGGACAGATTCGTAATGACCATCACCGGCCTAGGGAATGCAGAGCCTAAAGGAAATCTGCAGGTGGGGCTGGGCATCTCCCCTGGGCAGGCCTTTGCGGCCATCCGTAGCCCAGAGAAATGGAGGGCTGATTAAAGGAAAGGGAAGGGGAGGTGGACGGGAGCTCCAGTTACCGCTGAGCTTGACAGTTCTAGCCTTCTCAGACAAAGGGCACCAAGAGGCAGGTCTGAGACCAGATAGGTAGGGGGCGCCCCTCACCCCAGCTCCCTGGCCCCCTCTATGCCAATCCCAGCCCAGGGCGGGTGGGAGGCGGGAGACCCCATCTCTGCCTCCTCAGCACCCACCCTGAGCTGTGGCATTCCATGCAGGACAGTGGGTGATCAGAGACCTCAGAGCCCACACCCTGCGTGGTCCGCGGTGTCCAAGGTCCAGCCAGACTCCAGCAGATGGGGATTTTTGGGGGCCCTCAGATTTATCCACCTGGATGCTGCTCAAAGCCCTCGTGTGCGCGTGTGCATGTGTGTGTGTTCACGGTGTGTGTGCACAGCGGTGGCGATTCCTTTGGGCAGATCAGAATCCCCCAGCGGGGGTGAACACCAAGGTGTTGAGTATGAAGTCTTCGTAGCGTGGATAGCGTGGAGGTGTGGGGCACAGTGTATACTCCAGAACTGCCTGGGGCTGGATCAGTCCTCCGCGGCCTGGCAGGCCGTCTCCTGCTTCCAAGGGACAAGATTCCTAGACTCATGTCCTGGATGGAATGGGCTGGGCCAAGCTCCCCGTAGCACAGGACCTGTGGTGCCCTGGGCACACACCTGGAAATTCTCCTTGCTAGAAAAGAGTGCCAACCTGTGCCCTGCCTGTCCTCTTGGTTCCAGTGTCCAGTAGCCCTGGAGATTGCACACCTCCTCTCCGCCCCCCGTGATGCCTCCTGGACTCTCCACAAGCCAGGGCGCGCTGGCCAGGAGGAGGAAGCCAAGTGAGAAGCCAAGAGTCTCCTCCTCGGAGCACCAGGAGCCATCCTGCCCTGGCTCTACCCATCCAGGGACCAGAGACCTAGCCTTTGGCATAGAGATAACGCCTCTTCAAGGATGAAGAGGACAAGGACCTTGGTGCTCTTAGCCCTACCCACATGATGGCAAAGCCACGGAGCGATGGCCACGTCTGCCCGCCCTCCCTGACGCTCGTGTCCCGACCAGGAGCGGGCCAGGAGCGTCACTGTCCTCACGCCACCTCGCCCTCCGCAGCCCGCTCCGTGGCCTCACACATCCCCATGCTGTCCCAGACGGCAAGCTTTTCTGTTCTCAGCAGACATACCCCATTGCGTATGCAGGGTGTTATGTTTTCTCATCCTCTCGTCCTCCGCTGGACACTTGGGTTTTCCCCACCGCGTGGTTATTTCCAATAGTGCCGCCATGGATCTGGTAGCGCAGACACCTCTTGGAGGGCCTGACTTGCTCCTTTGGGTTTGGACCCAGGAGCACGAGTGGCTGGGTTCCAAGTGGCTGCAGACAGTCAAGCCCCTGGGAGGGGGCGGGGGGGGGGCCCTGGAAGGGGAGGGGGAGTCTCTGCTCAAGGGAGGAGCCCTTTCACTATGTGAGATGAATTCCCTCTCCAGATCTGCCATACAACAATGTCCTGTATCATGACAGTGGACAATACCACATTGTATGCTTAAAACTGTTAAGAGGGTTCTCCCCAGGATGGAAGGAAAATAGCCCACAGCAGCGCCGCCTCATCCCTCCCTCCGTGCCTCTGCCTGGCGGGGGACAGCAGGACGAGCTGAGCCTGTCAGGGAACCTGTGTCTGCTGTCTTCCCGTTGTGGCCTGGGGGTCTGCTTCTTCCTCAAGAGCCGAAGCCCACGCTGTTCAAGGAGTGAGGTCACAGGGAGAGGACGTCCACCCAGGCAGGCACGAGTGAGTGTGCGGGGAAGCCAGGATTCTGAGGTCACAGGGAGAGGACGTCCACCCAGGCAGGCACGAGTGAGTGTGCGGGGAAGCCAGGATTTTGAGGTCACAGGGAGAGGACGTCCACCCAGGCAGGCACGAGTGAGTGTGCGGGGAAGCCAGGATTCTGAGGTCACAGGGAGAGGACGTCCACCCAGGCAGGCACGAGTGAGTGTGCGGGGAAGCCAGGATTCTGCTCAGGCAGCCCCCACCGGCCCACGCAGGCTCCCACCGCCCCGCGCCCTCTGGCTCGGGTACCTGGTGAAGCATCTGCTTGTGGGACCTCAGCAGGTATTCAGTCCAACTTCAGCAAGGTGAGGGGTTCGGGGCACCCCAAGAAAAGCCCAGCTCTCTTTCTTGCCAGGGTCAAGGTTCCCACGATTGCCCAGAGGGTACAATCCAGGTAAGATAAGAAAGCTGCCCGTCCCTTCTCCTCCTTCCCTTGCACCCCAAGCGCAGCTGTGACCCTCTGTTCATACCAGGTTAGGTCAGGCTCTTCACCCGGGCAGTACCCTGCACCTCAGCCCGGGGTCCTGGTGCACCCCGGCCCAGCCTGGGAGCTGACCACAAACCTCTGCTTCCCCAGGGGCTGCCCCAGCCCCACAGAGCCCTCTATCAGGATGGGGCGGGCAGACTCTTCGCTAAAGCTCTGTATCATATTTCTTGCTTAAACATAAGAAGTGAGTACAATCAAGAGGCCACTTTGACTTCCCACCCCAACCAGGGCACTGGGCTTGCGACAGAAGGGAGAGGGCAGTTAAAGGGAAGGGGCCTGGCCTGTGGGTGGCCCAGGGCCTCTCCCCTGTCCTCCCTGGTGACGGCCCTGTGGCTCCCTGGAGCGAAGCGGGGCATACTGAAGGAGCGGGATCCCCTGGTACGTGACTCTGACTTACAGAGGGTTCTGGTAACCCTAGGAGGGGCTGCTTGGTGACTGAGGGCATCTCCCAGGTCACAGAGGCACGGGGCCGCAGCATGTCCACGAGGGCTGGGAGAGTGAGCCACGGCGCACCGGGGCCCTTGCTTGTGCTGTGTGACCCTGGGGTCACATCACAGGTCCTTGGGGGAGACTTCTAGATCATTCATGAACGAGGGACTCAGTTTCCTTCTGGGCCTGGAAGAATCGTGTCGCCAACCTACCCCTTGGAAAGCCCCTCCAGTCCAAGCCTTGACGCATAGTTGGTCTTTCTATTCAGAGGGTGGTCACAGCCCGCTTCGGGTGGGCTCAGGGATCCGAGGGGGCAAAATTGGGTGGGGTGACCCAGGGCTGCTGGAGGGGGATGGACGGCCTCCTCCAGTCCCTGGACAAATTCTGGAATTCAACATGTCCGCCATTACCCAGGACAGTATCGGTACTCCTTGGCACAAATATTGAGCAGTGAATTTGAACAGCTCACAAAGGAGGCAGGGCCGAGTGGCCCTGAGGGGCTTACGGGGCCGCCAGTCCTGTGGCCCCAGAGCCCAGCACGTCACCGACAGGCCGCCACGACTGAGGCACTGTGGGGCGGTCAGAACAGCAACGAATGATTACCTACATGGGGTGGTGGCAGGTGCCACTGAGAGACAGAGGATGAGGGGTGAACATCACCGCGAGGGTGGGCAGAGCCTCTTGGTACAGGTACTGAAACCTGAGGAGCAAGCAGTTCTAAAAGCATGAACTGTCCAAATGGGGGAAGCAGAGCCCGCCAGGGACGGGACCACCGCGGTCCTTTGAGAGAAGAGGGCGTGTGCCAAGCAGGGCGAGGAGTGCGCTCAGGTTTCTAGGGTCGTGACAGGAGGACGCTGGCAGATACAGGTACGTAAGGTAGGAAACATTTATTGGCATCGGGGTGTCAGGAGCATCCTGCAAATCAAGGGAAGGGGGGAGTTGTTTTCAAGTCATCAAGGGAAATAAAGAATTTCAGAGACAGCACCGCCATCTTGCAATGATCGAGGCTGTGCAGACAAGGGCTGAGAGACCTTTGCACATAGGAGCCCTTCTTGGACAGGGTGCTAGAGGATGAAGTCCACCCAACCAAGAGATGGCTCGGGGTGGGGGAGCTTTGGTAAAAGAGAGAAGGGAGATGTAGGGTATTGAAGTGTAGATCTAAGACTTATACAGCGGTGAAAAACATTCTGAAACTGTTGCAGGCTCTAACGAGGTCGAAAGAAGACAACTTAAAGCTCGAGCTGACCTGGAAGATGGGTTAAAAGTCTGATTAACAGATAGTGCCCCGAGTTTCTCATTTGGTAGGTGTGGGTGGAGTCTGAAATTTTGTGAGTTTTTTTTTTTTTCATACTGAGGATTGAACTCAGGAACATCCTATCTCTGAGCCATTCCCCCTACCCAAGTCCTTTTCATCTTTTTTAGTTTGAACAGGGTCTCATTCAGTTGCTGAGGCCGGCCTCAAACCTGCAATCAATCCTTCTGTCTCAGCCTCCCAAGTACTGAGGTTATAGGCATTAAGCACCATGCCTGGCTCTGAGAATCTGTATTTTAAACAGGTAATGCTGTTTGAGACCTGGGAGACTCTCTTATAGAACCCTGCCGTTATGGTTACAAGTCAGTTCAGGTTTACTATATCTTTTGGGGCTAATTTTGGTAAATTTAAATTGTATTTAATTATTAATTCTGATCTTATCTAATGCATATATTTAACACCATAATTGCCCATAAAAACTTTGAGCTCAGAAGGAAGACAAAAAATAGAAACATAGATTAGGATAATCACTACATACAAAGAAACAGGCATCAAATTGTGTCATTAGAACTAAAATGCAGAGTAAAAAGTAAAAAAAGGCAAAAGGATCACTCCAAAGGCATCAGTGCAAAGGTGACTACTGGAGAGAATGTCTCGCTTTGCGATTATCAGTGGCAGTCTTTGTAGGGGAGCAAGCAAGACAGTTCATACAGAGAAACACTCAACACAGCACATTGACATAAGGGACTGAAATTCAGTACCTTCACCGTATCAGCAAAGGTGAGTTCAAGTTGCTAGTAAAAGAGGGGCTTTCAACCCCGAAGCAGTGGGCTCTGGCCTATTCCATGTGTGAGGAGACACAACAAGGTGATTAAAAAGCCTGGCAAAAGCCGGGCGTGGTGGCGCACGCTGGTAATCCCCGCGCTTGGGAGGCTGAGACAGGAGGATCGCACAGGTTCGAAGCCAGCCTCAGCTACTGAGTGAGGCTCTCAGCAACTTAGTGAGACCCTGTTTCCAAATAAAATAGAAAATAGGTCTGGGAGTATAGCCCAGAGGTAGAAAGCCTCTGGATTCCACCCCCAGCACCACAAAGAAAGAAAGAAAGAAAGAAAGAAAGAAAGAAAGAAAGAAAGAAAGAAAGAAAGAAAGAAAGAAAGACGAAAGCAACCGTGACTCCAGGTAAATAGAAGTAACTCTAGAGCTGGTGGGTGGGAGTTCACAGGCAGAATCCGGGACAAACGGCGTTAAACAAGACAAATAAGACTTCGTAACACGCTAGACCTCAAACTACAACATGAATAGATCATCGATGAAGATCTGTGTCCCAGACTGCACAAACCCACCTATATGTAAAGTGGAAATTATGGTATTGGATGGAAAATAATAATAATAATAATAATAATAATAATAATAATAATTAGAGTTTTACACACCACTCCCAGGCCAAGAGTGATCACCTGAACAAAAAAATAAATGTGGACAGGGAAGACTTGGTCAGCATCAATAACAAGGTAGGTTTTATAAGTGTGTATCAAATGGTGAACCCGTTAATAAATAATATATTTTCTCTTCAAGTGGACATAAAACCTTCATTGAAACTGATCATATGTTAGATCAAAGAAGAAGCATAAATAAGTTTCTTATTTACAAACAATTCTCTGACGAGGCAGTAAGCAGGACTAGAAAGCTGATTTCTCACGTGCTCTTCCAAAAATGGAGAAAAAGAGATTTATTTCACTCTCCCGCCTACAATAATAAGCACAGTTGATCAAATGCATGGAATAGTGATTTCTAAGAAACTGTTCATCGGCGCCTAGAGGACAGTTCTCCCGCAGAGGAGGGGAGCCAACGAGGCGAGTTCCACAGTGTTGGCAGCTCGGCGCGTTGGGAGAACTGCCAGCCCTCAGTGCGGAGCAGGGAGCCCAGGAAGAGCCCGGGAGACGCCCTGATTTGTGAAACTGAGTCTGAGGAGACGAAGGTGGCCGGAGCAACAGGACATCGTGCCGGAGAAAGGGGAGCCACAGAGGTCTCTTTCGAGGGTCGGGGTGAGATCGATCGGTTCCCACCGATCTATACACCCTGATCCTGTGAAGGACAACCCCAAGCCGTGTGTGCATCGGAGGAGACACTGCCAGGCACTGCCGCAGGGCTAAGAGGAGTGTCTGCCCCACACAGCCGGACTGGAGAACGCCAGAATGTGCGTCGAGTTGTACAGCGCACGCAGGAGGCTCCTGCCTCAGAATGCCCAGACTGTGTGCCGCCATGGTTCCACCCAACAGATCTCACAAGGAGATGTAAAAGATTAACAGTTTCCAAGTAACTTGACGGCATTCCAGAAAGAAGCTCGGGAGTATTTATAGAAATGTATAAATACTCCACACCCAAGAAGTTAAGATTCATAATGTCTGCCATCCAATAAGAAACTGCTAGGCATGCACGGGCGGAGCAAAATACCATCTATAATGAGGAGAAAAATCAATCAATTAAAACCAGCCGGAACTGGACACACATGCTATAATTAGACAAGGACATTGGAGCTGTTATAACTGTAACCCATCTGTTCAAAGAAATCAGAATATCAGAACAGAGACACAGAAGATACATGTGAGATTCAAATCGAACACCTAGGGACGAAAGCTCTACTGGTGTGCATAGACATGCAGTGGATAGCTTAACCGCAGATCAGAGGTCAGCGCAGAAAAGACGCACGGGTGTGACTTAATGATTTTGAGACCGCGGTAGGCCCACGGTGTGGATTTCAGCTTTCGGAGAGGACTGGCATCGAAGCTTAGCTCAATGTTTGGTAGATTTCACCACTGAAGCCATCTGGTCTGAGCTTTGCTTTGTCGGGAGTTTTTAGTTCTGATCTGATCCTCATCAGAGTCACAGTTCTGTCCAGATTTTCTCTTTCTTCATGGCTTAGTCCTGATGACTTAGTCTTGGGGGTTGTATGATTTTTTTTTCTCATCAGTTGTGGTTTCTTTCCTTACTGATACTGTATTTCACATCTATCTCTTTTTCTCCCCCTCTCAGTCTATCTAAAAGTTTGTCAATTTTACCTTTCTTTAAAACAAAAACCTGTTTTATTTTGTCTGTTGTTTTCTTTTTCTTTTTCATTTATTTCTGCTTTATTTTGTTCCTTCTGCTAACTTTGATCTTTGTTTTAATTTGTTTATTTACTTATTTATTTATTTATTTATTTATTTTGCAGGTCTGGAGATGGAACCCAGGGGTAGTCAACCTCTGAGCTACACCCCAGCCCTATTTTTTTTTTATTCTTTATTCTGAAACAGGGTCTCACTGAGTTGCAAAGGGCCTCAATAGTAGCCGAGGGTGTCCGCAAACCGCGATCCTCCAGCCTCAGCCTCCTGAATGCTGGGATTACAAGTGTGCGCCACCATGGCCAGCTTCTCTAATACTTTAAAGTTAGGCTATTTGATATTTTTTATCCCAGAGATTAAAACCACAGATGTTCTACCTCTGAGCTACACTCCCTGCCTTATTTTATATTTTATTTTGAGACAGGGTCCCATCAAGTTGCAGAGAACCTGGCTAAGTTGCTGAGGCTGGCCTCAGATCTCTGATTCTCCTGTCTTGGCCTCCCACTTACCGGGATTATAGGCATGTGCCACCAGCCTGCCTTTATTTGGCATCTTTTTGGATGTAGACATTTGTTGCTATGAGTTTCCTTCTTGGCACTCTTTTTGCTGTATCCCACACACTTTGGAACGTGGTTTTCATATTCATTTGTCTTAAGGTAGTTTTATTTCATTTTTTAAGTTTCTTCCTTGACTTAATTGTTCAGTACTGTGGCATTTAATGTCTACATATCTGTGAGTTTTCCAGTTTCATTTCTGCTATTGACTTCTAGTTTGAATTGTTGTTAAAAAAAAAAAAATCCATGGTATGCTCTCGAGCTTCTTAAATTTGTTGAGAAATGCTTGATAGCCAAACAAGCGACTGACCTTGCAGAAAGGTGTGTGTCTGCTTGAGACGAATGTGTCTTCTGCTGCTGTGGGGAGGAATGTTTAGAGCTGTCTGTGGCTCCATTTGGTCTCTACTGTTACTCAAATCCTCTGTTTCCTTGTGGATCTTCTGTCTGTCTGTTCTACCCAGTACTGAAAGTGAGATATTGAAGTCTACTTTTCTTGTATTGTTGACTATTTCTTCCTTCAGTTCTGTCAGTGTTTGCTTTATGTATTTAGATGTTCTGATATGGGTACATGCATATTTATCATTGCTATTGCTTTTTGGCGGTTTGAACCTTTAATCATCATATAATATCTTTTATCTCTTAGGAGAATAAAAACACAAATGAAAGTCTGGGAGAAAAATTTTTCAGAATTATATGTCTGATCAAGAACTTGTATCCAGAAAATACAAAGAACTCTCAAAATTTAATAATAAGAAATCATACAAATCAATAAAAAATTGGCAAAAGATTTGAACAGATACTTCGCCAAAGAAGATATACGAATGGAGGTGCGAACATAAAAAGATGTTCCACATCAGCCGTGTACTAGGGAAATGCAGGCAGGACCCTGCTACACATGCTCTCAAAGGGCTAAACTTAAAAACACTATTATCGGGGATAGTGACAAATCAGAGAAATGAAGCTCGTATGCCGCTCTTGGTGTAAAACAGTCAAGCACTTTGGGAGAGAGTTGGGTGTTTCTGAAAAGCTAAACACACACCCGTCACGTGATAGGATTTTGAATAGTAGAGATTTATCCGAAAGAATGGAAGCAAATGTCTATACGAGTTTATTCCAATGGTCCTATGAGATTTATTTGCACTAGCTAAAAACTAGGAACAACGCAAATGTCTTCAGGTGCGTAGATAGATGATTGCACATCTGCATAACGGAATTCTATTTAGCAGTAAGAAGGAAAGAACATTAAAACATGGATGAGTCTCAAAATAATTATGCGGTGTAAAAGAATTACACAAAAGGGAATCCATTGCATGATTTCATTTATAGCACGTAATATAAAATATAAAATGAAATATATTTCATTTATATTAATAATATATTATTTCTAATAATAATATAAAAGCTAATCTACAGTGACAAAGCAGATAAATATCTGCTTGGTAAGCAAGATGAGGGGTGAAGGAACGATTACAGCGGCATGTGGTGGCACACGTCCAGTACTTAGGAGGCCAAGGCAGGAGGATCACAGGTTCATGGCCAGCTTCAGCAGTTTACTGAAACCACCAGGAATGTAGTGAGACCCTGTTTCAAAATAAAAATAAAATATAGCTGGGGTATAGGTCAGAGGTAATATGCCCCTGGTTCTTTCCCTAGGAAAGAAAGAAAGAAAGAAAGAAAGAAAGAAAGAAAGAAAGAGAAAAGAGAGAGAGAAAGAGAGAAAAGAAAGAAAGAAAGAAGTTGAGATTGATTAGCAAGGGAAACACACTTGAATTTGGTCTGATTGTTCACCGTCTTGATTATGTTGCTGATTTAGCTGATATTTATAAATGTCAGAATTTATCAAACTCTATACCTAAAACATGTTCATTTCATTGGATGTCATTTATATCTCAACAAGGCTGTTAGGAAAAGACTTTCAGATCAAAAATACTTTTAAAGATGCTTTTCTCAATGGAGTTTTAAAACAATCTATTATTAAACAATTTTGAAGTAATAATTAAAATATAAAAGAGAATCAGAGTTCCGAAAAGAAAAGGATAATCAAGACACTAAATGTCCCATCTGTAAAATATATTTAAAGCAGTAATCAGAGAGTAATTCATGACTATCAACACCGAAAAATAAAAATAATTTAATTAAAAATATAATGCCTCCCAAAAGTACAAGAAAGTAAATAATCTAAATATTTGAATAATTGAGATAAAGAATAGAAGAGCTATCAATCTAAATAAAAGTCTGTCTTTTGATCAACACTATAAAGAAAATAAGAAATGAATACATTAAGATGTATACGGCTTGAGCCCGGGCCCCTGAGAGTGTGGAGCCTGGGCCCGTAGAGCTTGGAGCCCAGACGTGGAGACAGCATGGAGCCACGGCCTGGAGTGCGTGGTGACCAGGCCTGGAGAGCGAGGAGCCCGGGCAAGGAGGGCTAAGCATGGACCCCGGGCCGGGGGAGTTAGGAGCTTCTGTCTGAAGAGTAAGGAGCCCAGGCCCAGAGAGCTGAGGAAATGGATATCGACATCACCTCTAAGTCTCTTTTGAGAAATTACTTATTCATGACAAAAGAAAAAAGTGAGCTACACCTATTTTATATTTTTTATTTGGAAGCAGGCTCTCTTAAGCCAGTGCAGCTGGCTTTGAACCTGCGTGATCCTCCCGTCTCTGCCTCCCAAGCGCGGGGATGACAAGCGTGCGCCACCACACCCGGCCAGAATGGATTTTTAAAATAATATCCTGTCTGCAAGATATATCCTATAAATCTAAAGATAGGAATAGGTTGAAATATATTTCATGCAAACCAAAAAGGAGAAGGAATAATTTTACTCATGAAAGACAGAGACGATTCTGAAATAACAATGGTGCTGGATATTATTTAATAGTGAACATAAAATATCCTTCAATATGTAATATCCTTATTCAAAGGACCAATAAATCAAGAAGGTACTGCCATATATACATAACACAGCCCCAAATACGTGATATGGCCGCTGTCAGAGCCGAGAGAGTAACAGTTCAAGGATCCTTCGTGCTGTGGTTTGAGTGTGCCCCCAAAGTTACGTGTTAGAAACGCACCCCAGTCAAGAGCGTTTACCCGGGGACCCTTAGGACATGACCGAGTCCTGAGAGCAGAGCATTCAGGATGAACTAATACTGTCGCCGCAGGAATTGTTCGGTTTGGCCCCCTCTGTCTGCCCTTTGACCCTCCGCCTTCCGCCATGAGCGGTGCAGAGGGACGGCCCTTGGTACGCGGGCTGCTGATCCTGGACCCTCCGCCTCCAGGGCTGTTTATTTTCATCGTAAGCTCTCCAGTCTCGGGTACGCTGTTATAGCAGCAGAAAACAGACAGAGACACTTAAAAGACTTCAGTATATGACTTTGAGTAACAACTTGGCAAGAGCTCGGCAAGGAAATAGAAGACTTTAACAACACTAGAAACCACCTGGACCTAACAAACATCTATCTAGAACAGGCCACTCGGCAACAGGGTCTCGAATCCGCGTGGAGTACTCTCCATGTAAACCAAGTCTGCCAACAGAAGAAGTCTCAGTAAGTATAAAAAAGATGAAGTCGTATAAAGCATTTTATTCAACCACTATGGAATGAAATTAGAAATCAATAACAGAAGGGGGCTGGGCGCGGTGGCGCACGCTTGTCATCCCAGCATTCGGGAGGCTGAGACCCGGGGTTGCGGTTTGCCGACAGCCTCAGCTACGTAGTGAGGCCTCTGCAACTCAGTGAGACCCGGTTTCAAAAAAATAAAAGAATAAAAAATAGGGCAGGGGCTGTAGGTTGGAGGTCGAATGCCCCTGGGTTCCATCCCCAGACCCACAAAACAAAACAAAACAAAACAAAAAAATGAAGGAAGTTTGGAAAATTCAAACGCATACAGGAAATTCACAAATTCATGACTCAAAAGGTAAAGAATAAATTACAAGAGAAATTAAAAATTTTTTCTGATATGAGACAATCACAAAATACCAAAATGTATATGATGTAGTAAAAACAGTGCTCAGAGAAAACTTTTAGCTGCATATATAATTAAAAAAGAAGAAACATCACAAATTCATAACCTAACTGCGTACTTTAGTGAACTAGAAAAGAGAAAGCTAGATCCAGGCAAGCAGAGGAAAGAAATGATAAATATTCGAGTTCAGATAAATTGGTTTAGGACAACACAGAGAATGAAAGCACCCAAAAGCTGGCTATTTGGAAAAGATTAATGAAATCAGCAAACCTCTAGCCTGGCAGAAAGAGAGAGACAGAAGACAGAGAGGGTATACATTAATAAAATGGGTATTGAAAGGGCATTGCAATCAACTTTGCAGAAACCAAAGAGATTATGAGGGAGAAATATGAAAAAATGGTGTCTTGCAAATTATATGAAATTAATGAAAAAAATCCTAAAACGATGCCAACTACTAAATCGATGGATAAATGCTAAGCATCAACATACAGATTAATAAACTTCAGAGTCCAGATATGCACTTACACACCGGTGTTCAGCTGATTTTCACCGAGGGTCCTGAGACTATTCAGTGGGTGATAGAATTGTGTTCAACAACTGAGGCAAGGACAACTGTATATTTCTATGCAAAAGAATGAATTTGGACCCCTATCCGATCATCCGCAAAATTAATTTTAAATGATGACAGACCAAATGTAGCACAAAACTATAAAAAAAATCTTTAAAAACGGAATAAATGCCAGGCGTGGTGGCGCGCACTTGTAATCCCCGCACTTGGGAGGCAAAGACAGGAGGATCATGCAGGTTCAAAGCCAGCTGTGCTGGCTTAAGAGACCCTGTTTCCAAATTAAAAAGAAGTATAAAATAGGTCTGAGAGTGTAGCTCGGAGGTGGGAGGGCTTCCAGGAACCCCAGTACCACCAAAAAAAAAAAAAAAAAAGGAATAAATATTTATGATCTTGTATTTGGCAATGTCTTCTCAGATCTCACACCAAAAGCATAAACAACAATAACAACAAAACATAAAGGTAAATTAGACTCTATCAAAATTTAAATTTTTAAGCCAGGTGTGGTGGCACATGCTTGTAATCCCAGAACTTGAGGGGCTGAGACAGTTGGACCACAGGTTCGCGGCCAGCATCAGCTACTCCGTGAAGCCTTCTGCAACTTAGAGAGACCCTATTTCAAAATAATGCATAAAAATAGGGCTGGGGGTATAGCTCAGAGGTAGAATGCCCCTGGGTTCTATCCCCAGTACTGCAAAAAATAAATAAATTTTTGTTCATTAAAGGATACCATCAAGAAAGTAGAAAAACAACTCGGTTAGATTGAGAAAAAGGTTTGCATAGTATTTCTCCTGTAAGGGACTTGCCATGGGCTGCATATTTCTGCTCCCTTAAAGGTCCCATATTGAAATCCAACCCCCCAAGGTGATGGGTTTCAGTAGGTGGCCTGCGGTGTTGTCCACACCTGGACTGGGCGGGGTGGCCCGGCCGCTGATTGGAGGAGCGCGGGCGGGGGGCGTGGCGAGCGGCCGTTGGCGGTTGCTCCCGAGGTTTTAGGGGATGCTCTTCACTCTGTGGTCCAGCGCCGCGGGGAGGACCTCAGCTCCTCTGCACCGGCCGGGCTTGGAGACCCGCGCCCTCGCACGCCCCAGTCGGTGTCTGCAGCTCCCCCACGGCCCGCAGCATGCTCTGCCCCTCTCCGCGCCCTGCTCTGCATCTCTAGCGGAAGGATTCCCTTCTCCCAAGGTCGGGAGCCTCCCCTGTGCATGCAGGGGGTCTTGGGAGTCGGGGTGGGGTGGAGGGAGAGGCCGCGGGCCCAACAGGCCCAGCCCCCGCCGCCCTCCCAGCCTGGCTGCTCCGGGCACTCTGGAGTCTGGGTCCCTCCGCAGCACCCCCCACCCGCGCCTGTCTGAGCTCGGAAGGGTTGGGTGGCCCCTCTCCTAGCCTGGGTCTGTCCAAGGGCTCTAGGCTCATGTGGACTTTCCCTGGGCCAGAGTGCTTCCCCACATGAAAACCCAGCCCCCAATAGTGCCCAGGTGCCTGTCTTTGGGAGGCAAGGTGCTGCCAAGGGACGGCTGTGGCTTTCTCTTGGGCTCCCGGCCGCTGCCTTTCTGCACACGGAGTCCTCTTTGCTTCCCCAGGAACAGTGACCGCTCATGATCACCCGTAACCCATGCCAGCAGGGGCCGATCTGGTCTGCGAAGCCAACCCGGAGCGGCCCCAGCCAGACCGCCCTTTCCCAGCCTGGGCTGGGCTTTAGCGACCCGCCAGAGGATCTGCTGGGAAACTTTGGCTCATTGCGCCTGCACCCTGCACAACCCCACCACCCACCCACCCACCCAGTATCCAGTACTCCTACCCTCAAGAGGAGATGTGAGCCTCTTGGGTCAGGTTACCACGATTCCTGTAGAAAGGGCTGGCAGCCGGCCAGCAAAGAGGAAGCCAGGTCTTCCCCACCCTTTACTCCTCCTCATCCCTACTGCCCCAGAGTTGCGCTCTTGACGCAAAGATTCTTCCGGTTACCATCAACGTGGAAACTTGGCTCCGCGGTGTCCCGCTTCCCCCTTTCCTGCATCATCTTGGTCCTCAAAGCTGCCCTCTGTGGAGGCCTGTTGGGCTGCAAGGAGCCTGGTCAGCCACCCAGGCTCCAAAAAAGTCCCTCAGAGCAGAGCGGAAGGGTTCAGCGAAGGCCCAGGCCAGCCTGTCTGCGCACACTTGTGCCCGGGGTGTTGACAGAGGAGAGACCTGCGTTCCCACCGTACCAGCTGGGCTTCCTGCTAGGGAGGTGGGCAATGGGAGGTCCCTGGGCTTCCTCCTCCCACCCCACCCGGGCAGTTTTCTTTGTGCATTGACATTATCTAGGGCAAGAACCATAGGGAACCCTTGCATCCACCAGAATGTCGATTGTGATTCATATAAAGTTCCTGGAGCTTTATCAGTTACTGGTTACTGTTTTTATGTTCTGGTCTTTGAGGGTAAAAGACTCTCCAGGGAGCACATAGCTGGCATGAGAGCGGTGGGTGGTGGTGTCCTCATTTAAGTGTGAAGAGAGCGCCAGCTTGCCACCCCTGGCCCCTGCTTCTACCTGCAAGGTGGTGGGCAACTCTCCCACCTCAGAACTGGTAAGGTTCCAGAACACAGAACGCCCGCTCTGAGTTGCCCAGCGCCCCTGGCTCTCCTTTCCCGTTCCTTTCGCCTGTCGTGGAGAGCAGAGCTGATCTGGCATGACAACAGGCCCTTCATAAAACTCCTCAGGAGGGGTCCTGGCTGCCTGCTCTTCAGCTCCGGGGGCAACTGTGGGAGAGCCTGGGAGCTTCCTCTGATGGCCCTGGGGTCTTTTAGAGAGCAGGAATGGTGGGGTGGGTCTGCACAAACCCGGAGCCACGCATCAAGCCATTCAAGCACTGGCGCACCGGGACAAGGGCACCTTCTCCTGTTCTCTTCCTTGGGGACTGAGGAATTAAAATTATAGAATTACTTGTAATTAGAATAACGCCCGCCAGCAGGGATATTGACTAGAGGAGGAAAGCTGATTTGGAGACTTGTGATCTTTTCTACCCTGAGACACTAGGTCTAACACACATATAATGATCATTAATGTCCTGTAATTTATAACTGTTAGCATTGGCCTGTTACATTAATCTTCATGAGTTGGCGACTTCTCAAAATCCTAGGACTTATTTGTATAACTACACAGAGCTCCGTAATTCACAATAATCCCGAGATAAATGGCGTAGCCACTTTACATGTGCAGATTCTAGAAGCAAGGACTCAAATCCCTTGGGGTGCGCGGTGCCTTTGCCCACCGAGTCTCCGCAGCTAAACGTCGAGCCTGGAGTCCAGCCTGCCGCCACGCCCGCCCAAGCCCGGCCGGAGGGCAAACACAGCAGCAGGGACCTGGAAATCCCTTGACCTGCGTTTGCGAGGGCAAAGCTGAAAGGACCCGGAGCCCTGGAGACTCCGGGGTGCGGGAGCACCTGGGGATTCGTCCACACGTGTCTCCAGGGCTTCTGTTTCTTAGGTCAGGCTCGCTCAGCTGCATTGCTCACATGTGATGACTCATTCTAGAAAATCACTGAAGTGCTTGTGTGCCTGGCTGCTCCTTAGGTAGCCAACTGAGTAAGCAGCCTTCCTTAACTGGCTGCGTGCGTTCTGCCCAGGGCTCCCCTTGGTGTGCCTCAGCCTTGGATATGAAGGGATGGGCTCATCCCTGTGTTACAGGCCTGGGGGGGCTTGGGAAGAATGATGTGCTTTTAAAATATGAGGCTCAGTTGGGCATGGTGGCACAGGCTCCTAATCTCAGCATTTGGGAGGCTGAGAGGAGGATCGCGGCTGGCAGACAGCCTCTGTGCAACTCAGTAAGACCCTGTTTCAAAATACAAAATAAATAAGGCTGGGGATGTAGCTTGGAGGTAGAATGCCCCTGGGTTCCATCTCCAGTACTGGGGGAAAAAAAAAAAAAAAAAAAACCAAGATGCTAATCACGTGTTTGGTGAGTAACATGGGCTCCTCTCCCTTCGGGGTTGACCTGTCTCTGTGGAGAGCTTTCCTGTCCACGCTGCCTCACAAGCAGAGGACACAGGAGTCCTCAGTCTTAAGTCTAAGGCTTCCCTGAGGGAGTCCTGAGCGCCCCTGCTGAGAAGGCGGGGCTGTGCTGCCCCTGAGCAGGGCTGGAAAGGGTGAGTGAGCGGTGGCACTGCTGCGCTCACCCACTGCTGAGCTCTGGAGTCTCCCAGGCAATTCCAGCTGCTGTGGGCTGTGGAGCTTGGGGAATGGGCGCACCTGGGGCCACAGAGGCCACTGTGTCCGTCAGTCCCTTCCCCGCTCCTTCCTTCCTCTGTCATGGGGACAAGAGTGGATTGGCAAGGCCCAGCACCCCCGCACCTTCCCAGCCGGGCCTGGCGAGCACCCCACTTCTAACTCTTCCTGTCGGCGAAGCTGCTCTCCCCTGGACTCTGGGTTTCCCACGATGGAGTCACAAGCACGAGGCCTCGGTCCAGCCAGAGCTCAGGGCACCACTCCACCCTGAGTGCTGAAATCCATCATTCAGGCTCTGGCTGTAATAAGATTAATCCGCGTTTTCACGGATATTGAACAAGGGGTCTTAATACCTATCGAGGGAGGCTGGAGTGGACGGCTTCTGATAGCGTTTGCCAGCCCTGAGTCTACGAGGCTGACATACCGAATATTATCATTAATATGCTATAATTTATAATAATGTCTTCAATGTTGCATATCATTAATAATAATGACTCTCATCACCGCCTTTGCGGCTTGCTGTGTACTCTGTGGCGTGCACAGCACTCCGCCCGCAGAGGCGCTGAAGTCCGTACTTACCGCCGGCATCCTCCTGTCCAGGAGACCCAGGCCGCAAAGCAGCTCCTCCCTGGAGACGGCCCCACCCACCGCCGCCCTCACAAGCCCCAGGGGGAGCTGGCGGGGCCTCCTGCAGCTCCTTCTTGGCCAGCCCTGACAGTGTCCCGCTTGACTCAAAGCCGGCCTCTTCCCCGTGCCAGGACTTAATTCCCTCTCTGTAAGCTGGGTCAAGATTTTGGAATTTAAAGCTGGGTGTGGTGGCAGGCACTAGCAATCCCAGCAATCTCCTTGTAACTCAGTAAGACCCTGTTGAATAAAAACTTGGGCTGGGGGTGTCACTCAGAGGTAGATGTCTCTGGGTACTGCAAAAAAAAATACTAAAAGATTTTGGAATTTAAAATTGGGGGATGTCTTTGACTCCCCCAAATGCCACCTTGGGCTGTGTCTAACTCACCCACCCACCGCTTTTTGGATAGTACGTTTTCTCCAGGGCTGTACGCTGTCCAGAAATGAGTGAGAGCAGCCTACCTCGTAGAGGAAGAGCTCCGGGCGCAGCCTGAGTCCTGCCCTGGGGGGTGAGCCTCACGGGGGCACACAGAGACGCAGCTTCCTCTTCCGTTTCTCTCCTGCGGCCTGGCGCCCACCACACAGAGGTGGACGCAGGGGTGTAAAGGAGCGCCTGGGTCTTCCCACCGCACTTTCTGCTCTGCTCAGGCTCCTGAGAGTCCAGGCTCACACACCAGGACTCAGCCCTTGACGTGAATCCCAGGCAAGCCGGCCTTTCTAGTCTCCGCAGCTCTGTGGGGGACTCGAGAGCAAACCCGCTTATGGGGTCACCTACCGCTCGCCTGGGCGAGCCTCCCCTTCCCGGCCTTAGCTTCCCCAGCAGTGAGCGGAGGAGTAGTGACTACTCAGCGTGTTGTTCTGATACACTGAGACAATCTGTACAAAGCTCTTGGAAAGTGCGTGGTGCCTAGGAAACTCAGTAAACGCCAGCTCTGATTGTCAATGAACTTAGCAGCTCAGCACCCACTTGACAAATGCCAACCTGTGTCCACCTAGTGAGAGTTTGGTAGGGACGGCAGCCAGGCCATCGTTGGTGCACAGGCAAATGGAGCGCTCAGAAATGGGGGCATGACGGAGGAAGGGGAGCCCTGCTTGGCCCAGGCGCTCCTTCTCCAGGGGTGAGCAAGCCGCCTGTCTGCTACCAGGAAAGCTGTGTCTGTGATGGAGGGACAGGTGTGACTCGGTTTCACTTCCTGGGAGTGAGCAGCAGTGTCAGGCAGGCCTTGTGTGGAGGTGACATGTGGCTGCCGTCCAGGGGATCCGAGGGGGAGAAAGCCCAGAGTTCACGGCTTTGCATGTGTGCAGCCAGAACCAAGGAACGCAAGTCATAGAGAGGTGTGCACGCCTGGTGTACCTGAGGGACCGGCGGGGCAGGTGGCTGCAGGAGACTGGCTACTGGAGTGACCGGCTGCAGACTGCGGCTCCGGCAGCCTGTGGAGAAGGGCGAGCTGGCTCCATGCTCATCAGGAGGGGGCTGACCTTTTAACTGCGGGACTCACCAGTGTCTCCCAAGGACCACGTCAGACTTTCTCGCCCTGTCCTTGGGCAGATGGCAGCCTGAGGCGGCAAGGAGAATGCGGCTCTGACTCACCGGCTGCTTGGTCTTCGGCTGTTGGTGAAAGGGACCAGGTCAATGGCCCAACAAGGACAAGACAATGTCTGCGACTGGACCCGCCGCCCCAGAGTCAGTGAGCGGGAGGTGCCAGGCACCACCCAAATCCAGGAAGGGCCCACGATCTCCGTTAGACGGCCCTACGTGGCCACGATGGGGTCCGGGGCAGCCGCAGAGGAACGGCTAGCTCCTCTCATTGGTATGGGGAGGCGCATCAGGAAGGGCAGCCCAGGAGCCGGGTTGTGAGCACCTCCTGGCTGTGCTGTGGAGAAACTGAAGGCAATGCTGGGGAGGAGACTCTGACCTTTGGCTTAAGACCAAAAGCACAAATAGATATTTCTAAGCTGTGCAGGGGCCCTGCTTCTTTACCTGTGAGGAGCGCAACGTGGGCGCTCTGATCCTATGGGCAAAGGTAGGTCCTTCCGGTGTTTAGGTGTTCACCTGCCAGGACCTCTCTCGCCCGACAACAGCACCACGTGCACGGCTGGGTTTGGCCTTTATGTGCTTATAGGCCTTTATATGTTTAGAACTGCTCTTCCTATTTTGACCGCTGTCTGCCGACAGCCTTTTTTCATTTTAATAAGTCCATCTCTTTCCCCAGCAGCAATTTGCAGGGATCCTAGCGGCTGCAGGAGGGAAGGAATCCCTCCCCAGCCTGCGGCAGCCCTGAAACCCAGGTGCCTGGAGCTGAGATGTCACAGAAGCTTGGCTGCGCCCGCCCACATCACCACACCAGGCTTGGAGCGTGCCTCCTTTCTGTCTTGGCAGGGGGAAATCTGACGCAGTGACCTTCCTCTTACCTGAAAGTTCTATCCCTTAAAAAAAGCATGCCTGGGGTCTCGGAATTCCGACACTACTGCAGTGAAAATCATATCCTTTGAGAGGAAGCTGGGGTGGGTCACCGTCAAGATGCAGAAAGGATCTCGGTTCCTGCCAGGCGTGGCCATCAGCCAGCTCCTGTTGTCTCTGCCCTCTCTCTCCCACCAAAGGCGCCGGGCTCTCAGCGGGTGTGGGCGGGCAAGCCTCTTCCCTGGAGGGGCCAGGGCTTTGGAGTAGGATAGGAGATGAGGGTTTGGCCAGAGGACCAAGCTGGTGTGAGGAAGGAGGGAGCCACCGGCACTTGGGGCACAGGGGCCTGGATGGGAGGCTCGTTCGCCCACCATGGGCCACCAGATAGGTGGAGGGTTGGCCACAGGATAGCCCATCAAGGCAGTTAGATCCCGGAGGAAGATGCCCGGCCAGGGGGAGAATGTGCTGTGAGCGGGAAGGGCAGGAAGGCCGGCGTGATGTCCGAGGGAACCACTGAGTCCAGGGCTCTTGCCTGGAGCCAGCACACCGAGGCCTCAGGCAGCGCTCAGGCCAGGTCACTGGCCTCCAGGTGAGGCGGTGGGTTCCGGAAGCACAGGCAGCATGGGACGCAACCTACAGCAGTGGAGGGAGAGACAGGTGGGAGACCGCGTGTGTGGGGGCTGGGGCTTTGCAGCAGATGTGCCGAGCCCCGCTGAGCTTGGGCTCTTCACTTGTAAAGCACGCATGAAGATCTCTACCTGGAAAGAATGTAGCGAGGAGTTAGTAGCAAAAGCAGCACCGAGCTCAGCACCTGACGCTGCAGGGCTGAGCAAGCACTGGCTCCTGTCTCACTCCTGCTGGCAGCACTGACTGGTTCCATACTCTGAGTTGTGTTTGTCTGGGAAAGACCCTTGGTGGGGAGGGAATCGTGATGCTGGAGCTGCTGAGGCTGGAGGAAGGACATGCGTCCTGGTGGCCTCCTGCAGGGGCAGCCACAGTCCTGGAGAAGGGAGGTAGGGCTTGGGCCAGGTGCAGGGAACGAAGCACTGCTCACTGGGACGTCCTTATCCGGGAGGACGCCCCAGCCTGGATGTATGAAGGCCCCCACCTTAGCCGAGGACTCAGCAGGAAGCAAGCTCTCCCCAGGCAGAAAGAAACAGGTGCAAGAGAAATGCCACTTCAGAGTCATCTTTAGAAAACCCAGAGTTTCCAGAGAAATGAACAGCCGACATTCACAGACAGGAGAGCGGCGCTTCCCCTCCCTCCCGGGAAGTGTGGTCGGTGGCCGAGGTGGGAAAACCAGACATTTCACTGGACTTTTTCTTGTTCAAGGAGACTAGCATTTATGTTCTGACCACAGGAATGTCGCTTCCCGAGACGCAAGTCGGAAGCGTGACAAACGAAAACTGGGTATACATTACACAGCGACGGAGCTGGAGTCGCGGGCGAGGGGGCAGCGGGTCCCCTTCCACCGTCGCCCGCCGCACCCCTGCCTGCCGGCCCCAAAGGCAAAAGGGGAGGTGGCATTTGAGACCACCCACCCCACAAGGACCACTACAAGGCGACAGGGTGGGCGGGCAGGCTCAGGGGGAGGGTGGGGAGGGACATTTCAAAGCACCCAAGCCTGCGGGTGCCACCAGGGCCCGGACGGATCTCCCCTGACACTGGGACCGGCTTGGGCAATTCTGTGCCGTCTCGGAGAGACTGGCCTGGCCTGTTGGTGACCTTCTCAGCACTAGGAAAGGCAGAGAGCAGCAGGGGAAGCAGTAAAGCTAGGAGAACGGAGGGAAGGCTTGAGGGGTGGAGGGAGGACTCCACGGGAGGCAGGACGTCCCCAGACGGTGGCCAGGCCTTGGGAGCTCCCAGCAGGCTGGGGGACCACAGCTCAGCTCCAGGACTCAGCCCAGGGGCCTCCTCCCGCTGCCACCTGTGCTGTGTGGCTGGGGAGGGAGGGTGAACATGAGAAGCAAGCGCTGGAGGTCTCGAGGGCGGGAGAGGTAGTGTGTTGGCGAGGAGAGACCCAGACCCCCAGGAGCAGGCAGAGGCAGGCGTGGCAGAGGCTGAGGAGTCACTAGTCTTCTACAACAGTTCTCCCCGGTGTCTGGGAGGGAGGGGCTCGCCCTAGACTGACAGGAGCCCCAGCCCCTCTGTCCCATCCCACCATCTTCCTGGATGGGCCCTGTTGGGGGACCACCAGAAGGGACCGTCCCCTGCCGTCCCACCCAGACATCCTTCTTCAGGGACAGACATGGATGGGCCTTGGACACAGAACCGTCCAGGCCAAGGTGAAGACAGGTCACCGGGGCAGTAGGCAGCCTCAGCCCCTGTCCAGGCCCGGCCACTAATGCACCATGGGACCTCGGGGGAGTCTCTTATGCTCTTGGGGAGAGAAAGAAAGGATAAGGGCAGTGATCCTAACACCTCCCAGGTTCCGAAACTATGACTCAGCTTCCCCTCCAGGCATCTGGAGTGTTACCCCATGTCCACAAGCATGAGACTGCTCCTGGTGCCCGAGCTGGACACACACACCTACAGTCAGAAGGGCTGTTAGCAGGGAAGGCGGGCCCGGTGCCACCCAGGACTTGGCGCCTTAGGAGCCTGAGGGGCCCTGCACATGGCTTGGCGCTAGCGATCCACCTGGCTCTGGGGCCCAGACTCGGCTGGGGCTCACGGCCCACCGTTATGCCACGCTGCACTCCTTAGGAGAAGCCCTTTTGGCCAGCACCTGCTCCTAGGACTTCCTGTCCTAGCTTCCCAGGAACAGAGGCAAAATCGCCACAGGACCCCAGCTAAGTAAGATCCTGCAAGCCCTGCAGCCCAGAGCACTTCTCTGCGAACACTGAGTCCTGGAAGGTGCTGGCTGGCTTGGGCTGCTGTGCTGAGCAAGGCTGTCCTGATTGAGAGGCAGAGATCAGCCAATGGGTGCCCCACCTCCCAGGCAGGAGTGGGTGTGGCTGGGCTCCAGGGCTTTCCCTAAACCAGGCTGAACCTAGCTGGGGTCCCTGGGCTGCTGGGAGCACTCTCCCTGTGTGGAAGAGACTGGGCTGTCTGTGTGGATGAAAAGCAGGGGTCTGGGGAAGGAGAAAATGGAGAAATAAAACAACACCGGACCCATGAAGCAATCAAAGCTGCTTGCTGGCCGCTACATTTGCGATCGGAAAGGCGGGGCCTGCCTCTCCACCGCGGGCTCAGTGGACATTGGAGGGAGCACATTCCCTGAGCACACCCTGCTGGGTGGTGGGGACAGGCGTGGGGTGACATGGGCGGGTGGCTGGGGAGGGACAGAGGCCTTGGACAGGGAGACAAAACCGTCCCTGGATGTAAACATCACCATGAAAACTTCACAAAGACTTGCCAGGAAAGAGTCCTGCCCTCCGGTCCCACTCCACAAGGTGGGCGGAGGGCGCGGGGCCCGGCTACACGGTGCTCTCCATCACCCACTCGGAGCTGCCGAAGGTCCCCCGGGCCCCCACCAGCTCGCTGTCCTCAAAGGGCAAGAGCATCCCGTTGACGGAGAGGCTGCGCTTCGTCCAGATGTTGGAGACCCTCCGCGGGGGGCTGTAGCCACCGGGGGCCACCCCGCCTGCGGCCGCAGCGGCAGCTATGAAGTCCCCCATGTCGAAGGAATGGCTGCGCCTGGTTTTGCCCTCCAGGGGCAGGGGGAGCAGACTCCTGGCCCGGGTGGCTGGGGGCCCCAGCAGCGGCTCTCGGTCTGAGTGGTGGCCCCTGGTGGGTGCCCCAGACCCCCTCCCGGCTGGAGTCCTGGGGTCCGGCAGCTCCTCCTTTCTCTGACTCTTGAGGTCCAGGGAGGCGAAGGCCCCCATCAGGCGTTCAAGGTTGGGCTTGGGGCGGGTGGCAGGGGGCGGGAGCCTCCAGGGGCCCCGGCCCAGCCCCGCGGCATCCCCACTTCCCAGCGAGCTGGAAGAAGAAGAGTCGCTGCCCCGAGCCAGGCTGGGGCTGAAGTCCAGGAGCTCATTCCGCACCACCAGCTTGGGAGGCACCTGCGGGAGCTGCCCAGCAGGCGCGCCACCAGGGGCGGGGGGCTGGGCCCCATTGGTCTGAGAGTACACGTTGCTGACCGCGGCGGCCGCCATCTTCCCCGGGGCATCGTGGCTGCAGACTTTGTAGCGCACCATGAGGATGACGAGGAAGACCAGCAGCGTGGCCACGATGACGCCCCCGATGACCAGGATCATGGTGCCCCCCAGGAGCTGGCTGCGCAGAGACTGGCACTGCGGGTACTCGGCCTTGGTGAAGAACTGGGCGCAGCCCACGATGTTGGTGGCCGTGAGCGTGGTGGCCGTGTCGTCCCACATGGCCAGCACGCACAGATCGTAGCCCGTCCCCGACACCAGGTTGTTGACCACGAAGGCCTTGTTGGAGGCTGGGATCATCCTGGAGGGAGGAAGGGAGACACAGGGTGAGGCCGCGCAGTGGCCGCCGGGCAGGGGAGCGGACCCAGGCAGGAGACCAGAGAGCACAGGGCAGCAGGAGGTGATCAGGCAGGAGAGGAGAGGAGAGGAGGAAGGGCAATGGCCAGCAGGGGACAGGGCAGGCCACAGGAGGCGGGCAAGAGGAGAGGCAGGAGCCAGGCAGGGATAGGGGATGACGGGAAGGGAGGGAGGGGCTCCCGATGGACTGTGGCTGGGAAAGATGATGGAGAGACGGTCAGAGGTCCAGCCAAGGAGCCAGAAGGTGGGCTCGGAGGCTGAGCAGAGGCGGCTTTAGAGGCTGAAGTAAGGAGACCAAGACGGAGGGACTCACAGGGCACACAGGGCAGGAAGCAAGACAGAGAGGCAGAGTAAACAGAGGAGTGGAGGACTAGGACTTAGACAAGGGCGCGCCCCAGCCCCTCCCCACCTGCTGCAACCCAGCTCTGGAAAGTGGGAGGCGGGTGGGAGCCCAGCCAGCCTTGGGCCCCTGCAGCCACCCTTCTCCTTCCTGGGCCATCCACACTGAGCCCTCTGATCAGAGACAAGGTCCTGCCGCAGCAGTCATGGCTGCTGAGCCTGCCAAGGGCATGTGCTACTGGGGCGGCTGGAAGTGGGGAGGAGCCTGGGCGGAGGAGAGCTGGAGGCAGAGGGGCTTCTGCTGATGGGTGGAAGGCAGTATTGGAGGCTGGGGAGCCATCCTTTGTCCCAGAGGGAGGGGCGGCCCTGTCAAGGCTGCCGCAGGCCCATCACCCCAGCGCCCCTGGAGAGGGAGCGCTCCAGGCAGGAGGCCTCCTGGGGCCTCACCTTCAGCGAGGGCCTCTCGGGGCGCAGGCTCTCCCTGGGCCCTCACCTCAGCTGATCTCTAAGGCCTTCCTTTCCAGAGGTGATACGTGGGTGACCCCCAAACCCTCCTGCAGAAATACACACCAGCCCCAAGGGCTCACCCTGCAGACTCCCCCTGGCCCTTCTCCTTCCCTGGAGGCCCAGTCTCCACTCCCTACTTGTTGGAAAGGCTCCAACAGACCTACCAGCCCTCCAACCCCGGGCCAGGCAGTGTAATTGAGATCTCAAATATGAAATACCCAGCACTCCATGGGGGACCGTGCTGACAGGCAGATATTGACATCCCATCAGAGCCGGCGCGGAGGCTGCCGCCTGCCTCACCTCCTGTCTTGCAGCTGAGGCGCTTGGAGGTAGAGAACGCCCCCGTCCTCGGCGCCCACGGGCCCAGGCAGAAGAGGCCAGAGCAGGAGGGGGGTGGTCCAGCCAGGACCTCGTGGGCTGGCTCCTTGGGGCTAGGTGAGGGTCACGGATGGTCTGACCATGGCAGAGTGTTCTTGACGCAGAGTCTGCAAGGGGGAGGCAGCTGGACCACTCGCATTGGCCTCTGGGTCTTCAGTCTGGGCTTTGCCTCGGCACTTGGCAGAGGGGGTACACTTCCTCGCTTCCGTGAAAAGTCTAGCAAAGCCCGCTGCAGCTCACAACCCCCCAGCCGGACCGCTGGCCAAGAAGCCCCCACGGCCAGTCCTTGCAGCAAGGACCCTGGAGAGCCCTGACAGGCAGGAGCTAAGCACGCCCACCCAGTGACCACCGGAAGAACAAGTGCGAGGCAGCAGCGGCTAAGTGTCCTGTGTGCGCCCCCTCGCTGTCCAACAGCTCCCAAGGTGGCCACTGCCGTGATTCTCACCTTGCAGTGGGAAAACAAGCTGGTAAGCAAAGATAACTTGGCAGAGCTGGAATTCAAGCCCCGGCAGCCCAGCCACAGTCAGGCGTGAATCTGTGCGCCACTGCTTCGCGGGCACACCCCTTGCGGGCACACCCTTGTGGGCACACCTGCTGTGTAAAATGGCTTTCCTTGATCATTTGCATTTAATCTTCGGGACCAGGAAACAGCAGATGGACCACGAGCTCGGCAATCAGCCCACTGATCAGCTGCCTCTGTGGGGAGCAGACACCACTATCATTGTTATTACCCACAAGACAGTAGGGCTTGCTCAGCGCCAGGCATCAGCCTCAGTTCTGAGAGGCAATGAGAGCTTGGGTGACGATGATTACCCAGAGGTGGTTGCTATCTCATCTCCGGGTGCAGATGAGTAACTGAGGCACAGAAAGGTTAAGCCGCCTACCTGAGTACCTCAGGAAGTGGCAAGGCCTCGATCCAGACCGGGCTCCAGGGCCTGGTGTCCTCAGCACACGCTGCCTTGTCTCTGCTCGCCTTGGGAGATAGGGCCACCCGTGTGAGCTTGTCCGCGTGCGTGCTTGCAGCAGCTGTGTCCCCGCCCCGTGAGCGTGTGTGCATGCGTGCTTACGGATGCTGTGTCAGGCACTAGGTAAGAGCCAGAGCCCGCCAACTGATAGCATCCTGGGCTGGCAAGGTCAAGTTTGCTTTTACTAGTACCAAAAACCAGAGCCCACAGAACCCTGACCTCATGCTGGGCATTTTACAGCACCATCTCATTTAACCTCTAGAGAACTCCTGAGGAACTTATTATCATTCTTGTGTAGAGGAAGAGGAAGTTAGATTCTTCAGGGAATGATGGCGCCGAGACCGGATACGTCCTCCGGGACCCCGCATGGGCAGGGGAAGCCCGCCTGGATCCCAGGACTTGGGAGGCTGAGACAGGAGAAGTACAAGCTTGAGGACAGCCTCAACAACATAATGAAACCATTAGCGAGACCCTGTTTCAAAAAAAAAAAAAATTGAAAAGGGCTGTGGATGTAGCTCAGAGGTAGAATGCCCCTGGTTTCCAGCCCCAGCACTGCCCCCATGCGATTAGCAATACTGTTCCAGGCAGCCAAAGGACACGCTGCGTGAGAAAGCCATGTGCACTGGGCACCTCCAAACCCTAGTGACAGAAGTGAGACCCATTTCCCTCCCCGGGCACCCCACCATGCCCCCTGGCAGAACCACCCACCGTTCTTCCAAGCCAGACCTGGGGCCGGGGTCTGCATGCTGGCTAGCCTCCAGTCTACCTGCGTACACGCTCACGCTCCTGCACGTGCACTCTGAATGTGTGCAGCCTCCAAAGGGCTCGGGATGGCGGGCACGCTCCTTCAAAGTACATCTCGTGCCCGTCTCCACCAGAGATGCAGCTAAGTCTGTGTTCCTTATCACCAGACACTTGCAGGGGCCAGCGGTGAGCTACAGGACAGTCCAAGCTCCACAGCTGGGCTTCCTGCAGCCCCCCGCCTGTGTGTCCTCTAACACACTGACATCGCTTTCTCAAGCAGGAAAGCCTCACAGATTCAGCTGGGCTCTGTAGACACAGAAGTCTCCCTCCCTCAGGACAATCAGAGATGGCAGAGAGGTGGGCAGGGCAGGGGGAGCCCCAAGGCCAGGCCAGCCGAGCCGTCACCCCCCGCCCCCAGCCTGCCCCAGGGAGGAGAGAGAACCACACAGCTGGGTGGTTCTCTTAGTGTGGGCCACAAATGGATGCTGGTTCATGGACTGTATTTCTGCTGCATAATAAGACAGTATAGAAATTGAGAGTAAGCATTAAAGTCTCATAGCACTTTGCCAATCGCTTGTCACACTCAAACACATAATGATTTCTTTCTAATTTATTTCTATTACATTCTTATGAAAGCAGTGGTCTGCAACAGATTGGGAAGAATGAAACTCGTCCTTCCCAGGGAATCGCCCGAGAAGCTCGGGGCTGGAGTGCAGCCTCTCAGCCATGCCTGGGCTTGTTGTCGGTTAATGCTTTGCCCTGCAGTATGTTCGGCAGCACCCCCAAAATGCCGGAACACCACCCCTGCTGTCACAGCCCAACAGGTCTCCAGACATTGCTGAATGCCCTCTGGGGTCAAAATCACCCTTCCCTGAGGCACAGTGGCTTATGAGACTTGGTTCACAAGCAGAAGCTGCCAGGGCAGCTCACCGTGCTGGGACCGAGCCTCACCGGTCCCTGCCCGCCTTCTACGGCTCCTCTCCACGGCTGAGCCCAGCTGAAGGCACAGTCCATGGGTCACGCTGTCAGCCTTCCAAGGGAGAGGGTGGCCCGGGGCCACTGACGGCCACCGCACAGCCAGCGAGCCACAGCCTGTGTGTGAACAACACACTCCTGCGTGCCCGAGGCGCCTCCCGCTGTCCTGTAAACCGGCGACATCTCTGTTAGCAGAAAATATGAATTGCTATTTTAAGTTAAGATGCTCCAACGTGTTAAATTTAATTAAGTTCATATGCTCTAAAACACAATTTGAAATTGCAATCCCAGCACCTACCCTGGAAAACAAAGCCAACCTAAGTGGCTGCTTGAGTCCCCCCGCCACACACACACACACACATCAGGCTGTGGTCTGGCTCCCAGGTCTAGCGCCTGCCAGCGAGCCCAGGATCTTCGTCCTGCTGGACCTCCTGCCCAGTGGCTCCCAGCTGTGGGTGGGCAGTCAGGGACTTCAGCTCTTGTCTACCTCCATCTCCTGGGTGGCCCTCAGCGATCCCATCGTCCTCAGAACTCAATCCTTGTGCAGAATTCCTCTCGAAAGACCTAGAGCGCCCTTTTTATCTTCTTTCTGACTGAATCCTAAATGGCACATGGGGATAGCCCTCAGGTGGAGGAGAACATCCTGTCTCCACCGACGGCCATTCCTTGCACGTCCAGCTCCTGTCTTTGCTCCGCCCAGTGGACCTCCAAGCGGGGTGCCCTCGGCACTCCCAGGACAAGCCAGCTGGGCCCCGTTGAGGTCCCTCCTCCCAGCAGGGTCATCTACTTCTCCACCCAGGTGTCTCATCTTTTGAGGCCTGACTCAGATGGCCAGTTTCCCCTAACCCTGAGTGTGTTCCTCGGGCACCGCCCTTCCCACACACAGGGCCTGTCCTCTCCCTCTTGGCGTCTTCCCTGAAGCCAGGCTGGGGGCATCCCATGGTGGAGATGCCCATGGAGCCAGTGCGGGGAGGCGCGGTTGTGCGCCAGCTGGCTGGTGGGGCCCAGGCCCGAGGAGGTGGTCTCACAAGAGTCCTGTGTCCTTGAGGCTTACCCAAGGGGCTCCCGATGACTTCTCACGGGTGTGCATGTTTGGGTTTGTGTTGTGGGAGTGTGCGTGTGTAGGTTAGTGTGTGTGCATGAGAGGGAGGGAGGAGGAGACAGGGAGGGAGAAGTGTATGTGGAGGGTATGTCTGATCTGTGGGTCTAAAGAGCATCAGTTGTGCGCACCTGTGTGTAGCAGTAGGTGTTTACGTGTGTACTGTGCAGGATGGTCTGGTCCCAGGCATTTAGGGCCCCTGCTGCCCTGACACTGGGGACCCTGTGTGACCCTCAGAGCATGCACAGCCGGGCCTGCTCTTTCCCAGAAGCGCAGCTGGCCACCAGGACAGGCATCTGGGGCCTCAGGAGGCGGGGTGCCGAGTGTCTACGGGGCCTCCTCGTGAACCCTGTGGATGGCCCACAGGGGCCATGCCCACAACCTTCCGGGCCTGCCTTGCAGTGAAGTGTCCCATGGCATCCTTCGTGAGTGCGATGGGGGAGAGGAGAGCGCGTGGGGGCCTCAGTAGAGCACGAGGGCTGCCCCCAGCTCCTTCCATCTGGCCACTGGACCTTGGTAGTGACCGGTCCTCAGCTGTGCAAAGGACAAGACCACAAGGTCGAGGCTGGCTGCAAAAATGTCACTGTTCGCAGCACAGGGAACCCCTAAAGCTGGCCGGGTGAGATGAGGTGAGCCTGCGGGCACTGGGGGTGTGGCAGGGGGCGTGCAAGGGGCGGGTGTGTTCTCTCATCAAAGGCAGAATCTGTGCAGGTGTTCACACCAGAAAGGAAATCCTTGCCTCCCAGGTTACCAACGAACACCCCTCTTAACCTGGAGGCCCCCAGCCCCTCCCCTCCCACTCGGTCCCCTTCCCATCGCCATAACAGCTACTGCTGAGCTGCTCCAGCCTGAGAGGCCACCCCAAGCTCCCTGCCTTCCTCCTCCTTAGCAGCCCTCAGGGCGCGGACACCTTCTGCCTTCCTCTCCAGCCTCCCTGCTTCTCACACCACAGGAAACAGCTTCCTAGAGCAAGCCAGGCACCCGGCTCCCTCCATCTGGCGCCGGGCGACCACTTCCTTGGCAAGCGGTGCCTCTTCCCCTGCCCACCGACTCTAAAAAGTAGGAGTAAGTGCCCCCACATCCCAGGTGAAGAGGCCAAGGCTCAGGACAGAGGCTGCCTGCTCGGGCCACCCATCTGCAGAGGGTGAGCCAGGCCTGCAGGGCCGCCAAGCAGGAGGCTCCCTGTGCGGTCCGCCCCTGCTAGCCCAGGGTTCACACCCTCCAACTCAACCCACCCACCCACAGTAGACTGGAAATATTTGAGGGAAAAAAAGGAAAAAAGAACTTGTACAGACTTTCTATTATTCTCCAAACAAGACCGGACACCCGCTCTTTGCATAGTATTTACATGGCCTTAGGTATCAGGAGTAATCTAGAGTATTCTAAGTGTGCGGAGGACTCATGCAAATACTAATCAGGAGTAATCTGGAGTATTCTAAGTGTGCCGGAGGACTCATGCAAATACTACACCATTTCGCAGCAGGGACTTGAACATCCTTGGGCTGGGGCACCGCAGGGGTCCTGGAACCAGCTCTCCAACACCAAGGGCTGATGGCGCTGCATTCCCTTGAACTGAATTGAGCAGAACCAGACTTAAACAGGAAGCAACCTCTGATTGAGGACGACTGTTTGGCTGTTTGGCAGCAATTAACAACGAAAAAAAAAAATATATATATATATATATATATATATATATATATATGTGTGTGTGTGTGTGTGTGTGCTACTTTGCAGCAACAGCTAATGTTTATTGAGCACATGTTCTGAAGAGTTTACAGGTATTAAAAGTTTAATCCCCGCAGCAACCTGATGAGGGTGTTACATCCCACTGCACAGCTGAGGAGGCTGAGGCTCGGTGGGTGACACGCACCGCCTTCGGTCTCACAGGGGGGTTTGTGCTCGGCCGGATTCAAGCCAGAGTATCACATGTTCTCAGCGTGAGCCCGTGACAGACTGCACTGCCCTGGGCTCCCACAGCCCACTGGGGCACAGACTGGGCTTAGAGGGTGACCACAGCCACACACGCTCCCGGAAGCCTGGCAGCAACCAGGGAGCGGGCTCTGGAGGGCACGCACGACGCTCACGCTTGGGTTCCAACTCAGTATTCACCAGGCGCCAGTGTTAAGAAGGCACCGAGGCTGTTTTCAAAGTTGGTGGGACAGAGTTCTAGGTGTCTGGAAAAACAGTGTCTCATAGTTGGCGTTCCTGGTCCAGGGAGGGAGCCCACTAGTTAGAGTGATCAGAATTACGGGTTTACGCTGTTACCGAGTTCCCTCTGCTGGGTCCCGGTGCCAAATGCTGACCTGGCTTAACCATGGCCCAGAGAGAGGGCGGAAGGCGCCTTTGAGGCTGCCCTTGAGAAAGGGATGTTCCCAGCTGGGCATGGTGGCCACACCTGTAATCCCAGCATTTGGGAGGCTGAGACAGGAGGATTGCAGTTCACGGACAGCCTCAGCTACTTAATGAGGCCCTTTGCAACTCAGTTTGAGACCCTGTTTCAGAATAAAGAATAAAAAATAGGCTGGGGGTGTAGCTCAGAGGTAGAATGCCCCTGGGTTCCATCTCCAGTACCACACACACACAAAAAAAAAGTCACTGCCATCGGCCAGCGGAGTCTGAGGAGTTAGCGCTGTCCTCCTCAGCCTCAGCATCTGTCGGACAGCAACAGACAGCACCGGCTTCCCTGCAGGATGCTGGGGACCACGGGGTGCTTGGGCACCGCCTGCGGGCAGGCGTTCACTCCTGCAGGCTGCCGCTCTCTCTGAGGAGCTGTCGGCGTGAGTGCGCGGGGCTGGCACAGTCTCTGTGCTGGAGGTGGACCCAGGATGGTGTCTGCACAGCGCTGCATCGTCCTGCGCCATGGTGCCTTTCCCCCTCCCAGACAGCGCCATCTCTACCAAGCAGCTGGCGGGAAGGAAAGAGGCGCAGGGAGAGGCGGCCAAGCAGAAGCCAGGGTGGAATTCACACCCAGGCACCCAAGGGAGGAAGCTGGCAGCAGGAATCTCCGCCTTTGCCTTCCTACAGCCCGTTCCAGCAGCCCTGGCACAGCTGCTCCTGACCAGGGCGCGTCACTTTCCTTCCCTGTGCATGTGTACCCCTCTGGCATTCTAGAATTCACAAGGTCATCACTGGAAGAGGGGTGGCGTGTGTGTGTGTGTGCAGGAGGGCAGGTCCCAGCCCACGACCCGGGCTGAGCACAGGAGCTCACACCCACCCACCTGAGCGCTTCCCTGCTCCATCTGTCATCTGCCCATTGATTGTTTCTGACTGATCGATCTACCTATCGACCTATCCATCCATTCCACAAACAACTCTGGCGCCACTGCCCCACCCCAGCAGGAGCGAGCTCCGTGGTGACAAAGGTGAGCCATCAGGGCACGGGGAGCCTGGCACAGTCCTGCGTGCAGGGTGGGCGGATGAACAACCGGGAGTGTCCGGGCGAGGCGCCCAGGTGAGGGGGCCTGGTGGTCCTGGTGCAGCGTGGGCACCTCTAAGAGCAATAGTGTCCTGACCGCAGCCGGCCAGCTCCTGAGCGCCACGAGTCGCTAATACACCTCCGTGCCAGACATGTGAGCACAGGGCCCTGCCCTGGCCACCCATCTACCCTGCGATCCGCCCCTCACGCCTGCCCGCCCCGCCAGGCTCTTTCTTTCTGTATGACCACCCGGCCTCCCAACACGCATTGCTGCTCCTCCCGGGGGCAGGATCCCTGTTGTCCTGTCTGCTGACCGTCCAGTGCTCAGAACGCGAGAGCTTATCCCAGGATCCACGGCCCCGCTGTCTCCTGTGGTGTTGGGTGCTCACAGGAACTCTCTGCTTCCGAGGGCTGGACTGATTCCGCGCATGAATATGTAAAAGTTGTGAGAACTAGCCAGGCACCTGGTAGCCCTCGTACTCGGGAGGCTGAGACAGGAGGATTAAATGTTTTGGCCAGCCTCAGCAACTTAGTGAGGCCCTGTTTCAAAATAAGGAATAAAAATTAGAGCTGGGGGTGTAGTTCAAAGGTAAAATACCCCTGGATTCCATCCCCAGTACTGCAAAAAATATGTTCTGAGAACTTCACTTGGCCCGTGGCTTCAGATATGGTCACTCGGCATTGCGGCTTGGAGGTGAGGCTCTAGCACAGGGGAGCCACGGGGGAAGGTGAGTAATAGATTCTTCCCCATTCCTACCTCACCCCTTAAAAGTTCTCAGGAAGAAATTTTCCCCAGTCATGGAAGCCACATTTTGGGCCCCGTTTGGGTTAGGAAGCATGCTGCCAGTAAATTTATTAGCTTTTTTTAATCAAGGAGGAAGCAAGCCAAGCTCCTCAGCCCTGGGCTGCTTGGCTCATGGGTCCCTGAGATGCTGGACACAACGAGACCACGGTGCACTTGCAGGCAAGGGACAGCTGGACCACGCAGGACCTGGAGCCTGGCCGGGAGCCAAACCTGGTCTTTTTTATTTTTATTTTTTTATTTTTTGCTGTACTGGAGATGGAACCCAGGGGCATTCTATCTCTGAGCTATACCCCCAGCCCTATTTTTATTCTTTATTTTGAAACAGGGTCTCACTGAGTTGCAAAGGGCCTCCCTAAGTAGCTGAGGCTGTCCACGAACCCAGATCCTCCTGTCTCAGCCTCCTGAATTCTGGGATAGCAAGTGTGCACCCCCACGCCTGTCTTGGGAACCCGGTTCTGAATGTCCCAGCGGTCAGGTTGAGAGCCGGGCCACCCTGGCTCCTCTGCAAATCTCTGTCTCTCCTGGTGTACTGGGTGGACCTGGAGCATTTCTTCGGTAATTTCCAGACAGTCATTTCTCCAGGGGACTTTCACAGGGCCCCTTCTGCACGCCGGGCGCTGCCCTGGGCTCTGGGTATGGAAGTAACCACACTGACCCAAGCCCCCAACTCGTGGAGTGACGCTCCAGGTGGGGGGAGAGAACCAGACAATGCGGTCAAGGAACTTAGATTGCTAGACCCTGGACTGTGCTGTGGAAAAGGGAGAAAGCAGCAGGCTGAGAATGGAGAGCGTGGGGCCGGCGCGGGCTGGGCTTCAAGGGAGGCGGGGCCATGCTCGTCCAGCAGATGCCGGGGACAGCGAGGGACGCCTCGCGTTCTAGAGACCTGTGGGTGCCCAGCGGCTGGGTCTCAGCACTGCCGGGTCCCGAGAGAGCAGCTCTGGAGACCCCGGGGCCCCTCCGCCCTCCTCACCTGCGCACGCTGCAGCTGGCTGCCGGGGGGAAGACAGGGCGGGAAGGCAGAGGCGCTGCGTCCTGGGGAGCCAGTGATTTACCTCCGTCCTTACATCCCAGTGCTTCACGGCTCCCGTGGCTCTGACGGAATAAATATGACCTCTATTCTTCACTTTGCTCAAGACTCAAGGTCAGCAGCCCAGCGGTGATCTATGGGCTGCTGGACACCCTCGGGCCGGGAGTCGCGCGGCTGTCGGAGATTCATGGCGCCATCCTCTGGCCCTCGGCTTCTCCCTGGCCCTTCAGCCGGGGAGCTGGGGGCCGCAGGAGCTCTTGGAGGGCAGAGACCAAGCTGCGCGTCTCCGGTCTCTCCCCTGGGCCACCTGTCACTGGTGCCGCCAGGACCCAGTGCATCTCAGCCTGCACGTGGCCGCAGCACGGCTCAATGCCAGCAATTACATGTGAAGGGGGCAAAGGCTTGGCACATGCCCATCCTCCAGCCTTGGGTGGACTCCCCCACGCAGTGGGGCCTGCTTTTAAGCCAAGACTCTGTTTTTTTATTTTTTATGGGTAAACCGTTGTTTCACGTTGTAATGTGGATCACATTGATGATGGCATACACATACGCTCACACAGTACTTTCTGCCCCCCCCACTGCTTCCCCTCCCCTCCCAACAATGCGCGTCCAGGCTGACCACGTGACTTTCACGCTCCTTCACGGTCGGCACTCCCTGGAGTTCTCCCACCTGTCTAACTTCAGTTCCTCCCTGGCACCCACCTGCTTCCTCCTGTGTGGGTAGGTGGGTGAGTCACTCTGACTCCTAGCCAGCCAGCCAGGTACTCCCAGGCCCCTTCTGGCTCAGGTGTCTTCCCAGGGAGGCCAAGGCCCGCGGTGGGGAGGGGAGCACAGGAAGCAGCCCAGGGCTCTGGCTCTCATGCTGTGCCATTTTGACGGGTGGTAAAAATATCTCCGTGCTGTTTGACGCCAGCTGCCACCACTGCCTCGGCCTCGGAGCTCCTGTCTCCACGCTGGGCGCAGCGGCCGCCTCCCCGCCTGTCCACCCCCACCCCGAGACAGAGCGCAGGGCACCCGGCCTCTGACCCCGGCCCCCTTTATACCCACCACCGCTGCTCCACACCACGGCCCACCGAAACCCACACACGCAGGAGCGGCTGGAGGAGGCGACTAATTATCAGAAACGCCGGCACATGGCTAATGAGGTAAACAAGAACATAAACAATAGCTCCACATCCCAGGACGTGGTGGCCGGGGCGGGCGACTGCGGAGAAGCCGGCGAAGCAGCCTGTGAGCCTCCAGGAGTCCCCAGGCCAGCCCGACGCGGCCACCCGAGGATGCCAGCAGGGAGGCCAGCCCACGCCGGAAGGCCTGCTCACGTCTGTGCCCCTGCCAGCGCAGTGGATGTGCGTGCCCCACGCAGCGGGTCCAGACACGGCTGGGGCCTGCTCATCTCTAACTCACCTCCAGGGTAAGATCCGAGGCCTTGGCGCAGCCTCCTGAGCCCTACCCAGGCCACGCTTCCTCCGGGGGCACGGGCATCCTTGCTGCCTCTCTAACAGGACAAGTGTCTCCTACCCCGGGGCCTTGGCATGTGCTAATTCCTCAGTCTGGCTCTGCCTCTTGGTCCCCTCAGGCCTCTGCTCCAATGTCACTCAAAGACACTGGCGACCATCCCTGAGCACCATACAAATCAATAGCCAGGTCTCTGTCTCCTGCACGTTCTTTTGTGTGTTTGTGGGATGCTGGGTATTGAACCCAGGGGTGTCTTCGACCTCCGAGCTACAGTCCCAACCTTATTTTCTTTTTATTCTGAAATAGGGCCTCGCTAAGTTGCTGAGGCTGTCCTCAAACCTGTGACCCACCCTCCTGTCTCAGCCTCCCAAGCACTGGGATCACAGTGTGCCAGCACACCCCGCTTGTGGATATTCTTAATCTTGTCCTTTTATCTTCGGTAAATTGTAAGCTCCCTGAAGGCAAAGACTGCCTATCTTGTTCCAACCCTGGGTCTTGACGAGACACTGCAAACAGATCGGCTGATTGAGCAGGTGATCGAGTGCCCCTGGGTTCCATCCCCAGTGCCACAAAAAGTAAGTAAAATAAAATAAAATAACCAAGCCAGGCATGATGGTGCAGGCCTATAATCCCAGCATTCGGGAGGCTGAGACAGGAGGATCACGGTTCCCAGACAGCCTCAGCTACTTAGTGAGGTCCCTTGCAATTCAGTGAGACCCTGTTTCAAAATAAAGAATAAAATATAGGGCTGGGGGTGTACATGGAAGTAGAATGCCCCTGGGTTCCATCCCCAGTACCACACACACACAAAAATCCCAGCCCAATCTGGAGTTGGAGCCGAGCACAACCCGGCTATTATGGTCTGGCCCTGGGATGTCCCCAAAAGTCTCCTGTTGACCACATGGTCACCCACACAGTGAGGCGCAGGGAAGGTGAGGCATCTGACCTCCTCAGGATGCTGTGTGGACTGCCAGGAGGAAGCAGGTCACCGGAGCATGCCCTGGAAGGATTGGTCTCCGCAGCCTCTCTCTCTCTCTCTCTCTCTCTCTCTCTCTCTCTCTCTCTCTCTCCTCTCTTCACATGCTGGTGGTTCTGAGCTGAGCAACTCTCCTCCACCACACCCATCCACCATGACACCCACCTCTCCTTAGGCTCAGAGCAATGGAGCCAGCCAATCCTGGACTGAACTCTGAAACCACGAACCCAGATCAACTTTTCTTCCTCTACATTATTCTCAGCCCTTTGGTCATGATGACCAAACACTGTCCAACACACTGGGCCAGTTCCACTCCAAACAACCCACACGGCTAGTATGACCAGGGAAAGTAAGTCAGTGGTTATGGCCACCTTGACATTGGCTGCCTGCCAGGTAGGATTACTGCCCAACACACCCGCACCCGGGCCTCGCGGACCTGGGCTCAGCCTGGCCATTGCCACCTCAGCCCCTTTTCTCATCTAAGACATCTACCCTCTCCCTTCTTCCTGCCGAATCCCCAGGTACACTCCCCTGGCCCCAAGCCCGGGTGCCGTCAATTAGCTGCGGCCAAAGCTGGAGGGGACAGACCTTGCTAGGTGACCTGCCTGCACGTTCACCTTTGAGAGCTGATTACGAAACGCTCCTTCGCATCTCTTGCCTTGCTAGCGCACGGTCTCGTTAGAGGGTTAAGTGTTTAATGGATCTTCTTTTGGCTTCTCTGCTAGGCAGCAGAAGTCCCCACGTCTAGATAGGTATGACCAGCCACGGCCGCAGAGCAAGCCGGAACCTGCCTCGGGACCCTCCGCAGGCAGGGCCAGCTCTCCTTAGTGAATAGAGGCGGGCCTGTTCCTCTCCGCCCCACAGTTCCAGGGCCCACGGGGGGGCGCATCCTGTCACTGCCCCTCTCTGCACTCCTGAGCATGACGGGCACTAATTTGACACCTCATCCTGAACCTTCTGTTACCCACAGGGTGCCCACTCGCGTCACACACATGCCAGACCGTGGGCTAATTGGCAAGAACCAAGACATCCTCCCGGGGCTTCTCTGTCTCAGTGTCCCCGGAGATAAGCAAAGAGCAGGCACAGCAAGGCAGGAGGCAGCCGGACCATCTGCCCTGCCAGGCTGGCCCCGGCTACAAGCTGGCCACTGCTTCCTGGGACTGCGTGGGCAGGTGCCAGGAAATGCCCACCACGGTAACGTGTCTGCCCATCGGCTCTGTGGGGGCTGTATGCCGCCCTGACACCTTCTCATTTGCTAGCAGAGCTCTGATTTTATTCAGGGGTGGACCACACTGTACCTACACAAAGGCCTCCCTCCTCAGCCCTGGGAGGATGGAGGAGGGCCAAGGAGGTGTGGTTGCAGCCAGCAAAGGAGCAACCTATGGGGCCCGCTAAGTAAAGGGCGACTCACCCAGAGGGCGCTGCCTGCCTCACATTGGGTCCCCAGGATTCAGCGCCTGGAACAGGAGTTGAGGAGCCGTGGTTTGTGTGGGAGGCAGGCCCCGGGTGTGCAGGTAAGGGAATGGAAATGAAGTCAATGGTGATTGGTCCTACAGGAACCTCAGAGAGCAGAGGACAGGCCTCCGAGCCGTCCCTCCCTCCCCCGGGTGGAGGAAGCTGGGGTTCATGGTCCTCCAACTGTCTCTGACACAGGCTGGGGCTGCTCTTGGGGACCTCAGCTTCCCTGTGAGCTGACATGCCAGAGAAAGTCCCAGGAAGTGCCAGAAAGCACAAAAGCAGGGTGTCACTTCAGGACAAGCCCCTGACCTGCCCGGCCTCGAGTCCATGGAGTTCCCAAAGCACCCTGACTCCTCTCCCTGGATCTCACTGCTATTCACACACTGACTGTACAGATCAGTCAGGGGCATCTCCACACAGGCACGTAGCAAGCTGCGATCACGTCCTCCTTCTCCTCCCCAGCGCCCCCCCCAACCCCCGTCCAAATCCTGACAGACCCTCTTCTACTTCCGGGTCACCTTTGTGTTTTGATTTTTAGTTTTCGTCTGTAGGAGGAAACGTGTGCTATTTGTCCGTCTGTGTCCGGCTTACTTCACTAACATGACGTTTCCCTTCCATTCTTTACAGCTGAGTACTACTTTATCGAGTATATATACACACCATATTTTTTTTCCGTGTGGTATTGGGGATGGAACCCAGGGGCATTCTGCCTTTGAGCAACACCCCCTGCCCTATTTTTTTATTCTTTATTTTGAAACCGGGTCTCACTGAGTTGCAAAGGGCCTCACTAAGTAGCTGAGTCTGGCTGAGAACCACGATCCTCCGGTCTCAGCCTCCCCAGTGCTGGGATCACAAGCGTGCCCACCACACCCATCTTTGCACACTATATTTTCTGTATTCATTCACGTGTTGGTGGGCACGCAGCCTACATCCACATGTTGGCTCCTGTGACCAGTGCTGCAACACGCATGGGTGTGCCGCTGCCTCTCAATTGCTGACTTCGTCTCCCTGGGATACGTGCCCAGGGTGGGGAGCTGTGTCATCTGGTAGCTCATCTGAGAAGCCTCACAGGGGCCGCAGTGATGTGCACCCCGTCAACAGCAGAAGTGCTCCGTTTACGAGACCGAGCGGTCCCTGGACCTGGATAAGCCGCTGTCCTCAGGTCTCTGCTACTGGAAACATTTAGCCCTGGGGAGGCCACTCCTCCTGCTCACCTCCTTCCACTTCCGCCACGGTCTGGTGAGACGGACAGATAGGCACTGACGTCTCCACTCTGCAGAGAAGAAGCCCAGGCCCAGACAAGGGAAGAGAGGGGCCATGTCTGGCATCCCGGATGCCACCCATCTTGCTCAGGGGATAGCTTGGCTCCAGAGATTCAGCTTACACTGTTTCTGCAGGGTCCCCATGCACTCGGTCTCCGGAGGCCCGGTGCTGTAGATGAAGCCATGCGAGGGCTGTAGCGGAGGCGTGGAAAGCGAGCACTGCTGGACATCTGTTTATGGAACGGGCCAGTGCTTACGTTCCCGTGTGTGTGCCCCCTCTTCCACCCATATGTTCTTTTGTGTGTGTGTGTGTGGGTCTGGGGATGGAACCCAGGGGCATTCTACCTCTGAGCTACAGCCCTTGTCCTATTTTTTATTCTTTATTTTGAGACAGGGTCTCACTAGGTTGCGGAGGGCCTCACTAAGTAGCTGAGGCTCTTTGCAAACCGTGATACTCCAGTCTCAGCCTCCCAAATGCTGGGATCACAAGTGTGTGCCACCACGCCTGGCCACCCATAAGTTCTCAAAAAAAAATTGAAGGAGCCAAGGTTTCTTTTCCAAACCCTCTCATTTCAAGAGCCACTTAACCCAGGCCAGCTCCCAGAGTCCCATTCTCATCAAATGACCTCTGGACACCTTGTGATATGGCATGGCAGATGTTAACTCCCAAACCGGACCATGCTGGATGAAACCTCTTACAGTTCTTCTTCTGGCCAGCTGGAGTGACTCCACAGAGCCATCACCTTCCATGATCCGAGCAATGGATTTCTATAAACACAACTAAAAACTGGAGGAAGCTTTCAGCAGCCCCTGCAGCCCTCTGCGTCCACTGTGATGTGCTTCGCAGCAACCACAGCACTGGTCCCAGGCACAGAAGACTCCAGGCGAGCAGGCCTGCCTTTCCTCAAACGAGTACAGGTGCACTTGATTCCTTGAACCAAAATGGATGGATGGAAGGATGGATGAAAAGATGGATGGATCGATGGATGGATGGAAGAAAGGATGGATGAGTGGATGGATAAAAAAGGATGGATGGATGGATGGATACAAGAAAGAATAGATGAGTGGATGGATGGATAGAATGAAGGAAGGAAGAAAGAAAAGAAGAAAGGGAGGGCGGGAGGGCGGAAGGAAGGAAGGAAGGAAGGAAGGAAGGAAGGAAGGAAGGAAGGGCTTGTGGACAGGGAAATTTGCCAAGCATCTTTTCTCTATCATTATCCATGTCAAAGACAGGACATATTGAACAGAACGGAAGTGGGGCCGATGTGGGGCACAAGCCAGAGGCTTTCTAGCCTGTTCCCGTCAATTATCAATCAGTGCGGTTACCTGACCAGTCTCATTAGCCCATTGCACCAATTCGCGTCCCTCCATTGTCTCCCTGAGACGCCATGGGCGTTTGTGAGATGCCGATACAACTGTGATATGTTCCATGCATGTAGCGACTCACAGGCAGTGGGAACTCCTAGGATGCTTTCCCCTTCCCCTGTTGGGGTGGGGCCTCGTAGAGAGTCGCAGTGCATAGAGGGATGTCTCAGGGAACACATTCTTCAGAAATGTCGTGGGGAGATAAAAAGGCGGAGAAATACACAGAGTCTCCTGAGACACGATGTAAAATCTGGGCAGGATTGCCCTTAATTAACCCGTACTGGTCAGCATTCTTTGCCAAGGCTCCTAGCCACCCATTAAGAACATTTGTGTAGAATGTTCTAGGGATGCCACGACCAGCCCAGCACCCTAAGCTTCACAGGGCTTATTCTTGGGAAAGCAGAGGATCCCCACACTCTCCCATCGCGGGCAGCCCTCTCTGTCTTTGCTACCTCAGGGCCACCACCACCTGTGCAAGTCCCCGTCGGCATCCCTTAGTTCTGGTCATGACCCTCTGGGGCCCGGAGGCCCACACTCAGGGTTGACACCTGCATGTGCGCGCTGGGCTTGGGCACCCCTCTCTGTGGTCCAGGGCTCACCCCTCGCAGATGGAGGCTCTGCGAAGCCAGGCTGCCTGGATTCAGCCTACTCCGCTGCGTCCCCGCTGTGTACCACCTCGGGGATGCTCTCATAGTTCAGTGAGTGACGGGGTTTACCCGGGTTTCAGGAGAGCTAACTGAGTCTGTGTCCTGACTTCGTCTCACGGGGACACTGCATTTTCTTCCAAGCCACGCTCCTACTGGAGACAGTGGGCGTCTTGACCGCAGCAGGAGGCTGGGCACGGAGGCCACTGAAGCTGCCATCTTTGTGGTTGGCTGTGTGTCATTGCAAGGGAATGCCCGAAGAAACCAACTTTATAACAAAGTAAAGTTTATTTTTAGCACATGGTCCAGAGGTTCAAGTCTAAGGTCAGGGCTCCTATTGCTCTGGGCTTCTGGTTAGGGTGCCGGTTGGCAAGAGCAGGACGCTGTGTCCAAGCAAACTGCCCAGAGCAAGAAAGGGAGACACTCGGAATCTCTTCTGGGGATAGTTCACCACCTGGGGACCACCGCCCCGGGGCCACGTTTACATGTGGTCAGCCCTCTTGGGGACACACTCAAGCCATATCATCAGCTCAGTCTCGGCTCTTTCCGGCGTCGCAAGCTCGGAGGGGTTTTGTTCAAATCCCTTGGCCTTCTATCCACCTTGGTATACTGGGGAGGATGGAATGAGACAGAGCCTGTGCGGGTAATCATCACCCATGGCAAGACGCAATGGTGCCGGCCAGTGATGACTCCTACTGTTACCTGGCTCCAGGCTCGGAGCTACATTGTTCCCCACATTGTTGGAAACCTGTCTTCTTAAAAATAAGACTAAGAAGCCTAACGAAACATTGCCTTCCATTTTCCTCCCCAGGATGGCAGACGAGATAATAGTCTTGCTTTATGCTACTGACTCCCACTAATACAAATACTCATCTACCGCTACTCACGATCTGTGTTCCTTCAGGCACCACGGCCCCAACCGTGAAGGGCCTTCTACGCTGTGTGTCCTCTCATCTGCATCACTGGCCCGAAGAAGTCACCATCCTTTCCTGTCTTTTTTTTTTTAATCTGTAGTACTAGGAATTAAACCCAGGGGTATTCTGCCCCTGAGCTCTACCCCCAGCCCTTTTTATATATTGTTTTATTTTGAAACAGGGTCTGGCTAAGATGCTAAAGGTCTCACTAAAGTTGAAGAGGCTGGCCTTGAACCTGGGATCCTCCTGTCTCGGCCTCCCAAGTACTAGGATTACAGGTGAGTACTGCTGTGTCTGGTTGCCACCTGCATTTTCCCCCCCTCAGGTTTCAGAGGCTTCTGTTTTATCTTCATTACATTTATAAACCTAGTATGACTGGACCCTCAATCACTATATAAAAGCAATTTGACTCCCAAGTTGAGGGACTACAGGCGCAGCGCCCAAAGCCCGGCCCTGCCCCTCAGGACTTCTGAGAGCCCCGGGGAGGGGCCTCATTTCCTGACCTCAGGAGCAGCAGCCGGGATGCCCACGTCTCCTCAGCTCCCCTACGCCGTCTCCCAGCAGCACAAGCTGGCAGTTTTCTCCCTCGATGCTTTTTATCAAAGTCAAGACCATATAATAAATTCACAAGTGGAAAAATAGACTTATTTTCAAAAGGTCAACCTCACAAGTTATCAAAGAAATGTAAATTAAAAACAAGTTCCGTTTGTCCCCTCTGGAATTGGCCAAGATGAAAGGCATCCTGTATTCGGTATCGGCGGAGGTGCGGTCCAAAGGGCGCGATCGCCGATCACCGGTGAGAGGGCAAACAAAGATGGGTATGGAGCCTGCGAATATTATCATTTACTTGTTAAATCAACAACTCGGCTCCTAGGAAAATATGTTAAGGAAATCACTGAGGTTGCACCAACATATTTATGTATAAAAATATCCGTCACTGTGCTACTTTTAACATTGAAAAATTGGAAACAACCTGGATGTCCAAGGATTGAAGATTGGTTAAAAAAAGCTACAGTACAGACAAGTGGTGAAATGCTGGGGAGGGGGCTAAGCGAGCTATCATGTTGTGTATAAAGAATCGGGGATAATCGTACACTAAACTGACCATAAATATCATTGAGAATTGATACAGACAGCCACTTTGTGAACGCTTCTGGTCGAAGTTGAATGACTTGAGCACAAATAACATTTTTTTTTGAGGGTCTGGGGATGGAGCCCAGGGGCATTCCACCTCCAAGCTACACCCCCTGCCCTACTTTTTATTCTTTGTTTTGAAACAGGGTCTCACTAAGTTACGGAGGGCCTCACTAAGTAGCTGAGGCTGTCTGCGAACCGCCATCCTCCTGTCTCAGCCTCCCGAATGCTGGGATGACAAGCGTGCGCCACCACGCCCAGCTAGAGCACAGATAATTTTTACTTCCCTCTTTATGATTTTTCTCCAAATTTTCTACAAAAAAAACTATGATCTTATACATAGAAAACTATTATGTGTATCTAAGTTTAATCATATATTTCTATGTATTTGATTTATGAGTACATGTGCTTAGGTGGGAGTTCAATTCTAATCCCGCATTAAGTAAATCTAATCTGGAAGCTCTCTGAGAGCCATCATAACAGGCTCCACCTGGGTTTCTACGGTGCACCCACCTCTGCCCCATGACTCAGCTTTCTTCACCAGCTCTTCCCTCCCAGCTCTCCCCACCAGAGACTAATCACTCAGAAAGTCCTCAGGATTCTTGAAGTGGAGACTGGCTGTGCAGGGAAGCCCACCTATGGGCGCCCTGCTCAGACTATGCATTATTTATTTATTTATTTATTTATTTATTTATTTATTTTGTCATACTGGGGATGAGACCCAGGGGCATTCTACCTCCAAGCCACACCCCCAGCCCTACTTTTTATTCTTTATTTTGAAACAGGGTCTCACTGAGTTGCAAAGGGCCTCCCTAAGTAGCTGAGGCTGTCTGCAAACCCCAATCCTCTTGTCTCAGCCTCCTGGATGCTAGGATTACAAGCGTGCCCACCGCTCCCAGCTCTCAGGCTAAGCATCCTACACGTTTCTACATGTGGAAAGCAAAGCAGCCTATGGGCTCTCGAAGGAAGTCATGCATCCCATGAGCAGAGATTCTCGGCCCCGTCCCTCAGGTTTCAGACACCGTGGCAGGCACAGGAAGGGAGCTGGCTGAGGTCGTCTGTGCCTGTGCCTGGCCCCTGTCTGTGGCTCCACAATACAAGTGAGCTATGTAATTGTATCATACCTTGTCTGTCTTCCTCTGCCTTTCTACCAGGCCTAGGAACTGACCTTCATAGCAACTTTGCAAGTTCAACATCGGTGTCTCCACTTGCATGAGGAGACTGGAGCCCAGAAGGATCAGACAGGGGAGCAGGATGGCCCCTCTAAGCCCCTGGTGGCTCCTCCCAACTGGCCCACACCATCAGCCTGCAGGGAGACCCGGCAGAGACGTCCCAGAGGGAGAGACTGCCTAAAGATGAAGCCAACTCAGAGGAAAAGGAAACTGAGGGAAGGTGGAAAATTATGAAGGACAAAGCCGGGCATGGTGGTGCACGCTTGTAATCCAGCATCTGGGAGGCTGAGACAGGAGGGTCACGGTTCAAAGACAGCCTCAGCTACTTAGTGAGGCCCTTTGCAAGTCAGTGAGACCCTGTTTCAAAATAAAGAATAAAAATTAGGGCTGGGGGTGTAGCTCGGAGGTAGAATGCCCCTGGGTTTCATCTCTAGTACTATATATGTATGTCTGTATGTATGTATGTATGTATGTATGCAGGACATGTGCGGGAGATTTGATCAGCCAGGCTCAAAACTAAAGAGGTTCCTGACCTTTTAACTGCTGGAGTATTTCAACTACACCTGACTTCTTTTCCTTTTCCCCCTTCTCCCCACCTTAGCCAGTATGATTTAACTGCCGGCAGCCAACTGTCCACATGAAGTCTGGCATAGGTTCTAGCCATTTCACAGCCAGCGGAGTTGAAGGATCGGCAAGGGGCAGAGCCAGGATCTAACCCCCACTCTTCTGGCTTCAAGCTGTTTCCAGGACGGCAAAGGAGTCAGGGCCAGGGCCAGGGCCCTCCTCCTTTGGCCTGGGATCCTTCGCCTGTGGCCCTTGTCTGGCTGGGCTCAGCACAGTAGAACTTCAGAGGCTCACAGCCACCGCCTGGGAGGCTGCTCCTGCAGACACCTCTCTCAGGCTGCACCTGCCTGGGTCCTTCTCTTCTTAAATGTGTGGGTAGTGTCTACCCTGCCCTGTGCATTTAACATGGCGGCCCCAGGAGCCGCGGGCAGCCCCGTGCGGCGGGAACGCCACACACCTCCCCGCCGCCCTGCCGCCGGCTGGCTCACCTGTAAATCAGTACCTCATCGTCGGAGCAGTTGTACTGCAGCTGGTACATCTTCACCCGCGGCGCGGACTTGCTGACCGACCACTTGACCAGCGCCGACGTGGTGGTCACGTCCGACACCAGCACGGCCCGCTCCGGGGCGCTTTTGGGGGGCTCCCCGCCCCCGCTGCCTCCACCTCCCCGACCTGTCTTGCTGGAGCCCGTGATGTCCGAGAGGCGGGACTTGGGGGGCGCGGCGCGGCCCGAGCCATTGCTGAGGTGCGGGAGCTGGACGATGGAGACCTCCACGGTGGCCGTGGCCTCCCCCGCGGCGTTGGCGGCGATGCAGGTGAAGGCCCCGCTGTCCTGGGACGTGGTGATGAGGATGTCCAGGGTGCCGTTGTCGTAGGCGGCGGTCCGGGAGGAGTTCCCCACCAGGCGGTCGTCGGGGGCCACCCAGTGGATGAGGGGGCTGGGGTCCCCGATGGCTTTGCACTTGAGCGTGGCCGCCTGGCCCTCCAGGACCAGCAGCTTGTGCGTGTGCTGCGTGATGAGCGGGGGCTCGCACACGAACTCCTCCTCGCGCACGTGCCAGAAGTAGCGGCCCTTGAGGGCCCCCGGGGAGCCGCAGGTCTCCAGGTCGTCCTCGCGCTCCAGCCTGCGCAGCCAGAGCAGCTCGCAGTTACAGTGCAGCGGGTTCCCCCCGAAGCTGAAGGACAGGGGTGGGGCGAAGGGCGTGGCGGTCAGCGCCGAGGCCTGGGAGCGGCCGAAGATGGGGTCCGGGGGCAGCTTCTGCAGCCTGTTGGAGGTGAGGTCCAGCCGGGCCAGTTTCTGCAGGTCTGCAAAGGTGCCCTCGGAGATGTGGTCCAGCAGGTTGTGGTCCAGGCTCAGCTGGTGCAGGTTGACCATGCGGCGCACCGAGTCCCAGGGCAGGCCGTGGAGGTTGTTGTAGGAGAGGTCCAGGTCCTCCAGCGTCAGCAGGAAGTCCTCGAAGGCGTCGCTGGCGATGGCCCCCAGCTGGTTGTTGTTGACGATGAGGTGCTGCAGGTTGACCAGGCCGCGGAGCGTGTCCTCACCGAGGCTGGGCAGCCGGTTGCTGTCGAGGTGCAGGGAGCGCAGGCTTTCGAGGTCCAGGAAGGAGAAGGGCTGGATGTAGCTGATGGTGTTCCGGGACAGGGTCAGGTCCACCAGCCCCGTCATGTTGGCGAAGTCCTGGCGGCCGATGTGGATGATGAAGTTGCCGCCCAGGCGCAGCTCCACCGTGCGCCGGTCGATGTCGGGCGGCACGAAGAGCAGCCCCTTGGAGGGGCACAGGGTCCCCAGTGACTCAGACAGGTTCTGGCAGACGCAGTACTTGGGGCAGGCATCGACCACGGCAAACGCCATGCCAAACGCCAGCAGCCCGCCAAGCAGGGTCTCCATGGTCTGGTCACGCGGGCCAGGTCGCCTGGAAGGGAGGGACACAGGTCAAGGTCAGGAGCGGTGTCCTAAGGCCCTCCCGCCACAAGCCCCGAGCCTGCGGGGGAGAGTGGCCCATGCTCGGGCACTTTCTCTGTCTTCCGGTGCAGTCCCTCTAAGCCACAGCACCCTTCCTTTCTTGCTTAGTTCTGATTGCCAACGTACTAGTTCATCTACACATTGATCCTGTTTACTGGTTGTTTCTGATGGCCCCTGCTGGATTGTTAGCTGAGAGGTGAGGTGACTTTCCTCTGTGCTGTGAATTGTATTCCAAGCATTGAGCACAGCTCCTGGAACACAGCCGGTGCTTCAGTGAATGTTTGTGGATGGATGGATGGATGGATGGATGGATGGATGGATGGATGGATGGATGAGTGGGTGGATGGGTGGATGGATGGATGGATGGATGGGTAGGTGAATGGATGAGTGGGTGGATGGATGCATGGATGGATGGATGGATGGATGGATGGATGGATAGGTGGATGGATGAGTAGGTGAATGAATGAGTGGGTGGATGGGTGGATGGGTGGGTGGATGGGTGGGTGGATGGATGGATGGATGGATGGATGGGTGGGTGGATGGATGCATGGATGCATGGATGGATGGATGGATAGATGGATGGATGGATGAGTGGGTGCATGGATGAGTGGGTGGATGGATGGGTGGGTGGATGGATGGATGGGTGGGTAGAGGGATGGGTGGGTGGATGGATGCATGGATGGATGGATGATAGATGGATGGATGGATGAGTGGGTGCATGGATGAGTGGGTGCATGGATGAGTGGGTGGATGGATGGGTGGGTGGATGGATGGATGGGTGGGTGGAGGGATGGGTGGGTGGATGGATGAGTGGGTGGATGGATAGATGGATGAGTGGGTAAATGGATGAGTGGGTGGATGGATGGGTAGTTGGATGGATGAGTGGGTGAGTGGGTGGGTGGTAGATAATGGATGGGTAGATGGATAAATGGGTGAGTGGGTGGGTAGGTGGATGGATGAGTGGGTGGATTGATGGATGGGTGAGTGGGTGGATGGATAGATGGAACCACATTAGTGGTTCATCCTATAACAGGTAATTTTTGAAAATTTTGTTATGGTTACCTTTTGAAGTGTAATGTTACTATCTTAGTTGTTTTAGGCTCAGTATGAAATGAATTTGGCCAGCATAGGCATGTACAAAATATATAACAACAAATCCCACCATTATGTATAATCATAATATACCAATAAAATATTAAAAGAAAAATATTAAGGATTTGGAGCCAGGCAAGGCACCCCATACCTGCAATCTCAGCCACTCAGGAGGCTGAGGCAGCAAGATCACAAGTTCAAGGCCACCCTGGGCTACTTAGCCAGACTCTGTCTCAAGAAAAAAAGGGTTTGTAGAGCACCTCTAGGTTTAACCGCCAATGCAGAAGGAAAGGAAGGAAGAAAAAAGGGAGGAAGGAAAGGGAGGGAGAGACTAGGGGAGCGCTGGTCCTGAGAGCGCCAGGGTTGGTGGGGACTGGCTTTGGGTAATTGCTTCACCAGTGACAGTCCACGCAGCTCGCCTGCCTTGGAGAGCGAAGAAGAAGGGCTGGGGAGGGAGGCGAAGGGATGGACTTCTGGTCGGCACAGGTCTTCTGCGAGGCCTCACATCCATTGTCTCACTGGGCTTCGGGACACTCTTCCAAAGGAGGGATGGCCCGTGCACACAGAGGAAGAACTATCATGGCCTCACAGTCCCTGGGGGTCTTTTCACAAGTTGCCTTTCCTGCAGACCTTCCCTGACGCCCACCCCCAGGGCCCCCTCTGGGTCTCCCTCTGGGGAGACAAGCACGGCTCACAGCTGGCCACAATCCAATTGACTGGGCATTTTACCTACTTGTCTTGTTCGTTGTCTGTCTCTGAGCTGTCCACAAAACCCCTAGGGGAAGGGGCTCGCTCTTACCAGTGTCCGCACCACCTGGCACTTAGTAGGTGCCTTGTGTGAATTAATATCTAGGGCAGGGAGGAGAGGAATTTCTGCAATCTCTGAGCCTCCAGATCTTCTTACTTCTCTCCCAATTCCACGTCGTAGCAAATTCATGTACCTTTGAGTCAGGCTAAAAACAACCGATGGGGTTGGGTTTGGGGAAAATCGTGCGCAGGGTTGTGTAGCTGCACACAGACCAGCACTTCTCAAATTGCCTTCCAGGAGTGCTAATTAGGGTTCTTGCAAAAAACGGCTTCTGAGGCCAATAAGCTGAGGAAGCGCTGCTTACTGGCTTGCTCCTGCGAAAGCTCTGTGCACGTTTAACGAGTTGGGAAGAGCTGAGGGATTCTGTTGCAGTAAAGACGCTGGATTAGTGTTTAATTTCGCAGTACTCCTGTTTTCTCTTACCATCAAGACATCCCCTTTTAAGCAACAATTATCAATTTCTTGGGAAGTGGGATTCCATATGTCCTAGTTTGAAGACCACAGACATAAACAACTAGCAGCTTCAAAAAGAAAGAAACTTCCAGGGCAGTATATTTAAAGCCCTATTCCAATCATATACTTTATTATGTAGATTTAAATTCCATTCTGGTGTCTCTTAAAGGGCAGATCTCCCACCCGAGACTCTTCAAGGGCCAGTGATTCCCCTACAGTTCACTTGGAGAAAGTGTTGCTCTGAGGACAGCGAGAACAGCTTCCCCTCTACAAAAGCGCAAGGGAAGCAGAAGCGCAGCTGTCCTCGCAGCCGCGGGCCTCCCAGTGGCTGCATGTGGGCACGTGCGTGCGTGCGTGCGTGCGTGCGTGGTGCTGGGGATGGAACCCAGGGTGTCCTACCTTCTGAGCTACACCCCCAGCCTTATTTTATTTTTTATTTTGAAACAGGGTCTCAGCAAGTTGCTGAGGGCCTAGCTAAGTAGTTTCTGAGGTTGTTCTTAAAACTATAATCCTCCTGCATCAGCCTCCCAAGTACTAGGATTGCAGGTGTGCACTGTCCTGCCTGGCTCTAGTATTTAAAAAATAATAATAAAAAGAAATAGATGGAACTAATTTTGGTATCGTTTTATTTGACTCACGATCTCCAACATGTTATTTTAATATGCGATCGATATAGATATCAATGAGATGCTGAGTATATTTTTATGTGTACAAAGTCTTCAAAACCAGGTGTATATTTTACCTTTCAAATGCCAATAGCCACGTGTGGCCACTGGTTACTGTCACGGACAGTGCTGTGAACCGTAGCTCAAAGGCCAAATCTATCCTGCCCTTGTCTTTGTAGTAGAACACAGCCACACCCATTAACTTGCTTTTTGTCTGGGGCTTCTTCTGTGCTGTCAAACATGAGTGCTTGCGGTGGCTAACAGGTGACCAGGGAAGCCAAAAACTCTGTCTTGCCCCTTACAGAAAAACTTCTCTGCCCTTTGTCCTAGAGGGTTTCATTTCTTTTCCTCTTCTGCATCAAGGGCACACTCTCTTTTTAAAAGCATTTGCCAAGTGCCTGATTCCACCCAGTCCTCTCTAGGCCCTCCCTGAGCAGCTGCTGGCACCTACTGTCCCCCAGGTTCGCACCGAGGTGGGCCAGCCCATCCGGGCCCCACAGGTTCATCAGCCCCTGATGCTGATACCCGGGCGCTTCCCACCTGCCACCTTTGTCTGTGCTCAGACCTGTTCTGGGCTTCTAGGTCCCTGCTCAGCGTGTGTGGGGGTGAGTGTTCCGCGGTCCCTTGGGGGAGGCTGCCTTCTTCTTTATCAGGAATTGCTGCCGTGTTTCTAAGGCTAAGCAGCACTTGCTAACGTTTTTGGTCATGGCACGGGTCAGAAGTAACATCTGTCAGGTGCCTCTGGGTCCAGGGCCCAGGCTCCCCGAGGCCTCTCCTCCCCCCAGCTCCATTCTTTCTTCCCCACCCGCCTGAGTCCCAGGAGGCTGGACCACATGGACCACATCAGTGCCACCCGGAGGGCTGCCCGCAGCATCCTTTGGGCCTGTCCATCTTGCCTCTGCTGCAGGCCCTCAGTAGGAGCAGGGTGCTGGCGGCAGGCAAGGAAAGCTGGATGCTCTGGGGTGCACACCTTGGGCCTCAAGACGCTCAGAGCACATTTCTTCTAACGGCTCTGTCCTTGTAAAGGAAGCCAGACAAACCACACTTAACAAAAAAAAAAAGTTTGTTGAGGATTTAACAAACATCTAATGAATTCAAATCTGTGACATAAGAGAGCTGGGTAAATATATTTTAAGTAATCATCCTGGAAGATTACTGACAGAGAAGTGACTATTGAATCTTAATTAAAATTGTATTCTGAGAACTGTCAGTGAAGACGGTCCTCTGCGGCCCCCAAAAAAGGCGATTTGAACCCCGAGCATGGAAGGGGCGGGGAGCCCAGTGAGCACATCATTAGCACCAGCCCAGGCTGGGAGTGGCGCGCTCTTTGGGGCAAGGATTTGGTGAAGGCTGGGGGCTCCAGGCGTCCCCGAGTGGGGTGGGCATGGAGGACGGAAGCCAGCTGCGCAGTGAGGACCAGTAGCAAATGTCAGAACCGGCCTCAAAGGAGGCATCGTCCGCCGATCTGCGATCTGTCTAGGATCCAGCACGGGGGAGAGAAGTGGGGGTGCAAGGAGAGGCAGAAATGGAGGGGGCAGAGGAAGAGAAACACCCCGCACCCCACGACATGGGTGCCAGTGCCCGTCGGCCCAGCCCTGGGCGGTTCCCCCGTGGGGACAGCGCCTGCTCCCTCCCTTGGCTGGAGTTCTTCATCCGTCCTCACCAATCTGCAATGTGGCTGCTGTCTCCAGGGTTCCCTTGTGCACCTGGAAAACACCGTGCTCAGCAGGCACCTTGGCTGAGCAACCTACGGAGTGAGGCTCAGCCCAGTCTGGTCCTCCTCACAACCCCGGGAAGAACCACGACTGTCACGGGGTAGGTCTGGCTATACGCCATGCGGAGACAGGCCGCGCTCAGAGCAGACACATCCCTGGGCCTTGCAGGGCTCAGAAACTGGCCGCGTCCACTGCAGGATCGCCTAGGAACTGGGGAGCCGGCTGTGCACTGCATTCGGGCCCTGAGCTTTCCTCCTGGGAGGGAAGGCTGCCAGGGTTCTTAGAGGCAGAGGCTGCACCTTCTCAGACAGACACACCTGTCAGGCCTTGGTGATGAGTCACACTCACGCACACGTATACATGCACACACACATGCGTACACCCACACGCACACAATCATAGGGTGGCAATAACCATAACTTGTAAAACTGGGCTGTGGCTTTGTCATTGGAGCCTACAGGCAGGATTTTATTTATTTTATTGTTTTTTGTGGTACCGGGGATGGAACCCAGGGATGTTCTACTTCCGAGCTATACCCCCAGCCCTATTTTTTATCCTTTATTTTGAAACAGGGTCTCACTGAATTGCAAAGGGCCTAAGTTGTTAGCTGAGGCTGGCTGCAAACCGCGATCCTCCTGTATCAGCCTCCCAAATGCTGGGATAACAAGCAAGCACCACCACGCCTGGCCTAGGATTTTATACATAAAACAAAAGAGAAAAGATGAGCAGATCAGAATAGAGACAGAGCGCAGGCTCCTCCCTGCAAGGCCGAGACCCTGTCTTCCACCAACCCCTGGCTGCACCCCTTCCTGGGGCCGCCTCTCTGTTCGAAGCCCCTCAAGCTGTTGGAAGAGCCAAAGCTTAGCAGGTGGCTGGCTCACTCCGCTATCTCTGCATCACGATTTCCATTTAAAAGATACCAGAGCAGCCAGTCAGAGCCTTCCGCCCCTCTAGCCTGTAAATCAAGTGAGATGCTTGTCTGGGCTGCAGGTGAAAGGAATCAGTCCTCCAGGGTGCCCCAGGCGGGCGAGTGTGAATTAATAAGGGAGAGAGGGGTTGGGATCTGATGCCAAGCAGCAGCCACCTGCTTCTCCTTCCAGACGCCCCTCCCAGCGCTGCCCTGCTTCCCCCGGTCAAGGGACGGGGACGGAGGCTGGCTTCCACTTGGGTCTTGTGGTGCCCACAGACTCTGGAGACACCTTGGACCATGATTATTCTAATGACAAGGGAAGGAAAGCAGTTGTCCCCCCACCCCTGTAGGAATCTGTCCAGAACCATAAGATGGACGCAACTCGGTGAGTGTGCGTTGGGAAGGAGAGAGCCCGCTCCCAGAGGATTCCCCAGTCTCGCAGGGAAGCTCCCATTTGGGATTTCGATGTCGGAGCCACAGCTTCTGGTACATACAAGGAGCAGGAGAGAAGGGGAGAGAATGCCATGAGGAGCCCTGGGGAGGAGAGGTCCCAGCCCAGCAGGTGACTGCACGAAGACCACAAGCTTCCACAAATGTACCCCAGCCTCGTCCCCAAAGCCAGGGGGACGCCCCACCTTCTTCGTAAACCAAGTGCAGCGGGGTCTGGCAGGAGGACACCAGCCACGATGTCTAAATATTGAGAGGGCAGGAGGAGGCCATTTGGACTCCGCTTTAAACTTGTGTTCTGCAAGATAAGCAGTTGTTATCGGAAGTGACGAAGCCCAGAACTGCTCCCCTCTGTCCCGTGACAGCTTTACGCTTCTGTGCTCGCATCTGTCCACGAGAGCTTTTACTGGGCCGCTTTGACCGACCGGGCTGCGAGGTAATTAGGCATCTGCCTGCCTTTTACCCCCGTGCGCCTGGGGACCCCTTCTTGGCAGGGATCGTCTTTGGTTCAGCTCTGAATCCCCGGTAGCGAGCCCAGTCCCTGGCACAGAGGAGGGGCCGGGAAGTCAAGCACGTGAGGGACCAGGCGCAGTTTCTTCAGCGACTGGCAAAACCCAGTGACGTACTGGAGGACGGAGGTGGCGGTCAGCACGGGCATGGCCGGTAGCAGTAGCCTAGCGAAAATCTCTCCTGCCCAGGGTGGCTTCGACCCCACCCCGTACTTCTGGCAGCAGTTGACTGTCACACACTCAAGGGAGCCCGGGGTCTGGGTGTGCACAGAGGGAGGCATGCTGGATGGTGGTTGGGTGTGCTTGGAAGTGTGCGGGCCGTGGGGCAGCGGGCGTGTGTGGCCCAGGGGCTGCCTGCAGTGGAAGCCCAGGAGGCAGGGCTGGGCGTGTTCCCCAGGAAGAGAGCTGGTTTCACAGACGCCCAGATGGGAGCAGGCTGTGTGGACAGAGAGCGGGGCGAGCTGTCTGTTTGGTTTGATGGAAGCAAATGCTTTTAGCTGCTGCGTCGTGACCTGTCCCTGTGCTGGGGACTCAGGGGCCCACGGCCGGCAGCTCTCTAGGGCTCCAGCCCTGGTGTGAGCAGTGGGACCGGGTATGTCACGCTGGGGTCTCTGCTTTGACACAGTTCCGTCACGGCTAAGAGTGATGGTGCAGGATGTGGACACATGGGACCGGATCCCAGTGGCCAGGGACCACCCAGCCCAAGGTCTTCTCCAGCAAGCACGAAATCCAAGCCCCAGCCCCGGCCGTCTCCAAGCCTGACACCCTTCCTGCCGCTAAATCACAGACGCCCACAGACGCTCACTCAGACCCAGCCGCCCTCCAGCCCCTCTGGCCTCCCTTGCCCCCACTCAGGGGCCTCCCTGCAGGGCCTCTCCAGCATGGGCTAGGGAAGGGGTGGGGGGTGGAGGGTGGGAACAGCAGAGTCCAAACCTCATTTCCGTTTGGCTGGGGAATGTTCGCTCTATGATTTACTCTCCTCATTACGTTGGGCTCGGGCTAAATTAAAATTTGCTTTCCCTAGTCGAGCCACCCAGGCTACGGGTAGGCACAGCTGGAAAGCCTTAAAGTTTACCTTGGCTAGAGAAAAGACTTTTCTTTTTCTTTTTTCTTTTTATTTTTTGATACTGGGGATGGAACCCAGGAGCACTCTACCCTCGAGCTACACCGCAGTCCTATTCCTTTTTCCTTTTTTCTCTTTCTTTCTTTCTTTCTTTCGCAGTACTAGGAATGGAACCCGGGGGTATTCTACCTCTGAGCTACACCCCCAGCCCTACTTTTTATTCTTTATTTTGAAACAGGGTCTCACTGAGTTGCAAAGGGCCTCACTAAGTAGCTGAGGCTGTCAGAAACCACGTCCTCCTGTCTCAGCCTCTTGATAGCTGGGATTGCAAGCGTGTGCCACCACACCCGGCTCTCTAGAGAACATAACTGTGAAGACATCTGAGCTGGATACCAGACTTGAAGGTCCGAGAGGGAGGGGTTGTGTTTCACTCAGCAGACTGGACAATCTCGGCTCCAGGACTCCGTGAGGACGAGGTCTGTTTCCTATCTGCCCGGCACTAAAGTCCTGCCTCGCAGGGCTGGGGCTCCCGTTTGCCAGGTTTTCCTGTCCCCTCCCTGAGGGGGTCTGGCAAGGCCTGGGGCTCCCTGGGCACCCTTCCCTGTGTTCACACAGCCGGGCCCCCTCGGGGTACAGACCGAGCTGAGGCCAGGGTCTCCTCTCACACAGGATGCAAGGTGACCACCCTGACCTGCCTTTAGGCGTTTGGTATCTCCAGCATGACATATTTAATATTGGGCTCTAAGGAACGTTAATAATTATTCAAACAAAAAAATTAGAAAATAAAATTTGCTTCTGGATGCGAGCTTACTTACATATTTCCTATTGCCTGTCTGTAGGCAGCAGGGGTTCTCTGAGGAAGGGAACCCGTCAGGGACAGCAGGGTTCCAGTCGGCGCCTCACCAGGGTTCCAGTCTGACCCTCACCTGCTGCCGACATGGACTTCCAGGAGACCCAACACAAAAAACCAGGAGGACATTCAGCAGGATGGCCTGGGTGGCGCGGGGCCCTCACCAGGTCTCTCATCCCACAGGAGTCCCAGACAAAAGCCACCGTAGGGACAAGGTGTATTTAAGGAATTCCACGGCAATTTTAAGATGTATTTACGGGATTCCACAGCAGGGCAGCTTGTCCCGCAGCCCTATTCCTTCAGGCAGCCACTGAAGGGGCCGTGGGACAGGACTTCCAGGCCCTGGGGGTGGGTCCTGGTGGACGCACCTTCTCGGCCCCTGCACCCTGCAGGCGCCATCACAGAGCAGCTGCTGCGCAGGCCCGGGTCCGCCCTCCCGCTTCACTAAGGGTGGATGGGCAGGGTCTTCCCGCTTGGGCTTTCTTACGTTGCTCTTTGTGTCCCCTAGTTCTGGGAAGAAAGAGCAGAGAGACACATTATCCCGGGAAAACCAGATGGCAGAAGCCAGGGGGACCTGAAGGAACTGGAGACAGGGACTCTGGTAGAGGTGTGGGTGGGAGAGGGGGCCAGCAAAGGATGGTGCAGCACCCAGGGGCCTCACGCTCTCAGGTAGGCCGGAAGGAGGTGCTGGGAGAAGGCCCTGGCCAGGAGCTGTGGCCCTCGGCACAGGGACACAACCTACGGACCACCCGCAGCAGGGGAGCCAGCCAAGCAAGCACCTTTCTCAAGCCACTCCTACCCAACAGAAGCCAGATTCAGCACCCGCGGTTCCCCTGCAGGGTGGACGTCAGCGGGGTGAGTGGTGTATTCAGAAAACCAAATGGAAAACAACCTGCATACAGAGCCTTCCCTCTGCCCGACTCTCCCAAAGGGCTGCTGTAAAACCCCTTTGAAAAGGAACAGGAAGAAGGAGAAGGAGAAGAAGGAGAGGAGGAGGAGGAGGAGGAGGAAGAGGAAGGAAGGAAGGAAGGAAGGAGAAGGAGGAAGGAAAGAAGAGGAGGAGGAGGAGAAGGAAGAGAAGGAGAAGGGAAAAAAAGAAGGAAAAAAGCAGAAGGAAGGAGAAACAGGAGAAGGAGGAAGGAGAGAAAGAGCAGAGATTAATCCACTGGAACAATAAGCCCTGCAGACTCGGGGGCAGTAAATATGAATTCAGTTTGGTTTTGCCGTTTACGGAAGCCAGCCCTCTCGGGCGCTGACAAGCTGATCAGATAAAAGCCACTGTTACCACCATGACAGCACATTTAAATTTTTATTGCAAACACCAGGCTCCATTACCCTGGGATGTACTCCCGCATTCCTAATACCGCCCGCTTTTGCGCCAGACACAGTCGGCGGGGAGGCCTGGCACCAGAGCCCCGGCCTGGGACCTGCCACACGCTACCTCTGCTTCCCTCCGCCCCCTGGCTTCTGCACCGCCCCTCCTCTGCCTCGGCCTCCTCCTGGAGACTGTCTGGAGTGGAGATCTGAAATCCTGCAGCCATGCCCTTCCCCTGGCCCTCCAGCACCAAGGAACCTTGGAAACCCAGGATGTGGCATTGCTTGGTAGAGCGCTCGCTCCCTGCACTGCCTGCTAGCCACGGTGCTGTTCTCAAGTGGAAGCTTTGGTTAAAAAAAAAAAAAAAAAAAAAAAAAAACAGAGTTTAGAGCCAGGCATGGGAGCGCACGCTTGTAATCCCAGCATTCAGGAGGCTGAGATAGGAGGATCGTGGTTCACAGACAGCCTCAGCTACTTAGTGAGGCCCTCCGCAACTCAGTGAGACCCTGTTTCAAAATAAAGGATAAAAAATAGGGTTGGGCATATAGCTTGGAGGTAAAATGTGCCTGGGTTCAATCCCCAGTACTGGAAAACAAAAACAAAACAAAACAAAACAAAACAAAAAAACAGTTTAGATTGCCACCGGGGCACAAAGCTAAGCTGCACAGCAGACTCATGGGGCTCGGCGCTCCACAGGGACCAGGCCCTGAGCACACTGCACAGGAGGTGTGCCCGGGGGCTTCCTCCTTCCTGCCCTGGGTGGGTGTGCACGGAGGGCGTCTGGGGTGTGCACAGAGGATGGAATCATGCTGGACGTCAGCAAGGAAGGCCAAGTGGCAGTGTCCAGCTTCAGCCTATGGCGGACAGACTGTCTGTTATAGCTAGACCTGGAGTATCACCCAGGGCTGTATGATGGAGGTGTGATCTTCGGTGCATCAGGATTCAAAGATGGGGATTTGGTCTCAGATGGATGAATCCACTGTGGTGAATGGACCACTGGCAGGTGGGTCCCAGTCAGAGGAAGTAGACCCCTGAGGACAGGCCCTGGGAGAACTTCTCGTCTGCCAGCCTCTTCTATATCTCAGCTGCCAAGAGCTGGGCATCTCTCCACAGACCCCTCGCCAGGACGTTCTGCCCCACCTCAGCTGGAATAGTGCGCTTTGCCAGCTGTGGACTGACACCTCTGAAACCACGAGCCAAAATACACTTTCCCTCCTCTAAGTTGTTCTCCTTAGGTATCTGTTTGCAGAGGTGTAAAACCAGCGATCATACTGGGTTTACATGGCCAACAAGCCAGTGAGGACACCATGCATTATCCACCCATCCATCCATCTATCCGTCCATTCCATACACCCATCCTTTTTCCATCCATCCATCCATCCATCCATCCATCCATCCATCTATCCATCCATCCATCCATCCACTCATCCATCCATCCATCCATCCACCCACCCACCCACCCACCCATTATCCATCCACCAATCCATCTATTATTCATCCACCCACCCATCCATCCAGAGGACATGCACTCAACATGTGCTACATACAAAAGACTGACAGGTGTTAAGAGGCAACCAATGAGGGAAAAGATACGTGACTGGTCCCCAACCCCAGGGCCTGAGGCTCCTTTCGAGGGGGCATAAGGAATTTAACATAATGCAAGGAAGAAATGATCATCACCATCAGGAGTACAGCGCTCTCTGAATGTTCAGACAAAGGAGAAAGAATTTCAGAGGCCTTCCCACGAGACCTGAAGAGGGACATTGGGATGCACCCAGGTGGGTCTGTAGACACCATGCATCACAGAGGCAGCACCAGAGCACCACCACGCTCGTTCCTATTAACTTGAATGCCATGGCCCCACCTGCCAGGGGTGCAGCTCTCTTACTCCTCAGTCCATGGAGGGGTTCCCGGGGTCTAGAAACCATTACAATTATGTGCTGAATTTTGTGCAATTGTGCATTTTCTGGGTAGAATGGTCAAAGCCTTCATTCGCGTCTCCGTAGCAGAGATGCTTTCTCCCGAAGTCCATCCCTCGTTCTGGAAATCTGCAAGAAGGGGGAACTTGCTGGACCTGAGGTGACTTCTTATCTCACTAAATTCCCTACACTGAAAAAGTGGCTGGCCATTTCCAGAGGCGGCTCCTGAGACCTGGGTCCTGCACCTAATCTGGGGAGACTCTCACCGGGAGGTAAACAGGGAAGAGGGAAAGGAGCTCTGGCCCTTGGGGAGGCGGCAGCATTTGCCGATGTCTGGCTCTGCCGTGACTGAATCACCAGCCCTCGCACTTAATGAGCATCTCTCTGGACCGGACATGAGGCCTGTGTCGGGGAGAGCAGGCGTTTCATTACCAGAATCCGGCAGTGCTGTGTGGCACCTGGTTTCCTGGCAATTATGCGCAGGTACTGGAGGCCAGGCAGCATCCTGGCCTGAGCCTGGCCTCCTTGGAGACACACAAGCTCTCCCGCACTCACACACAAGCTCTAGCTACACGTGTGGCTCTGTGTGACCAGGCCAAGCGGGGAGCCTCTTACAGGAGATCCCAGGGTACAAGAGGATCACTCAGCCTGATGGACTAGTCTGGCGGCAGAGGGATGACAAGGGACGCCCTTCTAGCTTAGGCATGAGAATTAGGGCTGCTGGGGGATGACCTCCCAGGAACCATCAATCCTCTGGGTCAATTCCAAGTACAGCTTGCAAGCCATGGCACTGTGGACACCAGGTCACTCTGCAGATCACTGCTATCTTCTTCTTACACAAGGAGAGACAAGACACAGGAAAAAGGCCAGGGGCATTAGCAGAAAAGTCTGGGAAGCGTTTACGCTGTCTCTTTGGCTCCCCAGTGAAAGTCTTCTAGGAATGGTAAGCAAAGCACACAACTAGAATTGCTCAAAGGGGACAGTGCAGGCTAGGGTTTCTCTGAATCATCCCACTTAAATTCTCAAGACCAGAGGCACGGTTGGTCAACACCCAAAAGTTCAAGGCCAAGCACATCCTGTGCCAGCCATACTGTGTGTGGGTTTGCACCTAGGATGCTCTTGCTGTCCCAAGCGAACAAGGATCCGAGAGTCATCGCATCGGCTGGCCACGTCACAACAGCCCAGGGAGTCACTAGAGCTCTACTCTCGTGTGTCGGTGGGCCCTGAGATTGGCCGGACTCCAGAGCATCCTGGTGTGGAGCAGAGACGTGCATTTCAGTTGTAGCGTAGAAGCCAGACCTTTCTTACGCTCTCCATTGGAAGCTTGAGGGACCAGGCCTGCCTGATTGTCGGAAGGGAAGCCTTACTGGTGGGTCAGAGGCCCCAGGACGGGCCACACCAGCCACACGTAGAAGAGGACTGGCAATGTAGAGGAAGCTCCCGCTCCCCTTTGCCGCCCCATGAACATCACATTATCCTCCCCAGAGCTACCTTAGCACGGAAAGAGGAAAACACACAGAAAAAGGAGGGAAAGGAAAGAGAACAGGAGAGAATGAGCACGGGGACCTTTAGAAATTAGCGTCCCCACCAGCCCCCTGGGGCAAAGGATTTGCTTTTAGCCTGGAGCTAGTTGCTCACAATAAGAATGAACCCTTGCCAGGTGTGAGAGGTGTGAGAGCCCTCACCAGGAACTCCCGCAGCCCCAGAAGGGCACTGACCACCACTGCAGGTGGAGATCCAGCTCTCGCTAGGAAGTAACCCAAGCGCCTCCCTGCGCTGTCCCCTGGACGGTTACATCAACAGAGAAAGGAAAGAGGGGGCACGAGGAGAGAGCGTAACAGTGTCAAGGGAGCCCGAGCTCCGTCTCTAAGGAGCTAAGAACCACTAGACCACTGCGCCCCTTGGGTCCCAGTTACAGCTCCTCAGTATCACCACCCCCCCTCCCCATCCCTTGTCTTTATTCCTCCTTGCCTGGGTATGCACAGAACCTTCTGGAGTTGGCTCTGATATCCAGATGTTCCTTCCCTGTAGGTCAAACACCACCCTTTCCCCCCAGAGGCCTCTCTTAGGGAAGCTCTGTTAGGACCCGGTGGTACAGAGCATCTGGAACTCCACCCACATCGCCCACAGGATTCTCATTTGCCAGGAGCATGTTCTGGGCCGGGCACTGACCATCCTGAGACAGCAAACTAATTTCAAGGTTCTTTTGGATGCGTCAAAGCCAGAAGCACAATGTCCCCATCAATGTCCAGCCCTCGGTCCTTCTTTCATTAGACTCAGAACACCCCTGGCCTCCCCCTGGCTCACTCAGCTTTGAGTGTGGCTTCCAGTCCTTGAGTGGTGCTTGTGCTGGACTGTCTGTCTCTCTGCATCCCAGCGTATCAGTGACCTTGGGTCCCTAGGTCTCCCGCCAAGTGTTCCAGACCAAGAGGACAAAATGGCGACTGCCGGATAACTGGATGGTTTAAAAATGCCTTCGAAGTCGAAAGTGTCCAGCCTTGCTCACGGTGAAGGGGACGCCAAGGAGAACATTTCAATAGCATTTTTCACCAATGGTTTGGTAAAGAGAGAGATTTTTGCTAACAGCCAGTGCTGGCGAGGCTGTTGGCAAACAAGCAGGACCAAATGCCATTGGGGTTGGCGGAAGGAGGTGCGAATCAGGACACATTGTTAACTTGGCAATGCTCAGAAATGTAAACGCTGTCCACCCTTTGATTCAACAGCCCCAAGTCTAGAAATTTACAATAGACGGGCTAATAGCGCTTACACACAAAGATACTGATATACAGATTTAAGTATAGTTTTGTTTACAATAGCCCATGACTAGTATACAGCTTATATTTTAACTTCTAGCACGCTCCTATGGGAAATGTTGTGCTGCAAAAATAACGTGAAATGCAATCTTGTCTGTATCTCTAAAAAGGCCCCCCCACACACAAACACACACAAACATACACACAAACACACACATACACACACAAACACACACACATACACACAAACACACACATACACACACAAACACACACAAACATACACACAAACACACACATACACATACAAACACACATACACACACATATACACACATACACACAGACACACACATATACACAAACACAGAAACACACAAACACACATACATATACACAAACACACACACATACACACAAACACACACATACACACACATATACACACATACACACATACAACAGAAACACACAAACACACATACATACACACAAACACACACACATATACACACAAACACACAAACACACACATATACACACATACACACAAACACACACATATACACACAGAAACACACACAAACACACACATACACACACACACACACAACCTATCATTTCTTCCTTTTCTGATTAATCCAGAAGAATTTTATTTATCTGTCATCTATCTATCCATCTTTTATTGAGTAAACCAGAAAAAATTTTTAAAGGTTTCTCTGAGAATTGTAACTGAGAATCTAGGACATAAAATGAATATTTTCTTATCATGCACACTTTTGTGCCTTTCCCATTTTTTATCTAAGCGTATGGCCTTTATAATAAAAATAGTAAGCAAGTACATAACCAAAGTAAGCTACTCCTTCTCGATCCTCCACTTCTCTTTCCATTCGGTCCCAGCCCATCTCCTGCCTGTCACCCCTGAGCCATCACTAGCTCAGACCTGGGGACCAAAAAATGGCTTTCCCAGGACCTCCATGCACACTCCCTCTGACCAGGAACAGCCAACCGTGTGGCCCCGTAGCTTCCTCCTGGTGAAGGGTCAGGCTGGGCCTCACGCAGTCTCCTGCTGCCCCACAACATCACCACGCTGCCCCACCACAGCCGTCCCCTCCACCTTGGGCCTTGTTCCCCTCCTCCTCTTCC